>NC_021164.2:51322253-51425229 GCF_000331145.2 Cicer arietinum | reverse complement strand
ATTAGGAAATCGATTGAGCTGATAATACGCATTAATAAAATCGATTGGGAAATCGATTTGTCTGAAGTTTTTCTGAAACTATATAAACTGAATCAATCACAATTTTTTCAGAACATATAGAAATACATAGAAAGAACTGAAAGAATCTCATTGACTTTTCGAAAAATATACTTTGAGAAAAAACTATTATAACTCACAAAGATTATTGGCAAATACTTAGTGTGAGAATTCAGTGTGATTGAATCAAGTGTTTTTAGTTTCTTTGAAAGAATCATCTTTGTAAAAGAAAGTGTGTGGAAATCCAGTATTGTGAAACTGGTGGTCATCTTTTAGAGTGTGTGTAATCATCTAAAAGAGATCTCAATCTGATCTTGCTAGAGCTTGACGATTAGTTCTTAAGGATAGATTGATTGTTGTTGTGGATTGATGTTGAGTTAGATGTATAGGCAGTGAAGTGCTGGAAAGTCTATAAACATACTCAAATCATTTCTAGTAAAGGCTGGAATCGGTAAGTGATTCCAGGACTGGATGTAGTCTATCGAATTGATAGTCGAACCAGTATAAAAATCCATGGTGCACACTTCTCTATCTCTATACTCTTTATCTTGATAATACATGTGTTCTTGAATCTCAGTTTTGAATAAATTGTTGAATCTATTACTGTTAAATTGGAATTAATATTAAACAAGTTGGTTTTAATATTAAGTTCATCACTTAGGAAGGAATTAGATAATCTAGTCAATAATATTGTATACAACTTCCTAAGGATAGGGGTCATTGCACCAACACTTTTATAGGCTTCAAGAAGGTTGATGACAGCTAATTTGATTGTTGAAAAAATGTTCAGCTGTCATGTGTCAGATTTGACTAAAGACCACACTTTTTGAACCATGAATGTTCTTGACTTGAACATTCTACGTTTTTGCTTTTGTGATAATAATGTATGATATGTAGCTTCTCATTCTTGAATGTGATTTATGATCCTTTATGTGCACAGACATCTCAGAGATGTGCTTGATGTATTCATATCAAGATTGTCGTTGATTCGTGCAAACAGGTTGGAGAATGATCTCCACATGTTGGAGATTGATTGTTAAAATGCTGGAGAATGGTGTCAACATTTTGGAGACTGATGTTAACTTTCTGGAGAATGGTTGTTAATATGTTGGAGAATGATGTCCGCATGTTGGAGATTAATTGTAACATGCTGGAGAATGATGTTAATATTCTAGAGGCTGATGTTTAACATTCTGGAGATTAATGTTAACAATCTAAAGATTGATCATTTGTCACTTTTGCTTTGAGTCATGTCTTTTATCCTTTAATCTTTTGGAGTGTTTCTTTTGTTGATGTGAGAGTTGTATATTCCTTGTATATGTACTGAAAATGCATTTGTAATTTGCAGGAGTTTTTCTAGCATTAACAGATGATTTGAACTTGCTTGATGAAAATAAAAAATGTGGCGAACGTTATTGATTTTCCAGAATCTTGTCAAGAGCATTCTTAGTTCTGTTTGTTCATTTTTTGCTTTCCTTAAACTGAGTTTGCTTGCATTGCATAGAACCTATCTTGGATTATTACACTCAAAAGCACATGTTAAATTCACACATCATTTAGAATCATGATTAGAGTCTTAATTAACCTTTGTTTGTTTACATCAAAACACTAATTTGGGATTTTGTCTAAAAAATCTCCCTCTTTTTGATAATGAAAAACATGTTAATTTAGATTTTAATTTTGATTCTAATTTTAATCATAGAGAGCTTAAAAGCTCCCCCTCAGAATATGCTTCAAATTTTGAATCAAAATAAAATTTCATTGATGCATTTAGAATGATGAATATACATAATTCAGGTATATGTTTCAAGCAGATTAAAATATACAAAAGGTCAATTTACAAAATGACTTCTTAGTACATATCAGATTACATTAAATCTAAACTAATTCTCTCCATTTGTCAATGCAAAAAGGAATAGGAGAAATATTAACAATTAAAGCTTATTTAGAAAGGGAGGGGGGAGATCATTCAGACGAAGAAAATCAAGATGGTTTCGGAACAGCCTGGAAAGAGGAAGGAGGATTCAATGGAGAAGGATCAATCCCTAACTTTGGAGTAAACTGGGTTTCCATCCAATCTCGTAAGGTAGCATACTCCTTATCGTGATGCTCTTGACATGCCATAATTGTTTGGAGGGCAATGTTGAGACAAAATCTCAATTTAATGTTTTGATGAAAACAAACAAAAAGTTAATTAAGAATTATAATTACGATTCTAAGTGTTTTGGTATTTAACATATGTATTTGAGTGTGTCAAAACAAGTTAGGTACCAAGTATTTCAAGACAGATCTCATTAAAATCAAGAAATCAAAAACAATTAAACGAGGATCGTTCTTGACATACTTCACTAAAACAAAGATCATTCTTGACATACTTCAGTAAAACCAAGATCGTTCTTGAGATATTTCTGGAAAATGAAGAACGTTCTCCACATATGTCTTAAATAAGAATGATCAGTTTTCTTTGTGAAAGATTGGATCCTAAAAGCTTTATTCATCTCATACCTTCATCAAGAATAAGCAAGGATCAATGATGACTCTTCATCATATGCATATTTTCCCACTATTTTAGTCTTATTTATCCTCAATTATTAGTTAAATTAAGGATTTATTTGATATATCTTGTTGATTTTTGTTCTTTGAGTTAAATTAAATGTTTTATGTTTTATTTTAGTGATTAAGTAGGAATCTTTCGTAATTTTACATTGCGTTGCGTTTTGGTGCAGTGCTGAATCTTGGTGAGAAATCAACATGACACATGTAGAGTATTTCAGCCATATCTGGTTTTGTAGATGTCCAATTGGAGTCAAACCAAATGCAAATGAAAGCTAGGATCCATAGCTACAACTTTCATGAAGACACCGGAACCAAATTCAGACTCGAAAGAGGAGAAAAATGCAATATACGCCAGATAGCAGATGCTGAGCGCTGGAGCGCGCCCAAGCGCAAGCCAAGCGCATTTCTCAGCATTCGCCACTGTTGAAACGCGCCCAAGCGCATCCAAGCGCGCCTGGGGCGCGATAACCGCACCAGCAACCATAAAAACAGGGATTTTTACTGTTTTATGATCTTTTTTTGACTCTGGGGAACTTGGGAGACTTGTGCCCTAGCATAGAAACTCAAAGACGGCCGTTTCTAACGCCATTGAAGCAGTTTTATCAAGAATCATCCATGAATCATTCTTGTAATTCTTCTTTAATCCTTATCTTTTGTATCTCTGTCATGAGTAACTAAACCCTATTTGTTAGGGATGAGTGTAACCAGATGAAACCCTTATTTTTCTGATTTGATTTCTAGTTATATGAATGAGTTTATTGAATTATTTTTCTCATCTCTATGCTTAATGCTTTTTATTGCTTGATCAACATTAAAATGTTCTACGATTTGTATTTTGAAACGGAAGTGGACTTTACAAATGCTTGAGATGAGAAATTCATGAATTTGTAGTCTAGGGATAGATGCAGGTCATGAAACCAATTAAATTAGTTGCAAAGCAATAATTTACAAGAGAATTTCTATACGGTAATGCTTAATTCTAATCTTAAATCCACTAAGGAATTAGGGGTTACTTTGGAATTAAAGGTTCTGTCACTAAGACATTAGGGCAAGAATAATAAAGAGAATTCGATAATAATTCAATAAAGGAATTCAGTAACTAGGATCAAATTAGACACCAAGGTTGGATTCAAAGTGAAACTCATCCCTGACATTTTTCTCATTATAAAAGATCAATTTTATTATTGTTGTTAATTTCAAACATTATTTCAATCAACTTGGGAACCTTTTTGTTCAATTCTAGTAATCAAATATAATTCAATAGTAAAACGCAATCCTTGAGTTCGACACTCGGTATTACCGTTTTAATATTACTTGCAACGATTCAGTACACTTGCTGAAACGCTATCAATCAATCTAAGTCAGCATTCTTTCAGAATTCGAAGGATCAAAGACATGATTCATGAAAAGTACAAAGCAAGATCATTCTTCAAGTGAGGCAAATGCAAGTAGAAATTTACAAGTTGTAAACTACACTGAAGTTATACATTCAAATCAAGACCTGCACACTTGACTTAAAGACATAAATCATCTCAGACAACTGACAGAACAACAAGAACAAATCAGTTCATCTCCAAATTCAAGAACGATTTTGGATGTCAAGAACGTTCTTGGGTTCAGCATGAACTCTCTTGCTTTTTGGCTGATCTTATAAATCCACTTTTTGCACATCTACTGCTCCTTCCCAAAGCACTCCTATTGATGATCATCAGCGTCCCTCAAAAAGGACCAAATAGGAAAGGGAATCATCAAGAGCTTATAAGGACATTCCCAGAATTTTTGTTGTTCTTCAAACCATCAATGCATTAAGAATCAAAAGCAAGACTAATCCTCAAAGTTGATGGCTAAAGTAAGCAAGTACAAACTGGACAAAAATGATAAAGCCCCTGCATCACTGACACACGTACATAACAGAAAAGCTTGGCACACAACAGCTGTCATAATTCAATAATCACTAAAAACAGAAACGAAGAACGTTCTCCGTTTTCACACCTTTAATCCAAGAACATTCTGGTTTATAAAGAGAAAAATCTGATGTAATTTAAGATTGATCTAGGCTACAAAAGTACATATATCTACACTACAAAACATCAGTATTCGTCACAAAAGAAGTTCATAATCTACATAAGATTGTTTTGGATAGATTCAATCAAAGAGAATCAACAAAGGCAAAGCAAAACATCAAGATCAATCTCCAAATTGATGAGTTGTGAGAAATGACAGCCATGACAGCAAGGATACTGCTGCTGCACCTTCTTGCATAAAACACATCATGCTTTTGAGACAAATGACTGACACACAACAGCTGTCAAAATCCAACACTCATACAAAACACAAAACGAAGAATGTTCTTGTTTTACAAAAGAACATTATGGTTTTAATTCTCTTTTAAAGGCATAATTAAAATAGATAATTTTCCACAGTATAAATCACATATTAAAAAGTATCAAGACTACTCAAATCATTGGTGAAGCCAAGAACTCGATATCAATGCCCAAAGGTGAAAAACAGCCTCAGGATTGATCTCCAAATTGATGAATTGTGAGCAAGGAAACAACTACATTGTACTTACAATATTCTGCAGAAATTCCGGCATAAACCTGACTCAAAACAGTGCCAACTGACATGTGACAACTCATTCACGTTTTCCATGAAACCCAAAAGCAAGAACGTTCTCCGTTTTGTCATGAACGCACTGGACAGCAAATAAACACATGTTTAATTGCTTTAAAGTTTATCTGACACTTGGAAAGTGTGTCCAAAGGATATATTTATTTTAAACTGAATATTCAAAACCTTTTAACATCTATAAATTGAAGTTCAATTAGAAGATGAAGGCAAGAGTTCAATTTACAAATCTACCAACACTTGTTCAAGTAACAAGTCAAAAAACTCTTCAAGAAAACTCCAGCTCTCTTCACTATATCTTTGGATCATTATTTTCTTGAGTTTGCCTTTCAGTTATCTCAAACAAGTGTTGAGAAGTTTCAAGATTCCAAACACTTTTATCATACACATCATTTGTAACTCAAGTCTATCTTTTACGTTAGATGAGTGTGTTTGTAAAAATCCTTTCAAGACTGAAAGGTGATTGTAAAAATCATTTCTAGGTTGAAATGTGAAGATTGTAACAGATCAAGGTTGATATGGATTGGTGGTGTAAAAACCAAGAACGTTCTCCGTTTTGAACACTTAGTGAAAAATCTCACGGTTGTGAGGACTAGACGTAACCCGGATTGGATGAACAAGGATATATCTCTTCCCTTATCTATTTACTTTCATTATGTTTGATTATCAAGTTAAATAGATAAGTTAAATTATTTATTTAACTAACCAAGAATGTTCTTCGTTTTCTGGTCTGAAATCAAGAACGTTCTCTGTTTTCTGTTTTTCACAACCAAGATCAATCTTGAGTTATTTTCTTAAGTTTTTAACAGGAAATTTTAAATAGGAACATTTACAATTCAAATATCCCTTTCTTGAAAATCGATATTGCTACTTCAATTGGCCTCAGAGCTCTGCCTCTAAAGTTTGAGCACTTTACAAGTGTTAGAAGAAAAGACTCGGGAAGAAGAAGTAATGTCAGAAGCCAACATGTGCTTAACAGAAAACTTAGAAAATAATGAGGTAACCATCTCTAAACTCTGTCCTTCATGTGAACAAATAGAAAAAGAATTTGATAATCTTTTATGTGATTCAAACTTTCTTGCTAAAAAATATTGTTTATTAAAAGATCAACTCCATAAAGAAAAAGAGAAAGCTTAAGCTATGATTGACGAACTCAGTAAGGTAATTCAAAGTCTGCAACAATCTCATCTAAAAATGGTTGAGCAACAAAATATTTTCAATGAGATAACCATACAAAATAATATTCCATAATTTTCTAAAACTAAGGAAGAAAACACATCTTTAAAAATAGAAGTTCTTGATTTGATAAATGATTTAACCAACTTGGTAAAGACCACTGAAACCTTTCAAAAGAACATGGTATTTGAAGAACAGATATTTGACAAAGATGATTTATGTTTCAAAACTTCTCAAAATGAAAACCTTTGTTAAAACTTTTGTGGGTAAAAAAAAAAGGATGAGAAAGATAAAATAAGATGCTCTTACTGTAACAAAATTAGACATCTTGATTCCATATGTTTTTACTAAAAAAAAGGGATAAATAATTCAAAGCAAAACAATTTCCAAAAAATGAAGAACGTTATTTGTTTTTTCATTCATGTGAAGAATGTTCTTGTTTCATATCAAAACTTTCTCCAAGAATAAAAAATAAGTGTTCTTACAGTTCAAAGAGTGGTCATATTGAATCAAATTGTTATCATAAGGAAAAATCTTCTAGAAGAAGATATATTAACCATCAAGGACCCAAACAAATATGGGTACCAAAATTGTTACTAACTTGTGATGTAGGAATATCATCTAACAATCAAGAAAGAACATTGATACATGAACAAGACATGCTCAATATACATGAATGGAAAAGTATGGCGCCTCCTCTGTTTACAAATATTTGGAAAGTCTATAACCTTTGGAAACATTAACAAATCAAAGGTACATGTATCATTAGTTGAAATAATTTTGCATTGATTAAGGATGTTTGATATGTGAAAGATAACTTTGTAAAATTGATTTTAAAGTTATTTTTTAAAACCCCACATGGTTGATGTAAATTAAACATCCTCATGTTTCAGTTTAAAGAAAAATCACTATGTTTTATACTTAGATGAATTTCCAACAAAATCATGTTTTTTAAGAGTTTTAAAAAAGAATTGTCATTTCTATAAGAAATGGTCAAGGGAAATTTAAAACATCATTCTTCAAATTATTCTTTAATGAAAATGATATTTCACATGATTTGCTTGTCAAAAACTTTTCAACAATAAGAAGTTGTTTTAAAAAAAAAATTACAGAAAGGGGTAGTTGTTTATGTCTAATTAGTGACTTGTTTGATCCATAATTTGAGTGGAACCAACCAATTAATTAAGGATTATTGAAACTAATAAATGATTTTTTTCTGTACCAGCCCTCTTATTAGATGTGAAATCGTCATGTGTAGTAATCTTCAATATATGCTTATACACTTATACATGAATTCATCTAGATAGTTGAGACAATTAAGTGCATCAAAGATGCCCAGTTTTGGAGTACAAGATAGGTCTTAAGAAAGTATCTATGGCTAACAAAAAGTAGTTGATTAATTGTAAAAAGTGTCACAGATGTTATGTCTATCAAAAGAGATGAGGAGGAGGAAGAACAATCTGAACAGTCACAGCAGATTGTTTCCCAGGAAAACGAGATTGATAAACAATCTCCGTTTCATGCTCCTCCTAGTGTTGAAAAATAATTTTGGGGAGAAGGCATATAATTTGTTTTCCATATTTTTAATCTTGGCTCTCTTAGAAAATGTCTTTAACATACCTTCATATGAATTATTGAAAAATAGAAAGCAAAACATATCATAGTGCCAATTGACATGTGACAACTCATTCACTCACTCATTCACTTTTTCCATGAAAATCAAAAGCAAGAACGTTCTCCGTTTTGTCGTGAACGTTCTGGACAGCACATAAACATGTTTCATTGCTTTAAAATATATCTGACACTTGAGAAATGTGTCCAACGGATATATTCATTTTAAACTGAATATTCAAAGCTTTTTAATATCTATAAATTGAAGATCAATTGGAAGATGAAGGCAAGAGTTCAATTTACAAATCTACCAACACTTGTTCAAGTAACAAGTCAAAAAACTCTTCAAGAAAACTCCAGCTCTCTTCACTATATCTTTGGATCATCATTTTACTGAGTTTGTCTTTCATTTATCTCAAACAAGTGTTGAGAAGTTTCAAGATTCCAAACACTTTTATCATACACATCATTTGTAACTCAAGTCTATCTTTTATGTTAGATTGAGTGTGTTTGTAAAAATCATTTCAAGGCTGAAAGGTGATTGTAAAAATCCGTTCTAGGTTGAAAGGTGAAGATTGTAACAGATCAAGGTTGATCTAGATTGGTGGTGTAAAAACCAAGAACGTTCTCCATTTTGAACAGTTAGTGAAAAATCTCACGGTTGTGAGGACTGGACGTAACCCGGATTGGGTGAACCAGGATATATCTATGTGTGATATCTCTTTCCTTAAATATTTACTTTCATTCTGTTTGACTATCAAGTTAAATAAACCAGTTAAATTGTTGATTTAACTAACCAAGAACGTTCTCCGTTTTCTGGTCAGAAACCAAGAACGTTCTCCGTTTTCTGTTTTTCACAACCAACATCAATCTTGAGTTATTTTCTTAAGTTTTTAACAGGAAATTTTAAATAGGAACATTTACAATTCAACCCCCCCCCCCTTTTCTTGTAAATCGATATTGCTACTTCAGGAAGCCAAGATTGATTGGCTAGTTGACTCATGCTCGACTCTTTGACGTTTGGCAGGGCGCTTTGAGTTGTCGTTAGGGGTAGAAGGGATAGTGTTGTGTGTGGGAGCAGTGGTAGTGCAAAAAGATGAAAGAGTTGCAAAGGAAGTGGCAATGGTGGGAAAGGCAGTTGCTGGTGATTTTGGAGGATGAATAGACAGACCATGGGTGTCAAGGAAGATCAGAAACTGACTTATGCCAAAGATTGATGAATTGGTCTTTTGTTGAGAGACAAATGCAGGTGACATGATTGATGTAAAATGAAATGGGAGTTGGGATCACATGTCACTTAGTGGATGATAGGGAAAGGGGACGACATAAATCTTAGTAGATGTATAGTTAAATGAGGAGGGGAGGCTAGGTGGATTGGAGGGAAAAAGGACAATGTTTGGTGAAGGGGAAGAACGTTCTTGAGCAACAGTTGGAGGGGTGCAGGGTGGAGAACCTTCTTGAACTACAGTTGGATAACGTTCTTGAGCAATGGTTTTTTCAAGATTTGGTGGAGAATAATTTGGTGCGATGGTTTGAGGTGATGGAGAATGCTCTTGTGGAACAGTAGAGGGGGCACTAGATTTATGCGCATAAAGTTTGTGTTTGTGAAGGGTGGAGGGAAGTGCAGTTTTGAGAATGTTTTTGGCGGAGGATTGTTTCTTCATGTGTGAAACATTCTTGGAAGAAAATTTTGAAAGTTTTATTGTGGATGATTCAAAAGATAGAGAGATGTTAAAATACCTAAAAATCTTGGAAAGAAGCATGCCAAAAGGGACTATGTTTTTCTTGTAGTCCATATTCGTGGAAGCTATCATGATATGAATTATTATTTAGGAAGATTAACTCTCTTGCTATTAAGGAGGTGATGGATGATCAATGCATCATTATCGGAGACATACTTGCGACTCCCACAGTGAAACAAGATTAAGTATTGGTTGATATTGTTGAAGACTTTGCAAAAGAGCTTTAGAGATGTAGACAAATAGTTTTTGCAACCCACTTGAAACAGTTCAACAATGACTTCCTTCTATTTAAGGTTTATAATTGAGTACTAGTTCTTACCAAAAATATAAGAACCATCATTTGGTAGATCGATAATGGATGCAAGAATGGCAGGGGTTAACCTTATTTCAATACCCTTGAGATTAGTCCCTAGAAGTGACTTCTTAGGAAAAGTTTGGGCTTTGCAGAAAATACCTGCACCACATCAGGGTAAAAACAATCATAAATCTAAAGAAATGAAGTTCATATTAGGGTGTATGTGTGGTGTTGAATAGAGTTGTCGTCAACAATCAGATTTTCAAGCATAAATACTCTACCAATACCAACAGGTAGTTCAGCCCATTTTTCAACATATAGTTTTTGGAGGTTGAACGGAACGAGTGGAAAGAAGCGAAGTTTCGGGCCAGATTTGGTGGGGTGGGAGGTTGATGGAGAACATTCTGGATTTTTAGTGTTAGGTGCAGAAAGTTCTTGTGAGGGAGAAGGAGAACATTCTGGAGATGGTGGAGGGTTTTTTAGTTTTTTTTTTCTTGCCAAAAACTAAGATAATATGATGGTGGTTTTGACCTTTTGATTTTGTGGTTTTGAAGTGGTTTTTGTTGGAGAGGGTAGAGAGGATTTTGTTGATGAAAAAATCTCGGTAATGGATTTTCTATTTTGATTATGAGGTGTTGACTGAGAGGGTTCAGTAGGAAGTGAAGATGTAGATGGTTCGGAGGGTTTGAGAGGGTTGGAAGATTTTGTTGGGTTTGGTGTAGATGGTTCAGAATCTTCAATCTCGGCTATGACAAACACGGTAGGTTTGGTGTGTTTTGCCTTCGATGTTTTGATTCCAACCGAGACGCACATGGAACGTCTCTTGGCTTCAGTAGGTTTAGAAAAAGATTTGCGAAGATGTAGAGGAACTTCACATAGATTAGGAGCAGGGCTTTGGAAGAGATGAGGAAGTACAGTTCATAAGGGGTTGAGAGAAATCGGGTTAGGGTTTGAATCTCGAGATGAGGACATAGTGCCAGAATTTGTTCTCAGATGATTCATATAGAGGAGACGATCTAGGTGGTGGTGAAGGTGAACGATTTAGAAATGGAGAAAATGGTGGAGATGATGATGAAGACGAGGGCGTGTTAGGGCTAGGGTTTTTTCGAGCAGACATTTTTGTTCGAGCCATTTTTGAGTTTTTCTCGCATAAGTGGTTTGGAGATTTTGAGAAGATGAAGTTGCAGACTTGGAATATGAAAAATCAGTTTTATGGAAGATGAAAAATCATGATATTGAAGTTGCAGTTTTGCCGTTTTTGGAGGGAAGGTGAGATGACTGATGGGTGTTGGAAAAGAGGAGAATTGATAGTGTGGCAGTTGCTTTTGCAGACCACGGAACGCATCTCATTAATGGCACGCAAAAAGCATTTTTGTTGATTTTATGAGAAAAACGGAGAATGATGCACGTAGAAACGGAGAATTATGAGTTAAAAACGAAGACTGGTGAACATACTCCGTTTATGCAAGAAAGAAAATTAATGCAAACTGATTGAATTTTTGATAATTCTCAGCTTTTCTTTGATAAAATTAAAACTTTCCTCTACAATGGATTTCGTAAAAATCTCATCAAGTTGTTTTTGAGTATCTACAAAGATTAATTCAACCTCCTTTTTGTTTACATGATCAATCACGAATAAAATGATGTTTTATCTCTATGTGCTTGAATCTTGAAGGTTGAATGGGAATTTTTGATAGATTTATAGCACTAGTATTATCACAGTAAATTGTAATACTTGAATAACTTACAGAGAAGCCTTCAAGTTGATTTTTTATCTAGAGAACTTGAGAACAACAGTTTGCATCTTAGACATATTCATCTTCGGTTGTTCATAGAGAAATCGTGTTTTGTTTTCTGCACGACCAGCTTATTAATGCTTCTCCAAAAAATTGACATGCTCCACTGGTGCATTTTCGTTCAATTTTATCTCTCGCATAATTAGCGTCGCAGTAAGCTACGAGATCAAAATGAGAACATTTCCTATACCAAATGTCAAGATCAATAGTACCAATGAGATATCTAAAGATTGTTTTTATAATTGTTAAATGAGATTCTTTAGGTGCGGATTGAAATCTAGGACACAATCCTACTTCAAACACAATGGCAGGTCTACTGGCAGTTAAATAAAGCAAAGATCCTATCATACCCCTATATTATTTTTCAAAAATAGATTTTTCATTTTCATCTTTGTCTAATAAAGAAGATGGATGCATGTGAGTAATCGTGATTTTGGCTTCATTTTATATTTGTTAAGAGATCTTTTATGTATTTTTTTTTTTTACATATAAAAATGTCATCTTCATGGTTCTTAATTTTCAAGCCAAGAAAATACATTAATACTCATATCATACTCATTTCAAATTCAGTTTGCATGAGTATTGAAAAAACATCACACATTTTCTCATTAGTTGAGTCAAATATAATATCATCCATACACTTAAACAATAAGTAAATCGTTTTTATCAGTTTTCTTGAACAGTGCAGTGTCAATCTTTCCTCTAGAAGATTCATTTTTTATTAAAAAAGAACTAAGTCTTTCATATCAAGCTCTTAGTGCTTGTTTTAATCCATATAGAGTTTTGGTAAGTTTAAAAACATGATTTGGTTTTAATTGATCTTCAAAATCTGATGGTTGACGCACATAAACTTGTTCATTTAAAAAACCATTTAAGAATGCACTTTTAACATCTATTTGAAAAAGTTTGATAAGTTTATCAGATGCATATGCAAGAAGATTTCGTATGGCTTCTAACCTTGCAACAGGAGCAAAGGTTGCATCATAGTCATTACCTTCTTGTTGATTGTAACCTTGAGCAACCAACTGTTTCTTACAACCTTACCTTCTTCATCTAGTTTGTTACTAAATACCCATCTTGTTCCGATGATGATTTGATCTCATGGATCTGGAACAAGAGTCCAAACTTCATTCTTTTCAAATTGAAGAAGCTCTTCCTTCATTGCTTCAATCCAAGATTGATCAACTATGGCTTCTTTGATTGATTTTGGTTTAATTTGGGAGATCATTGCCATGTTGTTGTTGACATCATCCTTGAATGACTTTCTTGTTCTAATTCCATTAGTTGAATCTCCAACGATTTGATTTTGAGGATAATCATCAATTGTTCTGCAGTTTTTATGAGGAGAATGAAACGGAGATTGTTTATCAATCTGGGTATCCTAGGGAACATTTTGTTTCTGCCCAGAATGTTCTTCTTTTTTCTCATCTCTTTTACTTAAATCAAGATCGTCAAATTCATCAAATAATATATGCATGTTGATTTCAATAGTTTTAGTTTTTAGATTGAAAACACGATACCCTTTAGAATCAGCTGAGTAACCCAAAAATATAGCTTTGTCTGATTTTGCATCAAACTTTCCAAGGTTTTCTTTGTTGTTCAAAATATAACAATAACATCCAAAAATGTGAAAATATGAGATGTTTGGCTTTATGTTTTTCCAGATTTTATATGGTGTTTTGTTGATAAATTTTCTTATTGATACACATTTTAGAATGTAGCATGAAGTATTGATAGCTTGAGTCCAAAACTATTTTTCAACATTAGATTCCTCCAAGATTGTTCTTGCCATTTCTAGTAAGGTTCTATTTTTTCTTTCAACAACTGTACTTTGTTGAGGAGTTCTTGAACAAGATAGATTATGAGAAATGTCAAGTTCATCAAAGAAGGTTTTTAAAAGAGGCATTTATGAATTCTCCTCCATCATCACTTCTTATAGAAATGATGATGGAATCTTTTTCATTTTGTACCTTTTTACAAAAGATTTTAAAGGCATCAAACGCATCATCCTTTTGTTTTAAAAATAACACTCAAGTGTATCATGAGAAGTCATCAACAATAACAAAACCAGACTTCATTCCTCCTAAAATTTTTGTTTTAATAGGGCCAAAAGGATATATGTGAAATAGATCAAGAATTATGTTTGTGGAAATGAAATATTTTGAATGAAAACTATTTTTAACTTGTTTTCCTTTAGCATATGCTTCACATACTCTATCTTTATCAAAATTCAGTTTTGGCCATCCTCTAACAAGTTCTAATTTTGAAATTTTTGAAATTGTTTTCATGCTAACATGACATGTCCGCTTATGCCAAATCCATTTGTCTTTATTGATCGACAAGAAACAGGATTCATCAGATAATTCCTCAAGAACTTCCCCATAATTTGTTTTTATGACTTCACATAGGTTAGGTTTGAAAATAACTTCAAAGTCATTGTCACATAGTTAACTTATGCTTAAGAGATTATGTTTCAATCCTTCCACATATTGAACATCGATTATTTGAGCATAATTTTTCTTATCAATGGTTCCTTTACCTTTAATTTGAGCTTGATTATTGTTCTCGAAAGTGACAGACCTTCCATCTTTCTTGACAAAAGACATGAAGCAATTTTTATCACCTGTCATATGTCTTGAGAAGCCATTGTCCAAGAACCATGGTTTTTTCTTGACACTTTGAAATCCAACCTACATGATTTGTTACATGAACTTTAGGTACCCACTTGGTCTTGGGTCCTTGAGGGTTCTTGAGGGTTAGTTTTAAAATTTGATTCCTTTTTAATATGGCATGTATATTCAGAGTGGCCAATCTTGGAACCATAACACCTAGTTGTTTGTCTTGGAAAAGGTTTATAAAATTGAGTTTTAACATGTTTTGGTAAAATTCTAGAACATTCTCCTTTTGTCAAGTTTGCTGGAGGATATTCTCCTTTTTTCAAGTTTGGAGAAAATTTTGTTTTTGCTTAGAAAATTATTTTTTTCTAAAGATCTTTTTGTTCTTAATTTTTTCATTTATATTCTTAAAATAACATGGAATTCTAGATGCCTAATCTTACTGCAATATGAACATTTGATTTTGCATTTATCCTTTTTCTTTCAAGAACAAAGAAGTTTTCATACGTTTTATTTTTTTGAGTTTTATCAAAACCAAGACCAGCTTTATCAAATATTCCTATTTGAGATCCCATGATTTTTTGAAAGGTTTCAGCAGCTCTAATGAAATTTGAAAAGTCATTTTTAAGAAGTTCAACTTCAGTTTTAAGGAGAACGTTCTCCTTTTGTAATGCAGAACGTTCTTGATTTTCTTAACTTTCAATTTTGAAATGTTTGAGCTGAAATTCTTTTAGATTTTGAATGATCTCTTTAAGTTCATCATTCATAGCCTGAGCTTTCTCTTTCTCTTCTTTTTCTTTGTGAATTTTTTCTTTTGAAGAATTATGCTTTTGAACAAGAAAGTTTGAATCATTTAGCAAGTTATCAAATTCTTTTTCCATTTGTTCATATAAAGGACAAAGTTCATAATTTGTTACCTCATCTTCTTCCTTATTTTCCATTAAGCATATGTTGACTTCTTCATCTTCTTCTACATCAGATTCATCTGAGTCATCCCATGTAGCCATCATTGATTTCTTTTTGAAGGGAAATCTTTTTGGTGGTCTTTTACTTAAGGGACATTCAGCTTTTTAATGCCCTAATTTATTACATCCAAAATATGTGATTTGGCTATTATCCACTTCTGTTTTAGGATTTTGTTTTTTGTTTGGAAATCATTTTCTTGATATGGTCTCTTCTTCTCAACATTCTTTGAATTCTTCTAGTGAGAAGGGCTATAACTTCATCAGCATCTTTCTGTCCAGTTTATTCTGATTCTTCATTTGTTTGTATTGGTACACTTTCTTGGGATGCTTTTAAAGTTGTTGCTTTGCCTTTCTTGACGGGTTTATTTTCTTGTAACCGCATATCATGTGCTCTTAAAGTTCCAATTAGTTCTTCTAATGCAAGTAGCTCAACATTTTTGGCTTGGCTTATAGATGTCACCATCGGTCTCCATATTACTGGGAGACGTCTCATAATCTTTCTTACTCTATCTTGTACTGAGTAAGCTTTGCCAAGAGAACGCATCTCATTTACTATAGTTGTAAACCTTGAGTACATCTCATAAATAGTTTCTCCTTCATACATTTAGAACAGCTCGAACTTCCTTATGCTAATGTTTATTCTTATTTCTTTCACATGGCTTGTTCCTTCATGATGAGTTTGCAATGTATCTCATACTTCTTTAGCAGTGCTGCATTCATCAACTCTTTCGTTTTCTTCTCTACTTAAAGCACAAGATAAAAATACTTGAGCTTTAGAGTTTATGAGTACCTTAGTTTTATCATCAGTTGTCCAGTCTACTTCTTTCTTTTCAGCAGAGGTTGAATTATTTTGGTCGACTCTTGGTATGAAATCTCTATCTGTAGTGATGAGTCGCATTCCTGTATCTTGTGATTTTCGGAAATAGATGCATCTTATTCTTCCAGAAGTAGTAATATGATTCATCAAAGTAAGGTGGTCTAATTGAAGATCTTCATTCGACAATATATTTGACTTTGACAATTTTTGTTCTAGATATTTTCTCTAGCACTGTTTAGGTGTTTAATCTTTAGAGACTGAGCTCTGATTCCAATTGAAGTAACAATGTCAATTTACAAGGAAAGGGGTTTGAATTGTAAATTCACCTATTTAAAATTTTCTGTTAAAAACATAAAAAAATAACTCAAGATTGATCTTGGTTGTGAAAACAGAAAACGGGGAACGATCTTAGTTCTGCAAACAAAAAACGGAGAACGTTCTTGGTTAGTTAAAATCAACAATTTAGCTTATCTATTTAACTTGATAATCAAAACGACTTAAAGTAAATAGAGATAAGGGAAGAGATATCACATAATGATATATCCTAGTTCACCCAACTCGGGCTATATCCAGTCCTCACAATTGTGAGATTTTCCACTAAGTGTTCAAACGGGGAACGTTCTTGATTTTCCAACGTTCTTGGTTTTACACAGTTTGGTCAGATCAACCTTGATCTGTTACCGCAATTCTTTTCCATCCAGAAAGGGATTCAATCAAGTCACCTATCAATCTTTAGAGAGGATTTTACAATTCACCTTTTAATCATCAAAGAATTTCTACAAACTACTCAAACTATAAACAACATTTATAGTCTTGAGTTTATACAATAATGATTTAAAGTGTTTGGCAGAATCTAAGTATGCTTAACTCATGTTTGAGAATAGATTTTTGACAAAAGAATTCAGTAGAATGATTCTGATATTTGAGGAAGAAAACATAACCGAATTTTTTGCTTGTGATTGAGAACCTTTCAAGCATGTAAGGGTATGTAAGTGATGGATGTTTTTAGCACTTGAAGCTCTTCTTTTTCCTTGAGCTTGAGATTCCTTTTATAGGCTTCAAGAAGGTTGACGACAGCTAATTTGACAGTTGAAAAAGTGTCCAGCTGTAATGTATCATATTTGACTAAATACCAGACTTTTTGAACCATGAATGTTATTGACTTAACAGCCTGCATTTTTGCTTATGTGATAATAATGTTTGATATGTAGCTTCTTATTCTTGACTGTGATTTATGATCCTTTATGTTCATAGACATCTCATAGATGTGCTTAATGTATTCAGATCAAGACAATGTCTTTGATTCGTGCAAACCAGTTGGAGAATGATGTCTACATGCTGGAGATTGATAGTTAACATGTTGGATAATGATGTCAACATTCTAGAGACTCATATGCAAATGTTCAATTTACACAATGACTTCTTAGACGACCAGAGGTGTCAGAGAAGATCATAAACTTACTAATGCCCATGGCATAAGGTTGCCAACCTTTTTCTTCAATTAGATTCAATTGATCGAAATGGTCATTTGACGCTTTCGGTTGGACAATTCCTATGACGTATATGCCTCACATCGAGAACAACCAGAGCGTTGTAAGGGTGTTCAGGGCATTGGTGAGGTATGGATATTGTCAACATATATTTGACACTTATGACATTTCTTGACATAATTAAAGCAATCTTTTTCTAGGGTGAGCCAATAATATTCGGCCCGAATAATCTTTCTACACATGGCGGGTGTGTCTGTTCATATGGATCCCATAAGAACCATCGTGGATATCTTGTAGAATTTCTTTCATCTCATTGACATCGACACATATGAGGAATACCATATCATGATTCCTTTTGTTGCTGACTAAATCTAACACAAATGTAAGTGCACTTGTTTTCTATGTCTAAACTAGTAAGTGTCTATTAGATAGAATAGTCTCATAACTTAAGTACTATGTTCAGTTCTATTATTTCCTCGATGTGAAATTCATAACACTCAACTAGGTTACTATTACTTATATTAGGTTTAGAGTTTAGGGAGAATATTGAAGTTAGAAATTTAACTTATAGTAACAAGTTATTTCACATGTCGTGATGAAATCTTCCCTTACTTCCTTATCTTTATGGTTATAGGTAGAGCCGTCAAAAAAGCCCCCAACTACAATGCCCCTTGCTTTTTTTTGTTTTATTATTAGGCCCCTATCAAAATAATCTTTTAAGGGCCCCTTAATTTCGGCTCATTATTTCATGGAGCCTAAGGGAAGGGGCTCTAGGGGCCCATAGGCCCCCAATATTTTGTTAATTTTAAGATTTTTTTCTTGAAAAAAAAATTTATTAAAAGAAAATGAAAATTTTTTATCGAAAAAAAATCGAACATTTTTTATTCAAAAAAAGTCGGACATTTTTTATCGAAAAAAAAATCAAAAATTTATCGGAAAATTTTATAGAAAAAAATAAAAAAAAAATTATCGGTGAAAAAATTGAAAAACTTTATTTCTCAAAAAAGAAAATCGATTCTTTTTTTAAAAAAGTGGGCCTATAGGCCTCCTAAGCCCACAAATTTTTAGGGGCTTTTAATTTAGGGGGCCTTGTTTTTGAGAACCTTTTAAATTATTAATTTTTTTGGCCCCTTCAAAATATGGACTGGGGCCAATAATTAGGGAGCTTGTCAAATTGACAGCTCTAGTTATAGGTATTGCTTAAATTAATATTGCTATGTGCAGAACAAAAATTAAACTTTCAAAAGATTAAATATACAACTTACAATGCAATATTTCTATATTTGAATTTATTTATATTTACAGTTGTGGATCTTTTATTTGAATTCTTAATATGCTATTGATTGTTGTAGGTTCGTTGTTCCATGTGCCTAGGTGGCATTTAGTATGAAGTACAAAATTCTCCCACCATGGTCAAATTGCTTTATTAACCATTGTTTAATATTTATATAATATTGAATGGGTGATATTAAAAATGGTACCTTATGTGTGGTTTTGTTGGCACAGTTTGATTATTTACCAAAACTCGAATGGAGGACATGGTGAAGTTACGATATTGCAAAATCATTATTGTGGTTCACATAGGATCTTGGACAAAGCTCGAATGAAGCCTTCTTGATTGTATTTTTTTTTTACAAAAAAAAAATACAGGGCCCACTAACACAGTAAGATAGGTGAGCTAATTTAATAGGGAAGGTGCAAAAGTAAAATATAGTATTTGTAATATTTTATATATTTTGTAACTGTACATAAACCGGTACAAGTGTCAAATGTCAGTAAAAAGGCAACTTGACCATGGTGGGAGAATTTTATACTTGCCCAAGTTAAATGCCAATGAAACTTCAAATAACAAAACTTTGCATTCCCGAAGAAAGATTTTAAGTCGGGTAAAATAGAAAGTTAATTGGCACTCACCCTCCAACACAATACTACTTACATTCACAGGACCAAGACAACAGCTTTCGATACCATCGCAACACCTGCATCCACCGCACCTTTTAACATGTGCCTCAATCTCAGATGAGTTTGGCCCTCTTGAACTATTTTCTAGTATTATACATGGACAGAAAAACTAGTAGATACAGAGAAGATAGAGATGTGAGGTAGCGTCATTCTTAAGTTTCACATACTGACTGATCCTTTAAAAATTACAATCAGCCGGCATTTCATTCTAGCAAAAACATAAAGGTCGTAATGTTTCCACCTTGAACTTATATGGTTGTCTTGCGGCAGGCAATGATCAATGTCAGGGTGACGATAACTTCCCAGCATCCAAAAATCAATCTTTCAATGAACAAGATATGACACCATGTGCGCATACGTTTCCTGAAGATTTTTAAACTAAAAAATAACAAACATAAAACAACTATAAGATAAATTATTCCACTAACCCTTGCCTCCTAATGAAGGGGGACTATTACCGAAGCACTGACACTAACTCATAGACACCGATAATAATTTGAGAAAATGGAAGTGATTAAATGCATATCAGTGTCGTACAGGTGACAGACATTGAATGTGTGCATTCAGACATGCCTTCAACCTGAAGTGGGGTTGGTGCTACATAATTAATGAAAAATGAAATGGAGACTCTTGCTCCTAGAAATTCTGCATCAATTATGGCGCTCAGCTTACCAAAATTAATGGTGGGTGTAATCATACTTCCCCGGAAAGGCAGCCAATATGATAAGCCATAGTAGTATCTGAGTTCTGGTTCTTTGAAGATATGATTGACAAAATTTTTGAAAAGGAAAACTTCCAGTAGGGCCGGTGGACTGGGGGTAACAATAAATTTGACTGTTTATCCATGGCAAGAAGCTTTGAACATTTGCTGTAAACCAAAAAAAACTGAGATTAGTAACTCCACCACATGATATGGAAATCTATTGATCTGCAAACTGCAAGTTGAACCTGCATGATCTTGAAAATAGAGACTGGTAGCTGCAAATCCAATGCTAAGCAAAAAAAAGAAAACATAAAGCTAAGAAACCTTGGGTATGTCAAAAATGAATAGCTTCAAACCAAAATAAGTATCATGCTACGCAAAAGCGAGATAATTTCAGTACCAAAAGACAATACAGAGATGTTTCAGCTTGGTTGGCAAGAAAATACTGCAGAGCTATCGCTGCATATTCCTGCGTCGAAGATTAAAAAGCTATAATCAGAACACTTCACTGAAAGGATCATAGGCAATAAAAAGTTAGCAACAGAGACCATTACCGTAATATGTCTATACACATGATGAACTGAAAACCCCCTTGCATGCACATAGCTTCCGCTCTGTTAAAGTAATTCAGTTAAATATAATGAGCCAGACCAGAGGTACTACGAAACTATTATAGTGTGGACTAGATAGATGTAAAATTCAAGCAAGTTTACTATGAAATAAGAAATGAACATTTTTTTGTTATTTAAAAGAAGTTACAGTGGAGATAAAATAAGTCATAAACAACTAAGAGATAAGATATGCTCCAAAACAAGGAGAAAGCAAAATGAAAGAATGAAAAAAAAAAATATGGAACACTGTCTAGTCTCTGCAAATCAGAAATGCAAACTCTCTTCATACAGCCATTAGTAGAGAACCATACAATTATGAAAATCACAAGATTCACAACCCTATCCAACATAAGGCTACCGAGAAATGGCCTCCTTGATAATGTAAACAGTCCACTCCAAGTAAAAAACATTCCACTCCAAGTAAAAAAGAACTGAAGACTGGATAACATCCAAAAAATAATAATACCATTGCCTTGTTCTACCCAAACCTTAAAAACAAACTAAGAAATAATGCTTCAAAGTGCTTGAGTAAAACTTAATGCCCATCGCTACCAAACACCTTTTTCAAAACATCAAAATGAGCTGGTCATGTTTCCAAACTTGAGCTGCACAAAACACAAATAACAACAATACATCCAAGCCTATACTTATACATTCAAGCAACATGTTAGGATGTACATGAAAATTTATATAATCCTATTGAGCAATAATGGCCATTGTCTCAAAACAAAGGACTTTTTTATCTCATAGGCAGCTTCACATTTCCATAAAACATCCACAACCAGCGCCGCCACCAAACATTTTTCCCACTAGGTGGAGTCGGCTACGTAAATAAAACAACACCATAACGTACTATAATAAAACCTGTCTAATGTGAAACTACAAACACAAAATTCTTGACAGTTTGATCCATAATTTTCCTTGACCTCCTTTAACTAGTGCTTCTATCGGTCTTCTCTACACATTCCGAAACCACCAAAATCAAGAGTACTCTACCATATTTTCCATAATAGGTGCTACCCCAGCTTTACCTTTACAGTATACTTCCATTTCAAATCTTATCTTCTGTTATGTCTGCTCATCCATTGAGCTTTCTTTATTGTCAACTCATTGCCACCCAACAGTTCTCCCCACATAATAGTGTTAGGATTTGTAGGTTCTGTGGTAAAAATTTCCTTTAGTTAAGCAGTACTTTTCTATCACAAATTACACTTGAAGTATTCCACTATTTCATCAGCACCACTCAATCCAATGTTTTCCATCTCCTTCTATTTCTTCATATTTTGTTTAATGGATCCAAGGAACTTAAACCATGAGACTTAAGGTATGGGCACTATTTACAATTTGAAAAAATGAAAGCAGTAAAACACCAACAGCTTCATAATTATAATAAGACGTGAATCTTACAACTTACAAGTAGACTATCCAAACAAAACAAATACATCCTGCGACGCTAAACAAATAAAGAAAATCTCAGATAATGTAAACAAGAAAATACAGTGACGACGGTCAATAAGCATGGCCCTTATTACCCTAAACCAAGTTAATTATTGTGAAAATAATTCAAGAAATGAACAGAAAAAGTGGTCCAAGAAGCTGCTCTCATCTTGTAGACAAGCAAGTTTGCAGTGCAAAACATAATTAAGTTTAATGTCTGCTGAATTTGATATGGGCTCTAAATTAGCTTAATTTACAAAAGCTAATCCATATTTGTACAAAGTAGGGCTTCACGAGAGGGGAAAGTGAAAGTAGTCTTAACTGCAACGTACCGCGACGCAAAAAAGAAGAGATGTGAAGCCCTAGATAAAAAATATTCAGAATAGATAGGAGTTACAACTTTCGACCAATACTGCATTTAAGAGAGGGAGTTACAGGGCGTGCATAACAGTTAAGCAGACTTTGGGGAGAGGAGTGGGAGAAAAATAGGAGGGCAGGCTGGAAAAGGTTTAAACTTGGGAGATTATGGACCAAATTGGCAATCTTGTAGTTAATACAATTGCATATTAACTCACCTATTTTGTGTGAGAAACTGTCTGGTACCTAATATGCAAGAAGCATTACCAAACTGATGCTGAGTCAATATTTATAATATCCATACCATAGTGTGCCATTTTACAATAATCAAATAGTTCACACACTATAATGAATATCAGGAAAGAGAAAAAATTACAAATATCATAGTAATATTAGCATATATACCTCGTCTGGAGAAAAGAAAGCTACAGCATCAGGATCAGTGGAACCAGCAGGATGCAAGGATATAACAGCTCTGAAGATAGACGGGAACAACAATTCTATTACTGCAACTTTCTCCGGAACAACCATTCCCATTGATCCTAGCCTTAGCTTATTAGAACCATGATAGTGATGTTCCAGAGAACTCTCATTTGTTGAAGAAGCGAGTGTGGAAGCTCTTTTTAACCAGTCCAAACGTTCAAAAGTCGAAATTTTCACATTTGGCACTTCCTTTTCCAAGGACTTCAGAACATCTGGTAGCGGCCTAAAAAAGCTAACCTCTTCCTTAGGTTCCATTGCAACTTCTTCCGACCCACAGTGTTTCTTTGAAGCTGATTCATTAGTTTCAAGTCCATCATCAAGATGGGGGAAAAATCGTCTTTTCTGATCAGTAAAAGCTTTGAGAGCTAACCTGAAATCATTCAGAAGCCTGGGTGAGCAGCTAATGTAACACGGGACAGCAGCATTGACACGTCAGTATGAGCATGATAAATCAAATCCATGTAAAAAATACAAAAAGAAGGAAGCTGATATTGGAGGTAGAACGTCATGAACATGAGCTGAAGTGAGCAAAACCTGCAATTTTACCACTTGACAAAAATAACCATAGCCATGCATCTAGAGTCTAGCTGTCTACTACGATAAACTAGCATACTTGTACTAATTATATTTCTACACAACTCAGGAAGGAATGAGGCAGTTAACTCGCACAGCCTAACTTGGCTAAAGCTCATATCATGTATTATTTACTATTTACTACTGCTTGCTATGAATTCAGGAGGTAATAGTAAAATTTGGAGAACTAAGATATCCTCTTACGTGTGCACGTAAAATTTCAGAAAGAAAAATATGCTTGTCTAATGAAGAACACAGTATTCCGTCATTCACTTCACTGTCTTTCTTATATTAATAAAATGAAAACAAAAATAAAAGATGGTCGATTCCAGTGTTCTTCATTCAATCCGAATTCCTTCCCACAACATTCGTCAATAAGCACTTGTGAGTCTATTGGATTGACTTATTTGAACTTATTTACTGGCATAAATATTTGTGAGTCTGTTTAGGAGAGCTAATTTTCTTAAGCTATCAAGGATAGCTTAATAAGACAACTTATAGCTCATATAAGACAGTTTGACTTTAGTTTATCTTGTGTTACAAAAATAGCTTATACATAAGCCCTTATGCTATAAATTCCTAAATTAGGAATTTATCCAAACAGGGCCAAAATGAAGAAACTAAAAAAGGGAAAAGAGTAAGCTGACACAGAACAAAACGAACCTAGTCCTGTCAACAGCAGAAGCACCAGCTTGACCAGCGAGTTGTCGTTTCCAAGCATAAGCTACGACGGCACCGTCTGGACAAACCAACGGCATATGCAAGCCCCAAAAGTCCTTCCGCGACCGAACTGATTCACTGAGAACTCCAGCTTCTTCGAGTTCCTTACCTAACAAACCGAAAACAACAGATTACAAACTAAAACCCTAATCGCGGAACCGAAGATAGATCAAAACGTAAGGGAACTGCAATGTTATACCGAGAGATCGAAGATCTTGAAAATGCTTGCGCATACATGTATCTTCTTGGATGAAAACCTGAAGAGGCTTGTTGCGTTGGTGGGGAGGTCCGGAGGCGGCGACGAATAGAGATTCGAGGAGGCGATCGGCGCCAATTCTGATATCGGCGATTATTCGTTCGGCTTGTCCGAGTTTGTCCATAGCTAAAGCAACTTGCTTCGGCGGTGCCTCGGCGGAGGATGAAGAGGGAGGAGGAGTGGGGGTTGAGAATGTTGCCGCCGTGGAGTGCTGACTTTGTTGCATTTGCACTGTTATTGCAGCAGATTGGGATGCCAACAAAGCGCAGTGACTTCTGTCAAAAAAAAAAAAAACAAAACTAGTTTGGTATTTTGTTACAGCTAGGATTGGGCCTTATTTCAACACTAAAGGCCCATGAAATCATACAAACTATATAAAGGAAAAAATTAACCTATACCCCACTATTATACTAATACACCCACAAATCTTAATAGTGTCTACTTTATCCTTTTTCACTTTTCACAAAGTTTTTTTTATACTGTTCCAAGATTTACAGTACACAAGTTTTTTTGGAAGTTTATAGAAAACTTAAATTATGTTTCTCGATACATATAGTCACCTTATTGTTTCTTGTTGTAACAGTTGTCATCTAATAGATAATCATAAAGCACGACGAGTGCAGTAGGACCTAGTGCATACCTACAAATACCTTCTAAATCTTTGAATAGTGAAAGGTATTTCACATCAACTAATGTATGACTCTTATCTTCGAAAATTATAATTCTTACTAAATTCAACATATACGTTATGTCAGTACAATCAAATATCTTCTTAACATATTGTCTTATGAATATATCCTTCAACCAATTCAGGTTGTAGTGTGCACCATTTGTGATGTGGATTTGATTGCTTCTACATAATATTGAAGATATAACCAAGCGATTTCTTGAAATAAAGTGGTAAAATAAAAGGGAAAATAAACAAATAAACATGGGTTAGATGGAGAAGATGAAAAAGGCGCCACAATCAATGATGATTGATAAGCCAATGTGGAATCACCACAATGATAAGGAATCCATTGATAAGATTCAAGCAAGTTCTATTCCAAGAACTCAAAAGGAGACACATCTCACTCACAATTCTATTAGAGAAATTCTAATTCATTTCAAAGTTATCCAAAATAAGACTATTACAAGGTATTTAAAGAAGGGTTTACCTTATTCCTAAAATGGGCCAAAAGCTAATTCTCTATAATCATATTGGGCTTACACCACTTAACTAAAATTATTACAATTTAAATTAAATCTAAATAAAACTAAAAACTATTATAAAGTCTTGACTTGAAATATTCTAAGTTTTTCCTTCTAATTAGCTCATTTTAGGTCCTCATCATTCCCTCATTCTTAGAAGAAATTCGACCTCGAAATTAGCTCAATCATAACCTACAAGAAGAAAAACACAAGTCAAAGACATGGAGAACAATGTTAACTCTACCATCAAGATCAAATGGAAATTGTGAAAAACCACTAAATGTGTCAAGTAGGTGAAGCACAACTCCACGTTTGGCATTCAACATATTTATTTCCAATATAAGGAGTTTTCAAGATAGAGATAAAATAATACCTCTTGAATTTGACATTAAGTACCAATGTTACCTTCCTTGGATTGGAGTTGGAGACGAACAAGAAGTTACTTTGTATTTCCAAAGGCTTCAACGCAAATTGAGCCTTATGGACATTCCTTTTATCATAAACAAATGAATGTTCTTTTTGAAATAAGACAATTCTCTCAAACAAATTAGGAGTACCAATGGAAGTTTAAATTATATGTCAATAAAAGAAAGAGTATGGAGAGGTGTAGTAGTGCAACTATCAACTAATTCCACATGCAAACATCTACTCTTCATAGAAAATCTCAAGATATTAACTTTATTTTTAACACAAGAGTAAGTATTTAAGTTAGCAAACAAATGTTTCTTAAGAATCCCAACATATTCTTCAAAAAATTTGTCATGAACCAAAGTTACTTTAGAAAAGCACAACAACACATTTATCAAGAAAATCATTCAAGTCTTAGCTCATAATTCTCAAATCAAGTTTAGAAGAATAATATGGATTAAACACTTGATGCATCATGGTTTCAACTTTCAAATGAGGCTTATGGAAATAACACAAGTTAGACATTTCAACATGAATATTTGCAAACCTATCAAGCATAAGAGGAAGAAATTTGTCAAACAATTCAAGAGAAACATGAATTAAAGTAGTAGAAGAATTAAAGTTGCTAGGATTCAAACCAAAAAATTTATTGCAAGGATCCTTTTGAGAAACATTTGGCCAATCACCTTTAACTTCAATGGATTGTGGGCATTCCTCTTTTGGAGACCTATTTTCAAGCTTTTGAACATAAGAATCAACAAAGTTAGGAAAGTAGTTAGACTCAATTTCTTGTTCTTTGTCTATCAAATTTTGTTCCACTTCACCTTTCTTTTCTTTAATTTCCACTTCTCTCAAGGCTAACTTATTTTTTTCCTCTTTCTATTTCTTTTCTTTGATTTTCTCTTTTTCTCTCAAGGCTAGTTTCTCTACTTTTCTTGCCTCTTTTGTATATCCATTTTCATAGATATATTTCACATACTCTGGATTCAATACAAAATCTCGAATATATTCTTCATATGATATACTTTCCTTTTTTTTTTTTTCTTGTTCCTCTTTTTTATATTATTTGTGTCTTTTATCTTTTGCATACCTCATATCATCTCTCTCAAAATCTCTTTGCCTCATTGCTTTTTCCCTATCTCTCTTCTCATATTTCATTTCATCATCACCATAATCTTTATATCTTCTTTCTTTTTCTTTATCTCTTATTTCATACCTCATTTTCTCCTCATCATAATTTATATATCTTCTTTCTTTCTCAATTTCAAACCTATTTTTATTTTCAGAAGATCTTCCATGGCGAGATCTCCTATCTCTTTGATTCACAAACTCTTCCCTCAAGGCGTTCATTTGAGTATTCAATATTTGTAAAGTGACCCATAAGATAAGTAATTATAGGATAAATGAGGTTTGGTTCATCTTCACTCATGATGTTAAAAACAACAAATCAACAAGTATCACAATAATCAAGCAAATAACAAGAACAAGAAAATAAAAATAATGTCATCACCACTCACTAAGCGTTTACACTCAATAAATGTATCACTCGTGTATATCCCTTAATGATGACCTTTTTTTTCAATGATGTGCACTCTCGCCTTTTTCCATTCAAACTCCTCTTTCAAGTTCTTAAAAAGAACTCAAAATAAGAATTCAAATCAAATAATCGAAACACAATGTAACAAGTCCACAAAAGCTACCAACACAAGAGTTTCAAGAAGGAAAACTCTAAGACATCAAGAAACAAGAAAGAAAAAACTAGGTAAACGAAGACACACTCAAGTAGATTATCAAAGAAACAAGAAAGATTAGAATTAAATGACCAAGTGATCCAAATATGTGGGCGGTAAGATACTAAAATCAAACTTAAAATGCCTAAAAGAGGTAAGAAGAATGCAAAAGATGTTTGATGTTTCATTAAGAACAATTTTGGAACATTTTATTTTATTTTTTTCAAAATGCCTTTTTTTCAAAAGTGCTTTTGTACATAATCACTTTTTCATAGCACTTATATTTTCAGATTTTTCTCTGCATATTTGAATTCCTCACATTTTTCTAATCAATTTATGCTTTTGAAATTCCAAAATCGAACATGTATGGAAGAAATAACTTGCAAGAAACGTTTTAGATCAAACAATTGCAAGTGAAGAACATGATGCAGCTGAAACCCATTTTTTTTCTGCGTTTTTTTTCTTCTTTTTCCGCAACTTCAGATTTCGAATTTCACACAAAGTGAAGCAAAAAAAATCATCAAACTAAACCATCCAACACATGTTATAACATTTATAATCAACTACCAACTCAAAATTACACAAAAACAGAGATCAAATTTCAAGAAATTAATCTAAAATTTCAAGAAATTAATCTAAAATTTCAAGAAATTAATCTAAAATTTCAAAATTTCCAAGAACATCAATAACTTAAAAACAAAAATTAAGAACAAATGTTACCACTTGGTGAAAAGCTCTGAATACCAAATGATATGGATTTGATTGTGTCTACATGAGATTGAAGATCTAACCAAGCGATTTCTTGAGATAAAGTGGTAAAATAAAAGGGAAAAGAAACAAACAAATATGGGTTAGATGAAGAAGGCGCAAGAATCAAGGATGATTGATATGCCAATGTGGAATCGCCACAATGGTAAGGAATCCATTGATAACATTCAAACAAGTTCTAATCCAAGAACTCAAAGAGGAGACACATCTCACTCACAATTCTCATTAGAGAAATTCTAATCCATTTCAAAGTTATCCAAAATAACACTCTTACAAGGTATTTAAAGAAGGATTTACTTTATTCCTAAAATGGGCCAAAAGTCAATTATGTATATCCATATTGGGTTTACATCACTTAACTAAAATTATTACAATTCAAATTAAACACAAATAAAACTAAAAACTATTATAAAATTTTGACTTGAAATATTCTTTGTTTTTCCTCATAATTAGCTCATTTTAGGTCATCATCAATTTTTCTATCTAGTTTCCCCACATATATCATCAATGTGCACCCCTAATAAATTAATGTCATATACTTATCTAGGATGAGGCAGTGGACTAAAGAACCCACCCCTAATGTGTATGCCTAATAGGTTGGCAACATCATCCAAAATAATCGTCATTTCATCAAATGACATGTGAAATGATAAAGTCTTTGGGTGTCACCTCTCCACAAATATAGAAATTAGGTTGTGGTCAATTAGCTTCAAACTACCTCGTTGTAGTGGGGCTAATCCATACAAATTCATCCACTGCTCTATATCTCGCGGGAGTACTTGCGAATTAAATTGTTGCAGCTTCTTACCATGAGCATCTATCTTCGACATTGGTCACTCCTACATACAAATAAACTATATGAAATTAAAATATAATTTAAAATAAAAATAATTATTATTTTAAATGTATCATAACAAATTTCAAAATTAAAATAGCTAACATACTTGACCAAACCACATTTTACCGACATGATATCAGCATTATGTAAGGACAAATACATCATATGGTCTTCTAGGATACCGTGTAAGCTCATCTTCCTGTTGTAGAGGCTTCTCCTGTTGTACAGCCTCTTCCTGATACATATGGTCTTCATGTCCTTCTAGATATACAACCTCTTCCATATGCTCTTTCTCCTAAATAGCCTCATGTACATGTGAAGTATGTACAAACTCTTCTGCATAGTCACATCAACCTCCAATTGTACAAGTTCCTCGATCATAGGTAAATCACTTTGTTCTCCCTCACCATCCTCCTCCACTATAAATCGATATTACCTCCAAGATGTTTTCGATTGAATCCTCACCGAATGAGGATCCATCCAAGATGATAAAGTATCAGTGTCGCATGTTCGACGTACTATTTTGAGGTCTCGTTCTCTAGCACAACACCCGAAAAAAGTTATGTATTGAGGAGATTTAGAACAAGTTTTCCGAAAGTTTAACAAATTAAAAGTTAAGTTTTCCAGAAATTTAGAAAACGTTTTCTAGTACATAATTTGTTTTGAGAAACTTGAAAAAAAAATCGGTAATTTATAAAATTTTGACACTCACTTATGTATTGAGAAATTTAAATGAAAATTTTTAATATTTAAATAAGGATAAAAATGAAATTTCTTCAGATTTGCGAGGGTAAGAGTAGAATTATGTTGGTTCGAGGCAAAATTTTCAATTTTGTGAATTGCTAGTCCGGCTCGTTTGTGTTCACAATGTTTAAATACATCGTGGGAAGTTGGTTTTTAATAGTCCATTTCAGTCAATTTTAAACTACCAAAAGTTGACTTTTGATAAATTGCCAAGAAAATAGGAAGGCAGTCGAGCTTTTGTCTAAAAATCTTACCCTCATCATCCACAGTTATAAGTCTACCCACAAATCCTCTAAAAATCTATATTTGCATTATATTTGCATGTGATGTTTTTAAAATAAAATTGAAAAAATATCATACTCTCATGTAATGCTAAATGTATTTTAGAAGATTTAAAATTAAAAAATTTAATGAAGTCTTCCGAAATACAAATATTTTTTAATTTAATTTTTTTTAATATAAATATATATTGAAAATCTTAATTAGAATTTTCCAAAACACTGAGGTATTCTGAAAAACTTTAAATTAAATTTTCTAGAACAAGGACAATTTAATATATGTTTCCTTTTGTGGAAAAAAGTTATTTAGTTCCCTCTTCCATGAAATTTTCTGGTGGTAATTGTTTTTTGTTTATTTTGAAAAAAAATATCTTATTGTTTTTTATTTAAAAAAGACAAAATAGGTATTTTGAGTAGAATGTGAGAGTAGTAATAAAATTGAGAGGGAATGTGATAAAATCTTTCTATATAATCCATAATTTCACAAACTAAGTCAATTGTCTTATGGCATAATTAATTTCATACACGAGGTTAATGTCTTACTTTATAGTTGGATTTTATAAAAATACTAGTGTAGGAATATCTATCGATTATAAATATAAAATATATCACTGCTGATAATTGATCATAATGTCAAAAATAATTCTTACAATTATTATTATTATTATTATTATTATTATTATTATTATTATTATTATTATTATTATTCATAAAACATAGTATCAAATCTTCTTCAAATCTTGACTATATCTTCTTTTCAACTTGGTCAAAGATTTTCTTTAATTATAAATATGAATCAAATCTTATTTTAAATTTTAATCAATTATAAATTTGAATCATATCTTATTTTAGATTTTCTTCAATTATAAATTTGAATCAAATCTTATTTTAGATTTTCATCAATTATAATTTGGAATCAAATCTTATTTTAGATTTTCTTCAATTACATGAATCTTCTTTCATACTCTTTGAAGTCAAATATATTATTTTCATAAAATTCTTTTGTTAACATCAAAACTCTAAATGTAAAACCAATTGGTTCCAACAACAACTAGCAAGCATCTCAACCAACTTGTTTCTTCAGTAGCAGTAGCTAGCGTTATCATTTAAGACTCCATAGTGGATTGAGCCAATATTGTCTATTTCTTCAATTTCCAAGATACAACACCACCAACTACACTAAAAATATAGTCATTGGTTGCTTTAGAGTCATTTGTTAAGGTGTTCCAATCGCAATCATTGTATCCTTCAAAGACGACATAAAATATTTGATAATGTAATCCAAGACTGATGGTCCTTTTTAGGTATCTCATAACTCTTTCGATTGTGTGTCAATGCTTCTGATGAATCTTCATCATATACATATTTTTCATTGTTTTTAGTCTTATTTATCTGTGATTATTAGTTAATTTGAAGAGTTAAGTGCTATATCTTGTTGATTCTAGTTCTTTGAGTTAATAAAATGTTTATGTTTTTATTCCCTTGATTAAGTAGGGATTTTTCGTAGTTTTACGTTGCTTTTTTGTTTTAGTGCAGTGCTGAATTTTAGTGAGAAATCAACATGACCTATGTGGAGTATTTCATCCATATCTAAAGTTGTAAACGTCCAATTAGAATCAAACAAAGTTTAAATGAAAGCTATGATATATATCTACAACGTTCATGAAGACATCGGAAGCCAATTCAAATTCCAAAGAGGAGACCAATGAGATAACGTCAAACAAAAGAAGTTTTCTGCCTGTAGCGCAACAGCTGCGCCTAGGACGCATTTCCACACTGATGAATTTGTCGATTCACACTTAAAGCGCAATAGCTGCGTGTAAAACCCTTAATTTTTAAATTCTAATTTATGTATTTTGGTGTTGAATTTCTGAGGCTTTTTAGCCAAGTTATTGATATTTTGTGAGTTTAATGCCAAAAATATCTTTTTGGAGCCCCGATTAAAATTATTCATCGATAAATAATTTAGATTAATTACGGTGAATCTTTTGTCGAAGAATAATTTATTTACGTTACAAAAAATTTAATACTGGACAATTTTGTTAAAAATATCACTTGATGCTTAAAATTTTATTTGTCAATTGAGTTGCGATGAAAGTAGATATTTTTATAAAAATAGTTAGAGATGTGAGTGAAGTGATGTGTGTAAGAATAGTTAGATATTTGTTTTATTGGTTTTAAAAGTTTGGTGTGTGAGAAAGATTTAATTTTGGGAGTTTTGTTGTGTTTGGATTAGTTTTATTGTGAACAAATTGTTATAAATATTCATGTTTATATAGTTAGCTCCTTGAGTCTCAAAAAGGAATCGAGACCGTTGGCACCGAGTTAGCGATGGGGAGAACTCTGATATATTAATGTTGTTATTGTGATTAATGGTTGAAAATTTTGGAGATTGAATATGGGTGATTAATGATTGAAAATTATGGTGACTCATGTTGGTGAAATTGATGTGTTCATAATTAATATTACTTTTTGAGAAAAAATTTATGTGTGGTTGAATTTGGAGATGTGATTTATGTGTGTTTGTGGAAATAGAAATTGGTGTGAATAAATATGTTTGAGTATGCTTTGTGTTGTATATGAAACATCATTAGTGTTAAATGAGTATTAAAAATGGAGAATCTTTTAATAGCTGCATTTACTTATTGATTGTGGTGAAAAGAGTCAGAGTATGCTCATTCATTTCATAGTACATGGTGACCGCGATGGAGCCATGATGATAGTGGTGACCGTGATGGGCCACAGGATGATGCCATATGAATTGTTGGTTCATCTTATCCTTGCAGGGATTGTCGCATCGTGCTGATTTGTAAGAGATTGCACTCTAAAATGTGTTGATATGTAAGCGATTGCACTCTAGAAAATCGTGTTGGTCTGTGAGCGACTGCACTCTTGTATGTCGTGTTGGTCTGTGAGCGACTGCACGCTAGTAAATCATGTTGATCCGTGAGAGATTGCACATTGGTAATTAGTATTGGTCTGTGAGAGGTTGTACAATTATGATTTACGCCCTTCGAGGAGTGTTTTGGTTTGGAATTCTGGAATCATGCATTTTGGCATATACGCATTGCATTAGAGTGCTTGGCACGCGAGTCATGTTTGTTATACTATGATGATTGTATATACATATTCGGTTGTTGCTGTGATTTTCCGTAATTGGTTTGAGGTGTGAAGTTGGGTTGATTAAGTTTTGATGTAATTATGTGTTCATAATTGATGTTATGAATATTCGATGTGTGATTGAGGTGTGAATTTGTGGAGATTAATTTGGTGTTAATTATGTGTTCATAATTGATAATATTAATGTTTGAAGTGTTGAATGATTGAGAGTCATTTTATAATTGAATATCTGCATTTTCTCAATTGTATTCGGCTATGACAGTGCAGTTTGTCAAAACTTTATTTTTCAACATTGTTTATGCATTTTTGGACATATGAAAACCCTTTTGAAGAGTATGCTAAGATGAAAGGTTCTTTTGAGCATTTGAAAATATAAGAATTTTGCTAAGTGTTATTTGTTAATTTCGGTTGGTGACCCTTTACAATTATTGTGGAAATTTGGGCATGGCCCTTAGATGATACATGAGTCTATTCCACCGACTGTTACCTTGACGACGGAAACATCGTTAGACTTCCCTGATCGAGACTCGCCGACTGCTTGGGTATATGACCCCACCTCAAGCAGAGCTATTATATATGGAGAGGGTAGTGAGGACTAGTCGGAAAGTTGGGGCAATATTTCTTGTGGAACCACTCGCGAGAAGGTCCATTATCTGGTACCTTCCGGATTAGTGCTTGGGATGAGTGGAGCTTGGGTAGATGCGAAGGATTCCTCAGTTAAAGTTGAGGCGGAGGCCACTGTGGGAGTTGAGGATACAATGGTTGGACCAGGGACTGGCGGAAAGGATAAGGGGTCGATGCCAGTGGAGCGAAATATTGTAGGACCATCTAGGCGGGCCAAGTCAGAACTTCCTTTTCAGGTGAATGATCCTTTACCGACCGTCACTGAGGTATTGGATTGTATTGAAATTCCAGTGTCGTCGAAGCCATCTATCTCGTGGGTGGATCTAACTTCTGAAGAGACCGATCCATCTATGGATGTTGACGAGGAGAAGGTTACCTCAAATATGGATGTTGCGTCAGACGGGACTTGTGGAGTGTGTGGAGGTCACCCTTGTTATTGTAGTTGCTAGAGTATGATCAGATTAGTTTTGTTGTATATGGACTTGATATCTTTCTTTTGGTGGCTATATTTATTTAATTTTGGGAAAACTGTAACTATACTTATACGGTCAGATGACTTCTGCTTTGGTGGGTCCATGTTCCATTTTTTTTGACGTGATCATGGGGTGATTAATATTTCTTGGAGTAGTACTTGTGCAGGTGTTTGTCGAGAATACCCCAGGGGTACGAGCGATGTCTGATAAGTCTCATAGCTCCGGCGTATTTTATATTTCAATATTTTGGTTTATCGCCTCAAAACTATTTCAGATTGTTATAATTATGATGTAATTAATTATGACAATTGTCGTTTGTGCTACGCTTTGGTATTTTATTAATTGGTGTTTTTTTTTTTAAAAAAAAAATACACTCACGCTGTTAAAAATCGGGGTGTTACATTGTGGTATCAAAGCTTTTGGTTATAGATTGTAGGTCAACCTGTAGGTTGTGAGTCGTTATCTGATCATGCGTCGGGTTAATTTGTCTGAGTTGTCAGATCAGGGGTAGTTATTATTGTGTTGGTGTAGTTGAAAGTTATTTTTGGAATTATTCTAAGTTATATTAAGATTTCTTCTTGATGTTGGTTTTGAGGAAACAATGCCTCCAAGAAGGAACAACGCTGCAAGAGTTAACATCAATAGGGATGATCAAATGGCTGAAGCTATGAATAACATGGATGTTTCTGTTGTTGCACAGACAACTGCAAATACTCTACGAGATCCAGAGAATAGGTAAAGAGAGATATGTGATGTTGCGTCAAGGGGATTGGAAGATTTTCGTCGTTACCATCCTCCAAAGTTCAAGGGTGATGATGACTCATAAAAAGTTGATTAGTGGATTCAAGAAGTGGAAAAGATCTTCGAAATGATGAATTGTTAGGCAGGGTTGAAGCGAATCATGACGACATGAGATTTATGAAGTGGTTTCAAGGACATAGAGGCTATGTTGTTGGTGGTAACTCGAAGATGATGGGTATGGATGGATTAATGTTAGACGGATAGACGATTTTATGTAAGGATCTAAGTGGAGAGCTTTTTAAGAAGAGTATTAGATGTTCGCCTAGTAGATTTCAGGATGAGACTGGATGAAGTTGATAACTGTCAAAGAGATGTGAACACCATGGAATTATTGAGAAAATAGGGATTCCATTTGGAATAGCATTAGGTGCTTAGGTGTCAACGAAATAGGATTTTATTGAAGTTAACGGGTGTTACACACTAGGGGTGAATACTACCTTGGTTAGATAAAATACGCTTTGAGGAATAGTTGATACCTTGAGGGGTAAGGTCAACATCGAGTTAAACTAGATCCGTGACTTAGATTGTTAAGTATGAATGTCATGACGATTATAGGAATGAGACTATATATTTCTTTGGTAAGTGACAAATCTCTGTGTGGTTTAGGAGATGGTAAGTATGGATAATGATTTTAGATGAAATTATAGACGCGTAAGTGTGAATTTTGGGTGATGTCTAGATAAACACAAGGAGTTAAGCCTTGATGTATTGAACCACATGTTACTATTAAGTGGAATTGGAAATACTAGGTACCAGAATACTTAGAGATTGTTGCAATGAAAGCCTGGAGTGTCTATTAAAGGATATTAAACACTAGGAGAGTATGAATATTTTGATAAGTCGGAGGGATTATTCGAGATTTGATTTGGGATCCTAAGATGGTTGATCTTTAAGTCGATGATTTAAAATCCACAAGGTTGGATGCAGGACTGAGTGACGCCTAAAACGTTTATAATCGAGGGAGTTGAGGTAGGCAAGTGATAAATAATTTATGTTAAGGATGGAAGTGTTTGAAGATTTACTAAAAACGTTGTGCTATTATTAGAAAACTTTTCATTAGTGAGATTACTAAGACGATTAGAGTCAATAATGAATAAGACCTTGTATTGTATCTTAAGAAGAAATGGATGAAATTAGACGGTGTGATGAGTATTTGGAGATTTCGAGGATCAAATTTAAGAATTTTATCCAATGATAGAAAGTGAAAAAGAAGAAATGTGACAAATGATTTATGGTTTAGTTGTTGGTCTTGGGAAGTCAAGCGTTAAGATTTAAAATGAGTGTTTTAGTGACTCGATGGACGATAAAAGGTATGTGGGTCTTGGAGATAATTTATTGCAAAGTTATGAGGATGAGGTTTAAAGATAATTATTTCTTAGGAGATGCTTATTGGGAACGTTTGAGGTATAGTTCTTTAGAACGTTCGATTGTTGGGACTCTTTCAGTTTATACCTCGGTGAAGGTTGGGAACGAATAAGAATCCAGCGAGTGAACCAAATTTTTAAAAGTGCCATGAAAACTTGTTGGAGAAACACATGGATATGTAGTTTACGTTAATTAAGGGTTCATGAAATGAATTATCTCACTCGTAAATCAGACATTGTTATTAGAGGGGTATGCTAATGATTCAAAGGAACTATTTGAATGCATGTCATAGGGGTACGTTATTGTGTTAAACAATCAAAAGAGTTACATGTTTGTTTGGCATGGAAGAATTGAGCATGGAACAGAAAAGTTGTGTGGGAACTAGTAAGCCTTGATTTATTGAAATCACTATAATGAAGAAAAACGAAGTATGATGGGAGATGGGCTAAGCAAATAAAGGACTCTAGATGTTGACCACATGGACGGTTGAATGACGGTATAGGTGAAAAGTGTTTTGAGATATATTTTAGATGTAGAATATTTCATAGGAAGTGTGAAAATTAGGAGGAATTAAAATTTTGTTTGAATTGTTGAAGGAATTCTTAATGACCATGATAACAAGCTTATTCGAAGGAAGAAAAGTTTAATAGTAAGAGGAAAGACAAAAGAAAATCAAGTTAGGTTAGATGATATTTTGGGATATGACGCACAATGGTGTACCAATTGTGGCTATCAAGGAAGAGAGCAATTTTTGGAAAGAGACATACGAGAGTAAGCTAAGTAATGATTTCGAAATAATGAAGAGGTATCAAGATTCGAGGTAGAAATTTAAGGTTTGTATAAATGGAAAAGTTATGGAGTGAATACAATGTGTTTGACCTGTCATAATGAAAAGATAATCATTAAGCTAAAATAAAGGACATGGCGAAATTGAGAAGTATCAGAATGAATGTTAGTAGTAGATGTAGGAAAATTATTTTCGAGTTTGTCCAGAATTGTATGTAGGAAATGAATTAGTGTAGCATGAATTTGAGGTGTTAAGGAATGAGAGAAATGTAGGTCTTAATCAATGAAAGAAATTCAAAGTTGGATTTTGTTGGAGAGGTGACTCTTGAAACGAAGCACTAAACTTGAAGGAAGTTTGTGTGTTGGAGGTGGTATAGTTCTGACATGTTGTCGAAAATATTTGAAGAAACTTTGATCACTAACCGGATGTTAGGATGTAATTATTAAAGTAATAATTAGACCAAAAATTTGATAAGGACATTGTGGTTTGATGTAGTTGTGCGACTAAAGAAATCGAGGATTTGTGAGCAATGGAGAAATTAGGGAGTTCTCGGTGGTAATGATTGTTTGGTGCTCAGTGTGTTGGTGTCATACTCAGTGTTTCGGTTTGGTACCAAATGGATGTATATGAGGCTATGTGACATAGTTTTGGGGGATTGTACTTCGTCGATAGGATCAAAGTAATAGGGAAATACGTGAAACTCAGTGAACCTTGAGAAGATTCTTTGACCGCTTGTGCATTAGGATAACCTCAAGTGTAACTCGCGGGGAGCGCTATTACAGTTCGGTTAAGATAGTCCAAGCCCCCATCATGGTTGTTGGCTATTTATTGACAAATTGAGGGAATGATCATCCTTAATCTCTTGTTGATAGTAGACAAAATCGTGTTGGATGGAACAGGCGAGTCTACCAGCAAGAGAAATGTATAGAGTTATTAAGCACCCTATGAAAAGGCGTGGGCAACACTTTCCTCGAGTAGGCTGGGTGAAACAAGTTGTGACTTGTATTGTTGAATTTGAGTACAAACCTAGTGTGGTTGTTACTCGTACTTTAAGTTTCGAGGACGAAACTTATTTTTGGAGGGTAGTAATGTAAGACCCTTAATTTTTAAATTCTAATTTATGTATTTTAATGTTAAATTTCTGAGGCTTTTTAGCCAAGTTATTGATATTTTGTGAGTTTAATACCAAAAATATCTTTTTGGAGCCCCGATCAAAACTATTCGTCGATATATAATTTAGATTAATTACGGTGAATCTTTTGTGGAAGAATAACTTATTTACGTTGCGAAAAATTTAATACCGAACAGTTTTGTTAAAAATGTCACTTGATGCTGAAATTTTTATCTGTTAATTGAATTGCATCGAGAGTAGATATTTTTATCAAAATAGTTTGAGATGTGAGTGAAGTGATGTGTGTAAGAATAGTTAGATATTTGTTTTATTGGTTTTAAAAAGTTTGGTGTGTGAGAAAGATTTAATTTTGGGAATTTTGTTGTGTTTGGATTAGTTTTATTGTGAATATTCATGTTTATGTAGTTAGCTCCTAGAGTCTCGAAAAGGAATCGAGACCGTTGGCATCGAGTTAGCGGTGGGGAGAACTCTGATATATTAATATTGTTGTGGTGATTTATGGTTGAAAATTTTGGAGATTGAATCTGGGTGATTAATGTTTGAAAATTGTGGTGACTCATGTGGGTGAAATTGATGCGTTCATAATTAATGTTATGAATTTTTGAGAAAAAATTTATGTGTGGATTGAATTTGGAGATGTGATTCATCTGTGTTTGTGGAAATAGAAATTGGTGTGAATAAATATGTTTGAGTATGTTCTATGTTGTATTTGAAAAATCATTAATGTTAAATGAGTATTAATAATGGGGAATCTTTTAATAGCTGCATTTACTTATTGATTATGGTGAAAAGAGTTAGAGTATGCTCATCCATTTCATAGTACATGGTGACCGCGATGGGACCATGGTGATAGTGGTGACCGTGATGAGCCACAGGATGATGCCATGTGAATTGTTGGTACATCTTATCCTTGTGGGAATTGTCGTGTCGTGCTGATCTGTGAGAGATTGCACTCTAGAATGTGTTGATCTGTGAGCGATTGCACTCTAGAAAATCGTGATGGTCTGTGAGCGACTTCACTCTTGTATGTCGTGTTGATTTGTGAGCGACTGCACACTAGTAAATCGTGTTGATCCATGAGAGATTGTACCTTGGTAATTAGTATTGGTCTGTGAGAGGTTGTACAATTATGATTTACGCCCTTCGAGGAGGGTTTTGGTTTGGAATTCCAGAATCATGCATTTTGGCATATACGCATTGCATTAGAGTGCTTGGCACGCGAGTCATGTTTGTTATACTATGATGATTGTATATACATATTCGGTTGTTGTTGTGATTTGCCGTAATTGCTTTGAGGTGTGAAGTTGGGTTGATTAAGTTTTGATGTAATTATGTGTTCACAATTGATGTTATGAATATTCGATGTGTGATTGAGGTGTGAATTTGTGGAGATTAATTTGGTGTTAATTATGTGTTCATAATTGATAATATTAATGTTTGAAGTGTTGATTGATTAAGAGTCATTTTAGAATTGAATATCTGCATTTTCTCAGTTGTATTCGGCTATGAATGTGCAGTTTGTCAAAACTTTATTTTTCAACATTGTTTATGCATTTTTGGACATATGAAAACCCTTTCGAGGAGTATGCTAAGATGAAAGGTTCTTTTGAGCATTTGAAAATATAAGAATTTTACTAAGTGTTATTTGTTAATTTCGATTGGTGACCTTTTATAATTATTGTGGAAATTTGGGTTTGGCACTCAAATGATACCCGAGTCCATTCCACCGACTGTTACCTTGACCACAGAAACATCGGTAGACTTCCCTGATCAAGATTTGCGACTATTTGGGTATATGACTCCGCCTCAAGCAGGGCTACTTATACGGGGAGGGTAGTGATGACTAGTAGGAAAGTTGGGGCAGTATTTCTTGTGGAACTCACTCGCGAGAAAATCGATTATCTGGTATCTTCCGTATTAGTGCTTGGGATGAGTGGAGCTTGGGAAGATGCGAAGGATTCCTCTATTAGATTTGAGGCAGAGGCCACTGTGGGAGCTGAGGATACATTGGTTGGACCAGGGACTGGCGGAAAGGATAAAGGGTCGATGCCAGTGGAGCAAGAGATTGTAGGACTATCTAGGCGAACTGAGTTAGTGCTTCCTTTTCTGGTGAATGATCCCTTACCGGCCGTCATTGAGGTATTGAATTGTTTTGAAATTCCAGCATCGCTGAAGCCACCTATCTCGTGGGTGGATCTGACTTCTGAAGAGACTGATCCGTCTATGGATGTTGATGAGGAGGAGGTTACCTCGAAGATGGATGTTGCGTCAGACGGGACTTGTGGAGTGTGTGGAGGTCACACATGTTAATGTAGTTGCTAGAGTATGATCAGATTTGTTTTGTTGTATAGGAGCTTGATATCTTTCTTTTGGTGGTTGTACTTATTTCATTTTGGGATGACTGTAACTATACTTATATGGTCAGATCACTTCTGCTTTGGTGGGTCCATGTTCCACTTTTTTTTTACGTGACCATGTGGAGATTAATATTTCTTGGAGCAGTACTTGTACATGTGTGTGCCGAGAATACCCTAGGAGTATGAGTGATGCGTGATATGTCTCATATCCCCAACGTATTTTATATTTCGATATTTTGGTTTATTGCCTCAAAACTATTTCAGATTGTTATAATTATGATGTAATTAATTATGACAATTGTCGTTTGTGCTACGCTTTGGTATTTTATTAATTGGTTTTTTTTTTATTTAAAAAAATACACTCATGCTGTTAAAAATTGGGGTGTTACACTGCACTTGGGGCGCTTTACAAGAATTTGAACTCATTAAAATGCATTTTTATCGCCTTTTAGATATCTTTTTGACTATTGGGAAGTTTGGTGGCTTGTGCCCTAGTAGAGAAACTCAAAGACAATCGTTTCTAACACATTTTGAGTAGTTTCATCAATAATCATTCATGAATCTTTCTTATAATTTTTCTCTAATCTCTATCTTTTTTATCTCTGCCATGAGTAACTAAACTCTATTTGTTAGGGATGAGTGTATCAAAATGAAATCCTTACTTTTCTGATTTGATTTGTAGTTATATGAATGACTTTATTTAATTATTTTTCTCATCTCTATGCTAAATGTTTTTTAATGCTTGATCAACATTAAAATGTTCTACGATTCGTATTTTGAAATGGAAGTGGACTTGACGAATGCTTGAGATGAGAAATTCATGATAATGTAGTCTAGAGATAGATGTAGGTCATGAAACCAATTAAATTAGTTTCAAAGACAATAGTTTAACAAGAGAATTCTTGTACGGTAAAACTTAGTTCTGATTTTCAATCCACTAAGGGTCTAGGGGTTACTTTGGAATTAAAGGTTTTGTCACTAAGACATTAGGGCATTAATAATAAAGAGTATTCGGTAATAAATCAATAAAGGAATTTAGTAACTAGGATCAAGTTAGACATCAACGTTAGATTCGAAGTGACACTCATCCCTGACATTTTTCTTATTATAAAGGATCAATTTTATTACCATTGATAGTTTTAAATACTATTTCAATCAAATTGAAAATGTTTTCTTCAATTTTTGTAATTACATATAATTCAATAGTAAAACGCAATTCTTGAGTTCGACACTCAGTATTACCAATTTATTATTACTTACAACGATTCAGTACACTTGCTGAAATGCTATCAAATTTTTGGCATCTTTGCTGGGATTGCCATATCACTATTGAGTATAATTTATTTACTTAATTGAAATTTTTTGCTCTACAATAATTTTTTTTTAATTTTAATTATTTGTTTTTCTTTATTTTAAAACTATTCAATACTCATAATTTGTCTAACCTTGTATGCGAGGCGAGTCCTCAGCTGAACTTCTCTTTGATCCATAAATCAAAAAAACTACGAAAGCAAATTGAAAGGCGGTTCAAGAAAGGAGACAAAGGGAAAGACAATTAGTAGTGGAAGAAGAGGATTTGGGTGATTTCTTCATATTTGCGAAAATGGTCGATCTACCATCACCTAAACGCACCCTCAACGAGTATGGGAATCGAAATAGAAACTGTAATCGGTTAGCCATCCATAACCCACAAATTACAGTCAATAAGTTTGAAGTGATCCCCGCTCTATACCAAGAGTTGAAGGAGATTCATTTTGGCGGTAAACATAACGAAGACGCCAATAGACACCTCACAAACTTCTTTGAACTATGTGAAACAATGAAGGTGGATGGTTGTTCTAAAGAAGGCAAGAGGTTGAGACTATTTCCATTGGCATTGAAAGATGATGCTAAAGCGTGGCTTAATTCTTTTCCTGCCGGTAGCATCACCACATGGGATGACCTTGAAGATAAGTTCTTTGAACAATACTTTCCCCTAGTTGTGTTTGTTAGGAAAAAGGTAAGAGATTTTCAGTTACAAATAGAAAGAAGGATAATCTCTTTGTGACACTTACAGGAGGTTCAAGAGTTTACTAGCAGGATGCCCCAATCATGCTTATGACGACACTGCTCATATGCAAATATTCTGTAATAGTTTGAGGCCTAGCCCTAGAATTATGTTGGATGCTACAGAAGGGGGTTCTTTAAATTACAAGACCGCAACAGAAGCACACAAAATTATCGAGATCATGGCATCAAATGAACAAATGATGTTGTATGACAGATAGGGGTGGGAATAGGCCAGGCCAGACCAGGCCAAGCTTTGAAAGGCCTGAGTCTGGCCTAAGATTTATTTTTTAGGCCTAAGCCTGGCCTACGGCCTATCATATGCTTTTTTTTCGGCCTGGCCTGGCCTGTAAGCCTATTTAAAATAATTTTTAAAAAATATGAAACAAACATCCTTTAAACCCTAAAAAATAATTTTGTGTGTCAAATAATAGATTTTATTCCCTGAAACAAACACACTCATTATTGCCTCTTAAACAAATATGGAAGACTACTGAGTGATTGACTAATTGAACAACTACCAAATATGGAATGACTATCAAATATGGAATACTACCGAATATGGAACACTTACTGAATATGGAATGCTTACTGAGTAATTGCTTAATTGATAGAATTTAAAATAGGAAATAATATTATTAATATAATAATAATAATAATAATAATAATAATAATAATAATAAATATTAATAAATAATAAAATATATAGGTCGGTCTGTGAGGACTAATAGGCTTTTTTATAAGCCTGGCCTATTTAAATAAATAGGCTTTAAAAATGGCATGAGCCTAGCCTTTATGTTAAATAGGCCAGGTCAGGTCAGACCATAAGTAGGCCAGGCCATAGTCCCCTGACGGATGGCCTAACCTATTCCCATCCCTAATGACAGAGGTGGTGGGTCAACAAGTGGTATACTGGAATTGAATGTTATGGATATTGGGTTGGCTCAAGGGAGGTTTCTCTCAAAACAAATAGAAGATGTTATCGCCGCTGAGATAAAGAATGGGATGACAACTCTAAATATACAACCCCAAGTGGCCCCTATTAAATTATGGAAACATATTGGTTGTGACTTTTGTGGGGGAGCACATAAAAATGGAGCTTGTGAAGCACCAGATGAAGATGATACAGAAGAACTAGAATAGGTGAATTTTGTGGGTAACAACGGGAAGCATAACAGGCACTACTCTAGTACGTACAATCCTGGTTGGAGAAATCATTCAAATTTTTCTTGGAAAGATCAACAGGATAGATCTCAAGGTCAACAAGGAGCTCAATCAAATCAAGCTCTACCTCGAAAAGCTGCTTGGGAGTCTGCTATCGAGAAATTAGTAACAAGCACAAGTTCTTTCATTGAAGAGTCAAGAGCCATCCAAAAATATCACTCAGCATCAATAAAGAATATGGAGACCCAACTGGGTCAACTTGCTCAAAAAATAGCACAAAGAGCGCATGGAAATTTTCCTAGTGACACAGTTCCGGATGCGCGAAATAATGTTAATGTTGTGACAACGAGGAATGGCAAGGTAAGTGAACAACCACCACCTAAAGCCAAATAGAGTGGAAGTGCTTCAACTTCAACCTACTCGGAGGAAATGGTCACCCCGACATCAGTTGAGGAGCACATCGCTCTTGAAAAGGAGAAAGAACATGTGGTGCAGAAAAATGAGACACTACAAAAACAAGAAATTCGACTTCCGTTTCCTCAAAGATTAAAAAAGGAAGAAACTGAAAAACAATTCGGTAAGTTTCTTGATGTTTTTGAAAAATTACAAATTAACATTCCTTTTGCAGAATCACTAGAGCAGATGCCGACATACGCCAAGTTCATGAAGGAGATTCTATCAAAGAAAAGAAAAATCGGCAGTGAAACAGTGATGCTTACCGAAGAGTGTAGTGTTATCATATAGAGGAAGTTGCCACCGAAGCTCAAGGATCCTGAAAACTTCTCTATCCCTTGCGCTATTGGAAATAGAACTTTTGGGAAGGCCTTGTGTGATCTTGGGGCTAGTGTAAGTCTTATGCCCTTTTCCATATACAAAATATTGGCATTGGAAGAGTCAAATACACACAACTGATGTTACAGTTTGCGGATCGCTCAATGAAACACCCATATGGAGTGGTGGAAGATGTGTTGGTCAAAGTGGATAAGTTCATTTTTCTAGTGGATTTTGTGGTACAAGACATGGAAGAGGACAATGACATTCCGTTGACCTTGGGGATACCATTCTTAGCAACAGGGAGAGCTATGATTGATGTAGCAGATGACACCTTAACCTTAAAGGTAAATGAAGAAACCGTCACTTTCAATATTCTAAAAGCCATAACACATTCAATAGAAAGAGAAGGGTGCAATCGAATTGAGATTTTAGATGCGATAGTCGACGAAGATATTGAGCATCAAGCACCCATTATGCCATTAGAGAAAGTGTTATGCCTACCCCAAGAGGTTGTTGAAGAAAGTGAACATCCAAAGGTTAAAAAGGTTTTAGCCATGTTAGAAGCATCACAATCTTACTCCCCGTGTTTCCCTACTAGGGGAGGACTTGAAAGGGAATGAAGACGAGTCGTTATAGAAAAAGAAAGAGACACCACTGATTGAACTTGAGTAGTTGCCTCCTCATTTGAAATATGTATTCTTGGGTGAAAAAGATAAGAATCCAACCATCATTAGTGCAAGCTTGAGTGAGTTACAAGAAGATAAGTTGTTGAGAATTATGCGGAAGCATAAGGGTGTTGAATTATGGTAAGAGATGGAATTGTGTTAGGCCACCGAATCTCCCACAAAGGGATCGAGGTTGACAAAGCCAATGTTGAAGTTATTGAAAAATTTCCTCCTCCTACTAACGAAAAAGGCATTAGAAGCTTTTTAGGCCATGTTGGATTTTATAAGAGATTTATAAAAGATTTTTCTAAAATTACAAAACCGCTTATAAATCTACTTGTGAAAAGACACACCTTTCAAATTTAATGAGGATTGTTTGAATGCTTTTAACAATTTGAAAAATAAGTTGATAATTGTTCCCATTATCATTGCACCTGACTAGTCACTACCTTTTGAAATCACGTGCGATGCAAGTGACAGTGCTATCGGGGAAGTCTTGGGACAAAGAAAATATAAGTTTTTGTATGTAATCTATTATGTTAGTCATGTTCTGAATTAGGCACAACATAATTATGCCACAACTGAAAAGAATTATTAGTTGTAGTTTATGCTTTTGATAAATTTTGATCTAATTTATTAGGATCAAAAGTTATTGTTTACACTGGTCATGCTGCCTTGAGGTATTTGTTTGTTAACCAGGAATCGAAGTCAAGGCTACTCATATGGATTCTATTACTACAAGAGTTCGACATTGAAAACCGAGATAAGAAGGGATCAGATAACACTATAACCGACCACCTATCTCGATTGGAGAAAGTGGAGGAGGATGATGACACTAGACCAATTTGGTACAGTTCGCTGATAAGCACATCTTCGTAATTGCCAAGTCACCTTGGTTCATTGACTTTGCTAATTTTAAGGTAGGCGAGACAATTTCATCTAATTTCACCTACCAACAACGAAAGATGTTTATCCATGATGCCAAATTATATGTATGGGACGAACCCTTCTTGTACAAAAGAGGAGTGGATGAGTTGTTGCGAAGGTGTGTGCCCGAGGAGGAGCAAGAAAAGGTATTGTGGAACTGCCACAACTCTAATTATGGGGTCATTTTAGTGGGGATCAAAATTGCAGCAAATGTTCTCCAATCGGGACTATTCTAGCCGTCATTGTTTAAATATGCATTCAAATATGTGAAGAAGTGCGATCGATGTCAGCGCACCGATAACATTTCAAAACGGGATGAGATCCCTCAAAATCCTGTATTAGAAGTAGAAGTGTTCGATGTGTGGGGTATTGACTTCATGGGTCATATTCCCATCCTTATATGCAAAAGTTTATATTTTGGTGGCATTGAATTATGTCTCAAAGTGGGTTGAAGCAGTTGCTACACCAACCAATGATTCAGAACAAGTCATTGCACTTTTCAAAAAGAACATCTTCACGTTTTTTGGCGTGCCTCGAGCTTTGATTAGTGACAATGGCACTCATTTTCTAAATCGGAAAATGGAATACCGTATAAGGAAATATAATGTGCGTCATAGGGTGGCAACCCCATATCACCCACAAACTAGTGGGCAAGTTAAAGTATCCAACAAGAAGCTTAAGCAAATCCTTGAAAAGATAGTCAATGCTTCAAGAAAAGATTGGTCAACGAAACTTGATGATGCATTTTGGGCCTACCGAACAACTTTCAGGACCCCTGGGTATGTCTTCGTATCAAATTGTGTATGGTAAAGCTTGTCATTTACCTCTTGAACTAGAGCATCGAGCATTTTGGGCGACAAAGTACTTGAATTTTAACTTGGTCAAGACAAGCAAATCTATAATTCTTCAGCTTCACGAGTTAGAGGAGTTCCAATTCAAGGACATGACAAAAAAATTCAATTCAAGGAGTTCCAAGAAGAAGAACTAATTTTTCTCTTCAACTCGAGATTAAAGTTGTTTCCAGGAAAACTAAAGTCAAGATGGTCGGGTCCTTTCAAAATAATCAAGGTGTTTCCATACGGTGCGGTGGAGTTAGAGGATACACACTCAAATTGAAGTTTCAACGTGAATGGACAAAGGCTCAAACCTTACTTAGGGGGAGAATCAAAACTTTTGATGGAGTCCATCAATTTGATCACCACTTGAAGAGTAGAATGTCAAGCTCAAGACATTAAACGAGCGCTTATTGAGAGGCAACCTAAATTCGTATCCTTTGCACGGTGTTTTTGCATTTCAGTTTCATTTTTATTCATTTAGTTTCATATTTCGTTATTAATTGCTAGTTGTATTAGTTCTTGATGTTTTGTATGATCAAAAATCGAAAAGGTGTGTTTAGAGATCGATTTTGTTGTTTCGATTCAATAGTTTTGTGCCTAAAGCATTGCCTATGTGGTTGAAGTGCGTCTTGTGCGCTTGAAGCGCAGTTCATGTCTGAAGGTTCCGCCAATTTGCGCTTGAAACACGTCCTGTGGGCCTGAAGCGCATTTCAAATAGTACAATATGTATATTTTGCGCCTGAAGCGCATCTACTGCGCCTGAAGCACATTCCAACTTGTGAGCACTGCTGCATATTGCGCCTGAAGCATTGGGTTGGGTTATAAAACCCTTGCTCCTCCATTTTTCCCCAAACTTTTTTTTTCTCCCACAACAATCAACTGATACATAGGTCTCTAATACTTCTCTAAGTACATTGTTCAGCTCAACAAAGGTAAGTCTTCCTCCCCCATCAAGCTCTCTTCCATTATCAAGTAAGTTTTCTAGAAGTGTTACTTTCAACTATTTCTTTTCTTTCTTGATGAATGTGGATTGTCTAAATTAGAAATTGTGTTAGTGGTAAAGATTGTTCACTTATGAATGTGTTGTTATGAATCCCAAATTTGTAATGCACTCTAACTATTTGCGAAAATGACACAATCACTTTTGAATTTTAACTACCCCAAAATCTGTAATGCACTCCAACTATTTGAGAAAATGACACAACCATTTTTTAATCTTAATTACCCCAAATCTGTAATGCATTCTAACTGTTTGAGAAAATGACATAGTCACTTTTGAATCTTAATTTATCAAATGTCAATCTATGTGCATTGTGATCTTTTGGAATTTTGTTGGATACATTCGGGGCAACAACTGTGGTTGTTTTGTCAAAGAGATGAATGTTCAAACTAGTTTTCTCTAACCTTGAATATTTTGAATCCGTGATGTGCATCCTAATGGCAACCCAACAGAAATCAAATGACTTTGTTGACATCCAAGCGATGATTGCTGCTAGAGGATGAGAGAAGCTGACCACATTTGTCATCATAACGAGCAAATCATTACCAATGGAATTCTTCTCTAATGCCTCTGATCTGAAGTCTTGACAAACCATTTCCACATGATCAATTTGTGAGTTATGTGAGGGGCAAAATGGTGCTCTTCACGCCGTAAGTCATAAGGATTGCTGCTTTCAAAAGAGTTTCTATCTTAAACTTGTTGTTTCTCTAGAAGAAATAACATTATGACTTTCAAGGGATTTTTTTTTTTGCAACAAAATTTTATTTTAACATTTTTCAAATATTTCACATGTAGGCAGGGTATTGACACTTAGATCACGTACGTTTCCAACTCAACACTATATTTAATTTTAAAAATAATATTAAGCACATGACTTAATTGTCCCGTTCATTTTTCTTAAGAACTAAAATATGTTTTTAATTTTTTAAGGACTTTATTGAGTTTTTCAAAATTTCTCATAGACTAAAATGGGTTATTAGCCTTCTTTTATTTGTTACCATTTTGAAAATTTACAAAAGAAAAATTAATAATAAAATTGTTAATTTTCTCTTATTTTTCAAACAAATACTAACAACTGTCTTAAAGATGTTATTTTTTTATATATTTTTATATCAATGACATACCGAAAGATTGATGTTAGTAAAACCAATGTTTTTATATTTTTGTCTCTTCCATACAATATAAATTAAATAGATAAATATAAAATATTGATATTTATGTTAAAAGAGACATACTTTTAATATTAGAAATCAATTTCTTCTTTTACCAAAAAATAAAAAATAAATCAATTTTCTAAATATTACTCCCACAATATTTTTGAAAACAAATACATTAATTTTTTTTCTTCACGTAGACATATGTCAAAAATGCCGGAGAGAGACATTAGATATCTTGAATGCAGTTTCATATCAAGATCTTATATTATCTATAATTAGTTTGTGTAAGTTTTAATGTGAGTTTTTAGAAGAAAAAAAATAAGAACTACAGAACACCACTTTAATAATATACACTCTAACATATCGATTCTACAATAAAATTTATATCGGACTAGCATAATTTAATATGTTTTTTTTTGTGTAGTAATTTAATATGTTCAATTTGAATTTTAACTAATAAAAAATATAATAAAATATACATTAAAGAGTTCTAAATAAATTACAGATTAAAAAGTTGTAATCCAAATAAAATTAACCAATTCAACATTAGATTTGGTTAAAATTGAACCAAATCTACCTTTGTACACTTCTCTGGTTGACGTTGCACATTTTATCTATATTTATTATTATATTTTAGGAAATTTATATGTTTCATATTTTAGGAAATTTATATGTTTTCTTCTTTTATTTGTCTTGACAGTTACGTTTTGTTTTTAAAAACCAATTAAAACAATTTTTTAATTTTTAAGGATAATAATAATGATAGATTACAAAAACATTGACTTACATTTCATGCTTTTTAAAATCACTTTTTAATTATTATTTTTTGAATATTATAGCTAAGTACATAAAAATAATGCATAAATTATTACTATTAAAAAATTGTTAAAAATATCTTAAATATTATTTAAATTAATATGTTAGTTTCCAAAAATAAATTTTAAGAATTTTATATGTTTTTTGGAATAACAAAATAATTAGATGATAAAAATCCATTTTATTTTATATATCTTTTTAGTTTTTAAAAAGCCTACAATCAAAATGTACACATTAATTGTGAAAAAGTGAGCATTTCAAGTTAAAGTGTATACTCTAATATAACAGATATAACAAATGTCTTCACAACTATCATACGAATTGAATTAAAACTTTAATTTTATATTTATATTTAATAAAAAAGATAAACACAAAACAAGCTAATAATAAAACAAATGATTAAAAAAGGAAGTAAACAATAATAAATGAATCAATGTACCGTGGTATATTGAAGTGTCATCTAGACACATTTTCATTTTGTCACTTTTATTTTATAACTAAGTAATTCAATTTAGTGACAAAATAGTATTAAAAAGTAGACAACTTCGAATATTGATTATAATAATAATTGATGACAATTTATTTATCTCTTTTTGCAATTCTAAATTACTGATCTTTTATAAAACAAATTTAAAATAAAAAGAGGATGTTCCATTTTAAGTTTGACAAAATGTTTGGAGTCAATGAATATTTACAAAAAATCTCAACTAAAATCTTTGTTTCTATCACTAAATTAAACCTTATTGATTTTTTTTTAACTTAGAAGACTAAGACAATAAAAAAGGAGGATACATGCATCTTCTTTCTTTAGAGTGCATAAATCACAAAATAAAATAAAATTACAATACATTTTGTTTAAAAATTTAATTCATCCCATATATTAATTAATTACAATTATTATATTATTTAGAAATACTTAACTAAAATCACATTTATGAATAATTATAATCTATTAACAACATAAATCTTTTTGTAGTCTGATAATAATTAAACTCATAATAAAATATAGGCAAAATTACATCCGTGGTCAATTAACTTAATTTCAGGTAACGTTTTAGTTCTTTATTTTTTATTTTTTGAGTTGATCATTTATTTTAATTTTAAGTGACAATTTGATATGTTATGTTTTAAAATTTCAACAATGTTATTTTTTTTTATACAAAAATTCAAAAAAATCATCAAAATTTTTAACCAAAACCCATAAAATTAATAATTATCTTCAATATAATGCAAATTTTATCAAATTCATAACTCAAATATTCAAATACACTCATATTTTCATCTCCAACAACATCAAATAAAGAATAAAAATATGAATTTATTTCAAGATTTAAGTTATAAATTTGATTAAATTTGTATTTTATTGAAGATGATAATGAATTTTATGGGTTTCGTTTGAAAAATTTGATGATTTTTTTGAATTTTTGTAAAAAAAAAGGACAACATTGTTGACATTTTAAAACGTAAAATATCAAATTGTCACTTAAAATTAAAATAAAGGACCAACTTGAGAAAAAGAAAATATAAAAGACTAAAACGTTACTTGAAATTAAATTAAAGGATCGCATATGTAATTTAACCTAATATATATATATATATATATATATATATATATATATATATTTTATTTATTTATAAAACTTAATAATAATTTATAAGAATTTAATTACTATTTTTACGTTGTCAATATATCACAATAATTCATAACTAAAATTTTTGATATAAAAATATATATTTTTTATAATATTCGAGAACTGAAGTTAACTATATAAAAAATGTTTATACAATCAATATATATGAATTAAATCTTATAATGGTCTCTTATAATAAGATTAGAGTGAGTAATAAACAATAAATAAATAAGTAGTATAAGAAGAGACGAAAAGTGTAGACATCAACTTACCCGCATGTCGAACTTGCCCCAATCTCTGTCTATGAACGCTGCTGCTTTCGGTGTTGGTGGTGGTATTCCTCCTTCTCCTTCTGCCACCTCTCAATCCTCCGCTGCTAACAAAGATCGCAAGATGGCTTCTGCTGAGCAACTCGTTCTCGAACTCAGTAACCCTGAACTCCGTGAAAATGCTCTTCTCGAACTCTCCAAGGTAACTAACGCTAAACCCTTTGATTTTTCACATTTTCTTCGAAATTCTTAATTTTATGATTCGTTTTGTTTTTTCAATACGTGATTAGGGTTTTTAATTATTTGTTTGGTTTATTATTTGTTGAGATATATGATAATATTTTGTTCTTGTTTTCATTTGTTAGTAGTTAATTGATCTTGTTGTAAGTGATTGAAACTTTGCTTTGGTTTGAATATGTTCGTTAATTGTTGATATTTGATATTGTTATACTGTTTATTAATGTGGTTATGTATTGAAACTTTGTTCTTGTTTTCATTTGTTTGTTAATTGATCTTGTTTAAGTGATTGAAACTGTGTTTTGGTTTGAATATGTTAATTTATTGTTGAGATATGATATTGATATACTGTTATATTCTGTGGTTATGTGTTGAAACTTTTTTTTGTTTTCATAGTTTAATCAATTGTTCTTTTTAAAAGTTTTCGGATCGGATTTTGTTTTTTTTGTTTTCATATTTTAATAATTGTTTTTGTTATAAGTTTTCGGATCTGATTTTAATTTTTGTTGATGTTTCACGTGTTTGTTGTAGCTTGTTTCATTTATTTGTTGTTATATTTGTTTTTGTTTGAGAGAAAATTTGAAAGATGTCAGATCAATTTCGCATGTGTGAGAATTGGTTTCAATGTATTTGATATGTTAATCATTGATAGCTTCCTTTTGTTGAATTTAGGGTTGCATGGGAGATGTAATCATTGTTTGTTTTTTTGATACTGATTCACTTTTTTATTTTTGTATTTACTTTGAAAAAGGGAAAATTGTGAATACACTTCTTGAGCTAGCTATTTTCGGGGTTTAGTTAAACCTAATTTATTCTGAATTCTGATATGGCAATCATGATATCTCAACAGCAGATGTACTCGAGATGTTTAGTCACGAGTGTGCGGGTCCGTGTTGAAAGTTACAAATTTCCAAAGGGAGTGTGTTAAAAACTACATATTTCTATAAGGGGTTTGTTTAAAAAATACATATATCCAGTCTCGGGCACGCGAGTGGTGTGTTAACAAAACTACCAATGTCCAGCCTGCGCGTGGGGGGAGCGTTAAAAATGTATGGAGCTCTACGCATATTTACCAAATTTGTGTTTTTATCCGTTTGTTCTGCATACTTTTGTCTGGATTGCCAAAGTTGGGAAACCTACTTCTTTGGAAATGTTAAAAAATAACCGTTGTTACAAAATTTGGTATTCAATTTTCTTTCCTGTGTTACTGGAAGACACGTGTCCAACCAGCCGCAAATACGACATAAAACTGACATAGCGGCGTTACAATGAATTGCGACATTGAAGGTTGAGATAAAGCGAGTATAGTAAGAAACCGAAACAGAAAATATCAATCGTCCACCAAAGTGACATGCCGATATCAACTGGATCCGTGTCTATGAATGGTGTCTCTCGTGGCAGTGTTGCCCCTACTCAGAGTAGCAGTGCCCAGGGCTCATCCACCACCGAGGATCGCAAGATTTCCTCTGCCGTTCAACTTATCCTCAAACTCATCAACCCTAAACACCTTGAAAATGCTCTTCGCGAGCTCTCGAAGGTTACCAACCATTTTCCCTTGTTTTTTCTTTTCCTTTTTTTTTTTTTCAAAAGCACAAATCCTTTTACTTATTTTAAAATCCCAGATTAATGTTTCAGCAAATTTGTATCGAAAACAAAAATGAAAATCTCCATTTGTTTTTTGTTGTTGTTAATGTGCGGCTAGATTTTTATGTAATTAATTTAATGATGTGGATATGAATTGAGATCTGGCTTTCAAATGTTTTTTATTGTTGAGATACGATATTGATATTTTGTTTGTGTTTCCGATTACGAGGTTTTCTATCGCGTTGGACAAATTTGACTTTTTTTTTTTGCGTGGTTTTTGAAGCTCTATTTCCCTTGTTTGTTTTTACAGTTCTTGTGTTTGAAGAAATAATTAGAAAAAGGTAAGATCAATTTTGCACGAGTTTTCCTGTTTGAGTGAAAATCCGCTTCAGTGGCTTTGGTTTGTGTATTATTTCTTCCTTTTGTTGAATTTGGGATTACATGGGAGATGTAATCATTGCTTGTTAATGGCTTGATGTTGACTTATTTAATTTTAAATTTGTGATCAAAATTGTTAAGACATTTATTGAGTTAACTTTTGGGGTAAGTTAGACCTAATTTGTTATCAATGCTAATAGGAAACAAAAAATATGCTATAGATGTTCGGTCTCAAGCGTGGTGTTAAAATTAACATTTTTCCACTGTGTTGCGTTAAAATCTACAGTTTTCTTGAGGGGATGTGGTAAAGAATACAGATGTCGTGTCGGGTGGTGGTAAAACCTACAAATGTTCAGCCTCAGATGTATGGGGTGTGTTAAAACTTGGTTGAAACCCTAAACACATTCATCGTGGCCATCTCGGACTATCTTCATTTTTGCCTCTAGCACTATTTTTCCAGGTGTAACTTGTGAGGGATATGTTCGAGTATCAGATTGACTAGAGAGATATGATCAAAGATGTCCTTTCATAGTTAGGAGTGTTCGACACTTGTGTCCAAAGCATGTCTACACTTTGATACCTTAGTAAGGAGAAGTGTTTGTGCCGTATAATATTAATAGTACTTATTTAATTGAAGTAGCAAAATACTTAATAAATTACACATTAGAATTTACTTCAGCCATATTTAGCTCAATTATCATATTACCTGCTATTACACTTCAATTCTTTGTTTTGTTATAATCTCTTTATGATTTTGGCTTTTGGTTATTGCAATCATATCATAATTATCTGGCTGTTTTTCTATTGTAACTGTTTGGTATTGCCACTGCACTCATATGGGTATCTCGTTTTTGTTTTCTATGTTGTAGAAGAGAGAGCTGTTTCAAGATCTTGCTCCATTGTTGTGGAATTCATTTGGTACTATTGCAGCACTTTTGCAGGTATGCTATGTGATTTGTACTATATATTCCCTGTCTAGTGCTTGGCTTACTTTGTTAGTCTTATAAATTTGTTGTCAATAGCAGCCCCTAGGCGCTATGTGAAACCTGATTGCTTTGCATTTTTGAGTTGCCGCTGTAGCGGCTAAATAGCGGGGCCACTACAGTGAAGCTCCTGTAAAACCCCAAATGTCCTCAATTTTAGCTGTTCCCTTCGGTTTTTTGGGACTTTTTGGTAATTTGACCCTAAAACTTATTTGCTTTATATTGGGTTTGTGTATTGATAACAATGATGACCTTTGATTATTAGTTATGATTGTGTCTTTAATTTTATACTCTTCTATTTGGAGCTTTTATATGTGTATGATTATGATATAGATTACTTGTTTGTTTCTCTAAACATCGGTGTAGCGGTGATACTGTTACCTGCTATACCGGTTTTACATTTTGGTGGCTGGTGACAAAACATTTTGGAGCCGCATTCCATCATTGCCCACATAAATATTTATTTATTTTTTTAATATATTTGTGCATACACATTTCTCTCTTCTACCCTGTTACTCTGTCTTCGTGTGTTATATCTTTTGCTAACCTGTTGTTTTACTTGGTTCCAACTGTTGTTCCTTGGTTAGATAATTTTTTTTTTCCTTCATCTTTTGTTAAAACTAAGTGATGTTGTGATTTAACTTAAATCTTTTTAAAAATGTAAATCTAAAAACTGGTCGTCAAACCTGAGCCAGTAATGCTTCTAAAAATTCGTCAACTCTAAAATGTTATATTGTCAGCATACTATGTAAACTGCACTCAGTTGCTCCACTCTATTTTTATTTTATATTTTTTCACCTTATTGCCCTTTTAGTTTCTCTTCATTATTTGTATTTTATATTTTTCTTATAGAAGTCCTTGAACAAACTTATATCTCATTTCATTATTGAAGCATTGGATTTCTTAGTTTGTTTTTCAATGGCAAACTTCCTCTCGGTTGTCCTCCACTTACCAGGATTTGATGTTTTATTTTCTTTCAGGAAATAGTTTCAATATACCCAGTTCTGTCACCACCCAATCTGACTCCAGCACAATCAAATAGAGTGTGCAATGCTCTTGCTCTACTCCAGGTTCGTAGAGTTTGTCTACCTCATTCCTTGTATTTGTTTGTGAATAACTTGATTATATGATTACTCATATTTTAAATCACCAAACTATGAAAATTGGACTTCTTGTGCTTTTAGTCAGTATTTTTTAGTAAAATGTCAAGGAGGCATAAAACATTGAAAGCATACATGCCACAGTTGTTAAAACACCCTTTTTACCGTGTTCTGGTTCTACACACTAGATTCCAGTGCTTCAACCATCTGTACTGTGGTAGGTGAAAAGCATCAAACCATTGCCTAAAAGAGATGAATTCTATCTGCATCCAACATGGTTCTGTTTTGTTAATTGGTCTTTGTCTATAAATCTCTTGGTGTGTGTGCTCTCAAAACCTTTCTAAGTAAATATCGACTTTCAAAATACACATCTTCTGCTTACATATAAACTAACAAAAATCAAAAGGAGAGAACAACTTGTAAACAGTTTAACAAGGAGGGGTACTTTCCATATGCCTGTGATCCTTGTATGTATGTATGTATGAACTGTAATAGGATATATTGTGCACAGTGGGTTACTTCGTATCTGACCATTCCACCTGCATGTTTCTAAAGATAGGAGAGAAGAAAAAGAAGACACTAATGTGCAGTGTTTTTTCAGTTTCTTAAGTGAAATAATCAATTGCTTAGGAAATGTACCGGTCATAAATATTATACTTTCCGTGTCATCTTTTTGTTTCTTTTTCTTCTTTTGAGACATCTCATACAGAATAAAAAAAATGACGCCTTCTCCTCTTGGTTTTCTTACAGTGTGTAGCATCTCACCCTGATACAAGGATGCTGTTCCTCAATGGTAATGTTACTTTTTTCAGTCATCCGATGGACTTGAACTTCTGTCTGATTTTATAACTATCATCTATGCATCATATATTATGATAGTGGTTGGGCTAACACGTTCATAAAAATTAAAATAGGCATTTTGTATTTGTTGAAGTGCTTTGGGAAATGGTGTTAGCTTCTCTAGATTGGGTTGATGCCATGCCACCTAAGTAATACAATGAATTGGAAAGAGTACTATGGAAACTTTAGGTTTGAGATAAGCATGGTATTGGTAGGATAGGGACTAGGGACATGATATACACCAAGTTGATGTGCATAATCATAGAGTGCATGTATATGGATAAAGGATTTTGCTGGGGGTAGTTTGTATTTTCAATATTTTTTGGGTATACATGTATGGTTGATGTTACCCTTTAATTTGATCATTCTTTTTGATATATTTACTGCATATACAGATGGGCGAATGCTCACCTTCTGCTTTGGCTTATACTATATCTTTTTTGATATATGGTTAAACTTTTATATTTTAGGATATCTTATGCAGATTGATATAAGATGATCTGCTTAAGGTCATTCATCCAAACAAATAGCTTCTATGAATAAGAATGGATGTTGCCAATAAACTTCAAATGAAACTCACACACCCTTGCTATTGCATTACCTAACTTAGGATTTCACATATTGCTTGAACTTTCTCCTATTATATATAGGTTTCCACATCTGCTTCTCTTTTTTTGTAGTCATACTTAATACTCATACCTTTTCCTTGTTGCATTTGAATTTTTTTATTTTCAATATCTAAGCACTTTTCTTTTTATATTGAATATAAGGAGACTGCTTGGATGTCTCTAGATCCATTACTTCTTGTTAGTTAAAGATAGTTCAGACATGTTTTATGTTCTTATAACCAATTGCTTCACTTGCTTTGTCCCTCCTTCAGCTCACATTCCATTGTATCTGTATCCCTTCCTCAACACAACAAGCAAGTCAAGGCCTTTTGAGTACTTGAGGCTTACTAGTCTTGGTGTCATCGGTGCATTGGTTAAGGTACGTCTTCCTTACTCATTCTGATGTTGGGCACAAATAACTGTGAGATGAAAAACATTTCATATGGCAACTTTTTTTACGGCAAAAATTACTTTTAATCTCTACAAAAAAATTGTCAAACAGATTTATTATAAAATCCATGAATGTCTCTTTGCTGAACGGAATTCCAACTTGTATGGATCAGTTCAAACTATGGCTGGGGAACAAATTAATGTTCCCAACTATTTATGTTTTTGTTCCACAAATTTTATTATTATTATTTTTGATCATCAATATATCATCTATTCTAGCGTTTTTCAATTCTTACAATTTAGTCTGAATTTTTGTTCACCAGGTTGATGATACAGAGGTTATCAGTTTTCTGCTTTCGACCGAAATCATTCCCTTGTGCTTGCGCACTATGGAAATGGGAAGTGAACTTTCGAAAACAGTTGAGTTTACTGATTCTTGATTGTTAGTCTTAAGTAAATTACTAAATTATTGCAAGCACAGTATTTTTTTTTTTGGAGAATTAGATTGATTACCATTTTGGTCATATTTCTGAGACAATTTTCCTGTCGATGTTTGATTAACATGCATGTTATGCATGTGGAGTTATTTTCTTATTTCAATGATATACTCTTGATCTTTTGTTCTACAGATTTTAGGTCACTTGTTTACTTTATGTTGCTGCTCTGTATGGTTCACCTATATTAATGTATATATCAAACAATAGTAAAATTGAGCATGATAGTCTAATGAAGGCTCTGCCGCAACAGGTTGCAACATTTATTGTTCAAAAGATTCTGTTGGACGATGTGGGCTTGGATTATATTTGTACTACAGCTGAGCGTTTCTTCGCAGTAGGTCGAGTTCTGGGAAACATGGTGGCAGCTCTTGCTGAGCAACCATCATCTCGTCTGTTGAAGCATATCATTCGCTGCTACCTTCGCCTTTCAGATAATCCAAGGTTTGTCAGTAGGATTGCAACTTCATGCTAGTTCCTCCTTCCCCTCTTCCCTTTCTGCTGAAATTGCCTCTTTTCCATGTCCTTTCCTTTCCTTCCAAGTTTCCAATACCATGTTTAATCAAACCTTGGTCTGCTTTAAACAGGGCTTGTGATGCACTCAGAAGCTGTCTTCCAGACATGTTAAGAGATGCTACTTTCAGCAGCTGCCTTCATGTAAGTACTTCTTCTGATTGCTAATTCTTAATCAATTTAGTGACGTGGTAAGATTGAAGGAATCATTAGTCATATTCTCATGATCTCTCATGATCTCGACGTCTTCAATGTTAGAGCTAGAGATTTTCCATTCACCATCACATGGAAAGATTATTCATACTTCTAGTTTGCTTACACTGCTTGGTCTTGGTTTTATTTATTTTAGGAGGACCCCACAACTAGGAAGTGGCTTCAACAATTGCTTCACAACGTTGGAGTGAATCGGGTTCCCGCACTACAAGGTGGAGGAGGTTTTGATCATCTTATGGTGAATTGAGTATAAACTGTTATAGTTCTTTGTTTCATTGCTGGACTTGGTATCATCTCTCTGTTATATCTGGTTTAGAGAGGGTTTGGGTGTACTTATTGGTATACTAATAATAAAACTATATATATATTAGAGGACATGGTGGTGTTTGGCAGGTAACAGTTATGTAGCCAATTAGGTGGTGGTTCTTTTCACCCCGTGGCGTGAACACTCCACTTCTTTTAAGGAGTGTGTAGTGCACATTTATATATCAAATAATTCAAGTTTAAGACATCATTGACAAGTGCCTTTTTTATTTTAAAGGACTATTCAAACAACCTTCTTATTTTGTGGTATCAAATGGTACGATTTTGGGTGGTCTTATTTTGTAGTATCAAATGGTATGATATTGGGAGGGAGGAGAAGAAGAGACATGTTGGGTTTAAAAGAGGGGAGATCATAAATTTTGTAATGGTCGTGTTTGGTTTACAGCGAGTAATTTTTCAAATAGTTAAGTTATATTGACCCTTCTCCTCACCAAATTTTCCCAAAATGGAGGGAGCAAAAACTTTAAGAGGGATTTTGGTCTCACCCCGTTTTGAGATTTGGGTCCCAAACACATTTTTTTTTTAAATTGTCTTCCCCCCCTTTCATCTAAGCACATCCTTAAAAAATAAAAAATTAGAATGAATGTTGAAAGATATCCTTATGTATCAATAACACTTATTCTCAAGGTCTAAAAAAAAACAACAGTTATTCTCAAATTAAGTTTTAATAATTAGTAAATATTTTGTATTTGAGTATTATATCCTATTCAAATTGTGTTTATTTTTTAAACAACTAATGTTAATATATTAGCTGTATTTTTTAAGTGTTTTGCTGTGGGTTGAATAGAATCTTCAGCTTCTTATCACGGAAAAAGATCATCCTCTAACTTTTATTTCTCTCTTGAGTTGCTTTCTCTCATATTTTCTTCCTCCATTTTAAACATCAACATCACTATTTCTCCTATTTTATCCAATTTGTACCTAAAATCAATTGACTTTTTAAATAGAGGATCAAAATATCTTATTATCAACTTTTTAACTTTCTCACCTTAACCATCAAGCTACTTTTATATCTTTTTATTCAAATTTTGTTGAAAATGTTGAATCGTTGTATTAAGATTTTTGAAGGTTAATTTTTCAAGTTAGAAGTAAATTATGTACAAGAGTAAATGCATTCAAATAACTCTCATTAGTGATTACATTATTCTGAGTTATCTTATATAATTTGGTCGTACCATTATTGAAAAGGAGAAATCATACATGATATCCATGGATTCAAATGGTAAAGATAGTAAGTCCCAAGTTCAATTTTGTATTTTATCCATTTTTGCAGTATATCATGGTTGTGTACGATAAATCTTATTAGTGTCTAATATCCTTGTTACTTATTTTTCTATTTGGTAGTAAGAGAGTTATTATATAGAAGAAAACACATAACAGAAATGATTGCTCGATCATCTTCTATTTTTGCTCACAAGATATTAAATACACTACTAGAAGCGTGTTTACAATAGTGTATTTCATTCAAGTGATTCCACCTGATTTTGTTTGAATTAGTTTGATCAAATGTGAATTTTACCTCCAAATGTGAATTTTACCTATTTAATGTGAATTCTACCTTATTGAGTTTTCGAAAGGACAAAAAAGACATATTATATGTCTAAGAATTGTGGCTACCTAGAAAACATAAACACCTATATATAGTGTTGCAAGTATTTAAATTTGTTTTTATTTATAATAAGTGCATCAAACCATTATTCAAATCGATTAGGTTTAGAGTAATCAATTTAAATATTTTAGTGATTGTGCTCAAGAGGTAATTTTAAAATAATATTTAGAAAATTATTCTCTAAATTATTTTCTTTCTTCTAAAATGTTCCTCCTTTTAAATTCGAGTCTCCATTAGTTGAAGATAAGGTTAGTAAGCCAATTCCATTTTATTAAAGAAGTAAACCTGACATGCTTCAGAAACAACTTTAATCGATCGAGTCAGAGATAAATACTGAAAATGATCTCTCTATTGATGATTCTCAAACTTCTGATACAAATCTAAATGATTTACCTATTTCTTTGAGAAAGGATAAAAGACCATGTTCCTCTAAATATAAATATCCTATTTATTAATTTGTCTCCTCTAAACATCTTTCTCCATAATATCAGGCATTTTTTTTTGCAGATGTTGATTATGTGATAATCCCTCGTATATTCAAGAAGCATTGAAAGATAAAAATTAGCTCCAAGCTATGGATGAAGAAATGAAAGCACTTGTATAAAGAGATTGTTGATAGGCAAGGAGGCAAGAAGCCAATGGGATGCAGGTGGATCTTTACAGTTAAACGCAATTCAGATGACACCCTTGATCGTTACAAGGTCAAATTAGTGGAAAAATGATATACTCAAACATATGACATCGATTATGAGGAGACATTTTCTCTAGTGGCAAAGATGAATACTTTTCGGATCTAACTATCTCTTGTTGCCCCCTCAAGATGGGACCTACACTAGTTTGATGTCAAAAATGTTTTCTTGCATGAATACTTAAAGGAAGAGATATATATGGATATTTCTCCAGGCTTTGATCTCACAGGTGGAGCAAATAAAGTGTGTCGATCGAGGAAGGCCTTATATGGACTAAAGCAGTCCCCTCGGGCGTGGTTTGAGAGATTCACAAAGGCAATGGTGTGTTTGGGCTATAAGCAAAGCCAAAGAGATCAAAAAAAAAAAATTTCAAACATTTACAGGAGGGAAAATTGAATGTACTTCTTGTTTATGTTGATGATATTATTGTTATAGAAGATGATTTGACTGAGAGACAACTACTTAAATTGAAATTATCAGCAAAATTTTAGATGAAGGACCTTGTGAATCTCAAATATTTCTTGAGAATTGAGGTGACATACTCAAAACATGATATTTTTATCTCTCAAAGAAAATATGCACTTTATCTTTTGCAAGAAACTGGCAAACTTGGATGCAAGATGTAATATCCCAATTTTGTCTGGCCAATTAAATTTTTTAATAAGTCATATGTTTAATTTTAATATTTGCCATAATTACTATTTTCCTAAAAAAGTTCAAAAAAAGAAAGAAAAGAATCAAAGTGAAATTAATAAATCTGGCTCTAGCCTAAACTGTGTATTAAGCCAATGTGGTAGCTTGGTTTTGGTTGCCTCTGGTTTGGTTGTCTTTGGTTCTATTTTCCTCTGGTTCTTGGTTGTCCTGGTTTTGGATGCTTTTGGTTGCTGGTTGCTGGTTGCTTCTAGTTATGGATGCCTCTGATCCAGGTTGCCTCTAGTTCTGGTAGCCTCTGATTCCTGGTTTCCACTAGCCCTGTTGCCTCTGATTTTGGTAGCCTATGATTCTTTGTTGCCTTTGGTTTCTGGTTGCCCCTGGTTCCTAGTTGCCTCTCGTTCTGGTTTCCTCTGATTCTGGTTTGGGCTCAACTCAACAAGCAACGACATTATGCCCATTCCATATTTTTAGCCTCTGTGAGCTCCCTTCGATCTTTTTAGTATGCTCCCTTCCATCTTTTAAGCATTCTTGCTTTTCTCTTATTTTTTTCTTTCTTAGTACAACTACAATTTGTTTACATATATACAACCAAATAAAAAGTCCAAACACTCTTTTCCTTTTCAATCTTTGCACGATTCCATAATTTATGCAAAACAATAAAAAAAAAAAAAAACCTCAAACTAAATATGATCTCATGGACACAAAGATTCATCATTATAGCCCATAAATTGATACCAAAAATCAATCAAGAGGGAGATGAACTTTGGCGACGGTTATGATTCCTCTTCCTTCTTTTTCTTCTTATTTGTTTTTGTTTTTCTTTAATTTTTGTTGGATATTTTGATAAAATGATTTATTTGATGAGATACAACAATGAGTTTGATTTTTATCTTTTATACTGAGTTTCTAAATTTTTGTTCAAAAAAAATTTCCTTTCGCATTTTCTTTTTTTGTTTTTTATGCACCAAAGTCCGTCGCCATTTTTCTGAAAGAAGTTGTCTCTTATCTTTTTCTTCTTGCTACAAAAACATAAAATTTTATTATGTCATTACTATTATTATTATTAGTATTTTTGCCTTTTGTTTTAATCAAATTATTTTCATTCATACTATTTACTATTTGTTTGACAGATTGGACTCCAGGCCCATATTTTTTACTACCCTCTTGGTTATATTTGTTGCTTTGTTTTCTTTGTTAGGATCATCTGCAGTTTTCTAACATGTAGCATCAAAATTTGATTTAAAGAAAAACTATAAAACAAAATCAAACCAAATTTTTAAATGTTAATTAAATGTAACTTATTTTTCGATCTTTCAGTTGTTAGGATTCAAAATGTACACTTTGTTAGTTTTAAAATTCACTTTTAAAAATAAATTAATAAAAATATCATTTTAAATGATTAATTAAACATGACACTTTTTAATTTTTGTGTTATTAGGACATAAGTTACGACAACTTGATAGTTCTAAACTTTTTTCTCACAAACAAATTAATAAAAAAAATCATTTTAAATAGGTTAACTAGATGTGACATCTTTTTAATCATCAGACTTAATTAGGATACAAGTTGTACAATTGACTAAATAGCACATGCGATCCCTTAACTTAATTTCAAATAACATTTTAGTGCTTTATCTTTTTTTCTCTCTCCCGATTTAGTCATTTATTTAATTTTAAGTGATAATTTGATTTTTTGTGTTTTAAAATGTCAACAATGTTATCCTTTTTTTTTTTTACAAAAATTCATCAAAATTTTCAAACAAAACCTATAAAATTAATTATCATATTCAATATAATGCAAATTTAATTAAATTCATAACTTAAATCTTTAAATAAACTCATAATTTGATTCTTTATTTGATGAATTTGATGTTGTTGGAGATGAAAATATGAGTTTATTGGAATATTTAAGTTATGCATTTGATGAAATTTGCATTATATTGAAGATGATTATTAATTTTATGGGTTTTGTTTGAAAATTTTGATAACTTTTGTAAAAAAAAAGGATAAGAATGTTAATATTTTAAAACATAAAAGATCAAATTGTCACTTAAAATTAAAATAAAGGACCAAATCAAAAAAAAAAAGATAAAGGAATAAAACGTTAACTAAAATTAAGTGATAATTCTAAATTTACTTTTATACAATAATTAGTTACAACAATCAAACCAACTCAACATAATCAATTTATACACAACATAATTTTCTTTCATCGAAAACAATATTATTTTAACCAAACTTGCTTATCTACAAACAAAACATTTTTTTTTTTTTTTTTTTATAAAAATAACCAACACATCTTTATTTTCTATCAAAAAATTATGTAACTTTGATTTTTTTATCTCACTTGGAGATACATATGAGCAACATCACACTCTTGCCTAACACAATAATAAAAACTTTTTTTTTTATCTCTCTATTTTGAACACTTTTTTTTATTTTTATTTCAGCATCACATTTAATCAAAAATTATATTCAATTGTAACTAATAAGGAGAAATAAATATTTTAAAGTTAACATAATTTTTTACTTGATTAATTATAGATAACCGTTTTTTAACGTATGGTGCTAATACCTTCCTTACGTATAACTGACTTCCGAACCATAAATTTGGTTTCAAAGATCATTTTTCTGTTTTTAAGGGTTTTCCAATATTTTTTCCTATTAAAATAAACTTTGGTGACAACTCTATTGAATTCGAGAAACACTCAATTTTATGTCGCGACACAAACAATCGAGCGTTCGCATTGAAACAAAATTACAAGATGAGTTATGAGGAGGAAAATGTCAAAGTTGACAAAGTACAATATCAAAGATTAGTGAGAAATTTGATTTACTTGACACACATTAGGCCAAATTTAGCTTATGTAGTTAGCACGGTGAGTCAATTCATGCATGATATGAGAGCAAGACATTTACAAGCTATAGACCGTGTTCTACAATATATAAAAACCACTCTAGGGAGATGACTCTTGTTTAAAAGAGGTGGAAATCTAACTATGGAGGCATACTCTAATGTTGATTATGTAGATTCAATGAGTAATACATGATTTACTTCAGACTATTGTACTTTCTTGTGTGGGAATCAAGTTGCTTGAAAGAGTAAAACACAAAGTCTAGTGGCACAATCAAGCACTGAGGTAGAATTTAGAACTATGGCATTAGGAATTTGTGAGTTATTGTGGATGAAAATTGTGCTTGAAGATTTGAAGATAAGGTGTGAAGATCCTACGAAGCTGTTTTGTGACAATAAATTGGCCATCAGTGTTTCTCATAAAACCCACATGACCAAACACATTGAAATATACAACATTTATTAAAGAGAAACTAGATAGTGGATTGATGACTAGAACATATATTCCTTCTGGATATCAGTTCACAAATATGTTAACCAAAAAGTTTATTAATGAAATAATTCAACCAACTTACATGTAAGTTGAGAATGATAGATATTCATTCATCAGTTTGACGAGGAGTGTTGTAATTACTTAAATTTAAATTTGTGTTTATTTATATTAAGTGTATCGGCCAATTACTCAGATCCATTAAGTATAGAGTTGTCTATTTAAATAATTTGGTGATCGTATTCAAGAGATAATTTTGAAATAATATTCAAAAAATTATTCTCTAATTCTAGATATAGGTTGTACAGGAGATGTCAGCCAAACTAAGAAAAAACATCGTATTTCATGTTTCCAAAATGTGTTACGACATCCATACTGTGAATATCTTTAGAATTACGACATCCAAAATGTGTTACATCGTGTTACTTGTCTTGAGAGTTTGTGTTCCTGAACGACATTCATATAGATTATGTTTGCACATTTATTAAGGGATTGTCTGAATGAATTTTGATTTTTAGTTTTTAATATATTTCATTTTCAAAATTAATTTTGACAAACTGTTTTTGAAAAGAAAACAAAACTAAAAAATGTTTGGTAATATCAATTTTGAAAACTATTTTGGAGAAATGGAAATTAAAAAACTTTGTTTGTTAAAATTATTTAAAAAAAAATAAAAGAGCAAAAACATCTGATAAATCTACAAGAAAAAAATAGAGTTCCATGTTATTACATTTATACCATTAATAAAAATGATCATAATCAGTTTTCTTTGTAAAAGAAATTATCACTTTTCCGTATGTTTTTCTTAACGTTCACGTCAAAGTTATTTAAATTAAGGGTTGATTATATCATTAATAGTTAAATTGAGTACACATTTAAGATATATTTAAGAGTTGGGTTTGGAAATTTTTAAAGGAAAAGATTATGGACTCGCACACTTTAATTTTTGTGCGTAAAGTAAGTTAACATCGGTCTCTATATTTTTGAATTTCACACGAACATGTAAGTTAGACGTTTTGTTTCGAAATCGAACTTGTAAAATTAGAGTTGTATGAGTTAATTATAATAGAATTTACTATCTCTTCTAAAAAAAATTTAATTTTTTATATAAAATTAATGGTGACATATTTAATTCTTAGGTTTAATTTTATCTTTTTATATTGCTATACTAACTTTTTTTTTAGGCAGATATATACTAAATTATGTAATGTTACTTAATGAATGAATCTGGTTACTATCTATGTTTCTTATATTATAAGTTCTTCTTACAATTTTTACATACATTAAAAATATCCAGTGTATTTAATGTATTAATTCAGTTTGTATATGTATATATTTTTTAGTGTAACATTTTGGATATAGATTTGCTCAACTCTGATTTTGTTTTTTATCTCCCTAAATACTTATTAGTATTAATTAGAGATATACTTATACAAAATAAAAAAATAGATTGAGTAATTTAAAATAAGGTTTATGATTAGTTGGATATATTTTTTTTTTTCAATAAAGTTTATTTTTTAGGAATAAGTTAGTAAATATAATAACTTAATCTTTTTTAATTTGTAGATGAAATAATAAAGAAACTTAAAAATAATGTCTTGAATTCAAATCTATAACATAAGATTGTTAACCTAACAACATCAATATTAATATTTAACTAGGTCTTATATAATAATATATTTTAAATGTGAAACAATATGATTAAAAAGTTATAATATTCTCTAAAAAGAAGATATGATATCTCGAATGTGGTCGGTGGCTGAAATACATTATTGCAAAATTATAGTTTTTTATTTATAGAAATATATTTGGTCAAAAAAGTTTATAGGAATATATTGTGTTTTATAAGTAAAATTGTGAAATTGAATGAAAGCGATAGGAGTTGCTAGTGATCATGGTTTGATTGATTGTGGCTTGGTTTCTTTTTGTCCTCACCATTTTATTGATCTAACTTTATCGCTGAATTATATAATATTTCATTCAAATTTTTTATTGATTTAGAAAGCATTTAATAATTTTTTTAATTTATTCAAAATAAAATAAATATTTTCTTCTTTCTTTTAAACAGAACTTTAAACTATATTTTTTTTCCGCGAACTATCTTAGTTTGCAAGTAGAAGAGTCAAAATCACATTCTTAAACTAAATTTGTCATTCCAAAATTGTTTAAAAAGTACATGTTACCGACATAAAATACAAATTTTCAATTTTATAAATTATTTTAAATTTTGTTAATTTTAATATAAAATTTAGGACTAGATTTGCCGACTTAAAATACGGATTTTTCAATTTTATAAATAATTTTAAATTTGATAACTTTAATATAAAATTTATCTGACACAATTTTAAAATTTAAATTGGTGATTATCTTTTAAATTTTTGTTCTACCTGCTTTCATAATTAAGGAGTTGAAGAATAGTGGGAATAATCCATGAATAATCATGAAAGGATATTTACAACCTCATATATATTTGGACCATTGGCCACATATCGTAGCAAAATTGGAATTTCAATTTTTGAATGCAATTTAAAAATAATATCTTACATATTATGTGGTGACAGCATATAATAAAAATTATGTACGATATTAAAGGTGAAAAGAAATTCAACCTGATATGGATCATCCCACATTTAAAATCTATATTATAGAAAAAGAAAATCAGAATTAACATTCCAAGCAACTGACCTTTCAGAAAACACCAAAATATAACATGGACCACACCCTTCTTTTTAGTGGAGATATAAAATGTTGCATCCCTAAAAATTCTCAATTTAAGGTTTCAAATTAAGGTTTACACACTAATTTATCAATAGGGAATAGTTCTCTATATTTCGCAAAGAAAAACCTGAAATTTATTTGAACATAGTAAACAAAAAGTATACTTCAAATGCTTGGCATGATATACTGAAGTGCTACTAAAATTTGACCGTTTTGCCCACCAAACACAATATATAAAAAAAATGTATTTTTAGTTTCACTTTAGTAAAATTGATTATTTTGCCTATAGATTTATTGGCAATCTATTGCAGAAATTTATAGTTTTTTTGGCATATAGAATTGCTTTAGCATTAAATTTACTGTCTAATTCACTTTTATACATGTAAATATATATTTAAACATAATTTATTTTATATTTATTAATTTAAAATCAATTTTCATTTTATTACATGAAATTCAAACACACTATTTCATGGAAGAATGACTTATAAAATTTAGAGTACGTTTTAATTCTCAAATATAATTCAATTTTTTATTTTTTAAAATTTATATTAATTTTACTTACTAACAAAGATGATAATAGTCTCTTAAAGTTAATAATTATTTATATTTATGAAAATAATGAAGATAAAAAAATAATTGTTTTTATTATTTCTAAAAATGAATTATCCTTATCAAACATTTCATATTCTCTCATTTATTATAGTTTATTTTATTTATCTTACATTTTTTAGTAACAAATTAAAATAGAACTCTCAAGACGGTTTATCCAATCCATTTAGGTTGACTCTGACTAGTTTAAAAAAATACTACCTAAACTCGATCTTAAATAGATAACGGACTTTCGGGCTAGTCCATCATTTAATCATTTTAAAATTTTTTATTTAAATTTTTTAGTATTAAGTACTTTAATTTTTTTAATTTATTTAAAATTTAATATATTATAACATTATTTTAAATGCTATTGACATTATCTTAAATATAATATAAAATTTGTTAACATTTTACATATTTTATTTCTTTTTATTTTTAAATATTTTACATGCTTTCAAATAATGTATATAAACTATATTTTTTCATGTCATGTGGGTAGCCCTAAGCCCGGTAAGACTACCCTATTACTATTTGCACTTGAAATTTAGAGTCTAAATCTTATGTAGTGTCAGATTTTTAGGACTGACCTATACCAACTAGTCTATTTAAACGACTCTAAATTAAAATAGTCATGTATTTTTTTTTTTAAAAGTAAAAGAAATTTTATAATTCAGAGACATACTTACTTGAAAACAATATGTGGACACACAAACATAAAAAAAAATGATTAAGTTATGTGATTAAACTATTTTTCAATTAATTTTTTTGAGTTGTAAGTGTGTCCAAACATTTTTAATTTGGATTTATGCCATATAAGATTTATTCTATAACTCAACTCATCTATCGTATTAAGACACTGTCCTCTGTATTTAATTTGAGCAAGGACGAAAAAAACAATAAATAGGCATATTATTATCAAAATTGGAACAGTAAATAGGCATATTAATTTCAAAATTGGAAGTGTCGCCTGAAATAGTCTATCATTTTTACGAATTGACAAATGTATATTTGAATTGGTAAAACATCAATCAAAATATTCTTTTAGTTAATTTTTATCATTAGAGATTACAATGCTATTGAGAGATTTTTAAAGTATCTCAACGAAGAATATAGACAAATATCAACAAAGAAGTGAAGTCAAAGAGAAGTCAAAATCAATCTTTTAATAAATTGCATGACTATCTACGATGACAACTGAGTAAAAAATAGAGAGTATCCACAAGAGATATGCTTTTGACAATAGAACGACAACAAATACTGAGTGTGTGTCGGCTTGTGGTGTTTTTGTTGTTGTTGTTGCTGAAATTAGTTCAATAAATATAACTAACACGAATGTGGTCTATTACATAAATGACACTTATTTAATTTACTTCATTTATAAATAATGAGTTTTCACAAAACAAAGAGTCGAATACTTAATTTATGAAATCTACTCAGAAACTAGCAACAAACTCAAGTTTTATAGAACTTAAATATGCCTTCCATGGTTTTAAATTCTTTTAACTTAGTGTAATTTTTATTTATTCAAATAATTTTAATTATGTTGACATGTGAATAGAGTCTTTTACTTGCAAATTTATTTCCACGTCTTTTACATAATGCAACTTTTAATTCAAATTCTTTTAAATTCATGCACTTACAAGTCAATTTTATTTCCATGTTACATGATGCACTTTTAATTCAAATTCTTATCAAATTTTCAACCAATTTAACCTTTAAAACTTAAACTCGTTTTTCAAGAAATTTTCGAAACTACTTTGCACATGTGAGATTACCTATTAAACATTTATTTATGCTTCAAATTGACTGGCTTTCCTTAAAAAAAAAAATAGATGTAAACAACCTCACATGTTATCACATGAGAGACTAATTATCCTATGAAATATTGCTCTCTTAGAAATTAATTTATCGGTAATTAATCATTACTCTATTGTAATTATTGAGAAATTTGTCCGTAAGATAATCTAAATTTAATAAATAAATTAGTCTCCAGCTAACAACATAAGTTAACATAAGGACATTTTAAATGATATTTATAATTTTAGAAATGTATTTTGTTATTTGCAAAGATCAATTATTAAGTTAAGTGATGCTTTGAATTTAAAAAATATGAACTAATTTATTTATTAAATTGTCTATTCAGTCGAAAAAATATGACTAGATATATATTTGAGTCATGAATCGGTTGACTGTAAAAATAAAGGATCTTGATTCTGTATATTAAATTCCTCTTAACATTGTCTTTTAAGTCCTAACTCAACAAATGCCGATATTGTTAGGTTAAACATCTTATCTTGGGTTCAAACTCAGGATCTCACAATTGTGTGAGTTAATTACGATAAAATTTATTATCTCTTATAAGAGAAAAAAAAATTCCTCTTAACACTCTCTATTGCTCTCCTTATTTATTTAAAAAAAATTAAAAAAAGAAAAAAGTAAGGGAAATAGTAAAATGGATGAGAGAGATAGAAAGTGAAGAGAGTGTAAAAATAAATTTGAAGGAGAGCATCTAAATTAAATTATAGATGGATGTGATTAGGGGTGGAAATATACCAGATTAGGTTTCGAAAGGCCTGAGTTTGACATACGATTAATTTTTTAGGCATAAGTTTGACCTACGATCTAACATATATAGACTTTTTTTTTTTGTCTGACCTGATATTTTTAAAAATCTGGTCTAGTCTGAAAGCATATTTAAAAGTCTTATTCACATTAAAATATTTAAATGTTATATTTTATATTTTTGTTAAATAGGCTAAACTATGCCTTTATATAAAAGAGAAACAAATAAAATTATAATTAAATTTAATAAAATAATAACTAATAAGTATGCACCGCAACAACCTTTCAAGAAAACAAAAAAACAAAATGAATCGATAATTAGTCCCTATACACATATAAGCTACATGCTCTATCCATACCGATTTACATGGTGCTCTACCCATACTATATGATGATTTCCACATACCAATACCAATGTACATATGTATATATATTAAACAAAAAAAATGATTTTCCTAACAACATGATTTAAAAAAAATTTGAAACAAATACCATTTAAATTCTAAAAAATGATTTTTGGTTTTAAAGAATAGATTTTTTCCTGAAACAAATACACCAATTATTACCTCTCAAACAAATCCTCTCAAACAAACTCGGACATATTCAGTAATAATATAATTAACATTATTATCAACTTTAAAACACTTCTAAAGGGACTACATCTATTTTATGCATTTTTTCACTATTTTTTTTTTACAAATTCGCATATACTGTTTTGGTTTAAGATTTACTTTTATTTATAAAACCTAAAATTATAACAACTTAAACGGGGTTTCTAGAAGATTTTTAAGAGATTTTACAAAGACTAACTTTACTAAAGGAATACAAAGATGAAAGAAAAAAAAAGATTTTGAAAGAGTAAATATTGAAATCTTACATAGTATAATAATTTTATAATAATATGAACGATTCAACTTGAAAAGAACGGGAGAAAAAAAGAACGGAGATAATATGGAACGACTACCGAATATGGAACGACTACTGAGTGATTGTCTAATTGATAGACTTTAAAATAGAAAATAATATTATTAATAAATAATAATGAAAAATAATATTAATAAATAATAAAATATATATAGACCGACCTGTCAGACCTAATATATTTTTTTTATAAGCATGAGTCTATAACTTATTTAAATAAATAAGTTTTAAAAATAGCTTGAACTTAGTCTTCTTAATAAACATGCTAGACAAGACCAGACTAAACCATAAGTAAGCAACATCATAGACTTCTAACAAACGATCTAGCTTATTCTCATTCTTAGACGTGATAAAAGTGAGTGAATCTTCACCATAATATAAAAGAGAGATAGTGAGAATAAATATTGAAGTAAAAAAAGAAAAAAGTGACAGAAGAGAAATTTACATGAAAGATAAAAAATGTAGAGTGTAGCCTATAATTTATGAGAGGATCCACATCATGTGATAGAATCTTGATAGTAGCTTCAGCACATCTAAATAAAATTGATTACTTACTAATATTTTCAACTCATAAAAGCTGGTTCCATTCATCATTATTAGCCTTTATTTATTTCTTTTCCAACTTTATTAGCCTTAATTTGGGTATGAAATAGCATTCATAAGTAATAAACACCTCATTGTTGAAACATAAAAAATGGATGCATATAAAGAAGGGTAACTATGAAAGTACTATAAAATTATTAGTAAGATATTTTTAATAGTTTCTTTCGAGATGTTGGTTGGACAGAAAAATATTTATTAAGAGCTATTATATATGAAAGTATTATAAGATGAATAATGTGTAAATGCATAGTCCATTTCATCTGATATTTTAACGTTCCTTGGTGTAACTTTTTGAAAGAGTGAATTACTAAAATCCTCTCATCAACTTAATCACTGACATTATTAATTAATTCTAGTCTATAAAAGTTAAAATCTTCAATTACATTACTTCTTTTGAAACGGTACTTCAATGTTAGGACTTATTTGGCAAATTCTAATGTAATTCATAATTTTCAACATTAATATCAAAATTTGTTAAATTTTTTTTACAAATTTTTTCGCGCGCGTTAGATACTAAATATGGAATATGAGAATTTAATCCCTTTTATTAAACTCAACTCTGTCGATTAATTTAGTAAATTTTAAGGACTAAATTGTCATTCAATCTTGTTTAAAATTTATGCAATTACATCATGCTTTATGCAAATTGATATTTTGAGTAAAAAAATTGCAATATGATATTTTCTATAAATGGTCTACTTGATGAGTCTCCCTTAAGAAAAATAATAAGGTGCACACTGATATTTTACAGTTTTCGTTAGAGGTAAATAGTGTACAAGAGTAAATGCATTCAAATAACTCTCATTAGTGATTACATTATTCTGAGTTATCTTATATAATTTGGTCGTACCATTATTGAAAAGGAGAAATCATACATGATATCCATGGATTCAAATGGTAAAGATAGTAAGTCCCAAGTTCAATTTTGTATTTTATCAATTTTTGCAATATATCATGGGTGTGTACGATAAATCTCATTAGTGTCTAGTATCGTTGTTACTTATTTTTCTATTTGGTAGTAAGAGAGTTATTGTATAGAAGAAAATACATAAAAGAAATGGTTGCTCGATCATCTCGTATTTTTGCTCACAAGATATTAAATACACTACTAAAAGCGTGTTTAGTGTATTTCATTCAATTTTCACCTATGGAACATAATTTCAGGTAAAATGCAGAGTATTTGGGGGCTGGGGATGAACATTTACCAAAACTTTATCTATCAAGTGATTCCATCTGATTTAGTTTGAATTAGTTTGACCAAATGTGAATTTTATCTATTTAATGTGAATTCTACCTTATTGAGTTTTCGAAAGGACAAAAAAGAGAGATTATATGTTTAAGAATTGTGGCTACCTAGAAAACATAAACACCTATATATAGTGTTGCAAGTATTTAAATTTGTTTTTATTTATAATAAGTGCATCAAACTAGTTGATTTTGAGATCTACTATAAAGAAGAGAGAGATTATTTTGATAGGAAAGGCAACCACCAAAAGAGAAAAGAGAAGAGTAACCCTATTCCCGATTTTGTTAAATCAGTATCACAAAAACATCAATTGCACATTCGTTAACCGTTGGAGCGGGCTGATATTTGGACAACAGATTCGCAACATTCAGATCTTCGTCTTCAACGGTCGAATCGGCGAAACGACGTCTGTAGGGGGAGAAATTGGGCTCGCACAACACCAGATTATCCCTAATTTATTTTGTCTCAGTGATTGTGTTTGTCGTATTTTCCTGTCATTATTTGTTATGGCTGGTGCTAAGGATGATTCTCTTCAAGCACTTTGGAAAACACATTGTCCGAAATTGGGGAGAGAAGAATTTTAGGAGGCCATCGTCCAATTTTGTTGCTTCTGCTCCTTCTACCATTAGCTCTAGTTCTAATTATGTATACTCATATGAGATTGCTTCCCAAATATCTGATATTGCAGAACAACTTCAAAAACTTCATGCCACTCAATCACATGCCATGTTTGCCACCTCTTCTAAAGGTTTGAACTTCTCTGGTATGTCAGATATATCTCCTTCCATATAGATTCTTGATTCGGGAGCATCTCATCATATGACATATGATGATAAATCTTTTGTGTCTGTGAAACATGTCTCGTCTGTGTCGGTTATGACTGCTGATGACACTCCTATGCCACTAGCAGGCGTTGGTTTTGTCTCTACACATAACATGTCTCTTTCTGATGTTTGTTTGTTATGATCAATATTAAGGAGTTGATTTTGGTTTGGTTCACATGCTTTCAATTGTTGTGGTTCTTTTCTGATTTGGTTGGTAATTTAATTGTTCGTCTCTCCTATCACTTTGGTTGCTTTCTTCTGTGTTGTCGCTCTCTCTGTTGCTTCTTCTGTTTGATTGCTCATCTCTCTAGTGATCTACTTTGTTGCTTCTCTCCATATTGATTGTTCTATTTGTTTGCTCTTCTCTCATGTGGTTCATCTATTTGGCTGCTTCTCTCTCTTTTTAGTTTGGTTTGGTGTAGTTTAGTTTGGTTTGATTTAGTTTGGTTTGATATGATTTAGTTTTGTTTGGTTTGTTTTGATTTGGCTTTGTGCTGCTACTTCTTTGGTTGTTTCAATATTAGGAAATTTTAGGGGAGATGTAAGTAGTATATTATTGGGCTTTTATATTATATATTAAGGGTTTGTTTTGATATGGTTGTTGCTCCTTTTTTTGATGGCTCCTTTTTCGGTTTGATTTTTTGTTGGCTTGGTTCTTCTCTTGGTTGTGACTATTTGATATGATTTCTTGTTGGTTTGGTTTCTCTCTTTATTGTGATTATTTGGTATAGCTAATGATCCTCTCTTTGGCTTCTGCTTCTTCTTTCGTTGCTTATCATTTTGTTGGTTTCTTCTCTTTGATTGTTGCTTCTTCTTTGGTGACATCCCTCTTGTCTCCCCGGCTGTCCAACCACCTCCTGCGATTGTTGATCCTCCTCGTTATCCCTTTCGTCAACTTTGTCCGAGCCCTTTTCCAATAAAGAGGCTGTTCTTGATCCTCTTTGGCAGCAAGCTATGGCAAAAGAACTATCTGCATTGCACAAAACCAATATTTGGGAATTAGTACCTCTTCCTCCTGGAAAACGTGCTATTGGGTCTCGTTGGGTATACAAGATCAAAACTCGTCACCATCTTCAGCATGGAACCATTACTCTACCGTTTGTTTCTTCTTCTTTACAGATTGCTGATTTGTTCACAAAAATGCATTCCATTAAACGTTTTCGTTTTTTAGTTGACAAACTCTCGATGTTCCATGTTAATGCATCGTGAGTTTGAGGGGAGATGTTAGATAATGTTAAGGATATTTTAGACATTTCTGTTCTTTTATATATATACTCATTGCAACCCTATTAACTGAAGTTTGGTTCGTTCTATGTTATCAAACCCTAGAGTGGTTGTCTCTCTTCTTCCTCTTTTCATTATTAACAAACCTGACATGCTCCAGAAACAACTTTAATCGATCGAGTCAGAGGTAAATACTGAAAATGATCTCTCTATTGATGATTCTCAAACTTCTGATACAAATCTAAATGATTTACCTATTTCTTTGAGAAAGGATAAAAGACCATGTTCCTCTAAATATAAATATTGTATTTATTAATTTGTCTCCTCTAAACATCTTTCTCCATAATATCATGCATTTTTTTTTTTGCAGATGTTGATTATGTCATAATCCCATCGTATATTCAAGAAGCATTTAAAGATAAAAAATAGCTCCAAGCTATGGATGAAGAAATGAAAACTCTTGTATAAAGAGATTGTTGATAGGCAAGGAGGCAAGAAGCCAATGGGATGCAGGTGGATCTTTACAGTTAAATGCAATTCAGATGACACCCTTGATCGTTACAAGGTCAAATTAGTGGCAAAATGATATACTCAAACATATGACATCGATTATGAGGAGACATTTTCTCTAGTGGTATAGATGAATAATGTTCGGATCTAACTATCTCTTGTTGCCCACTCAAGATGGGACCTACACTAGTTTGATGTAAAAAATGTTTTCTTGCATGGATACTTAAAGATTCCTCCAGGCTTTGATCTCACAGGTGGAACAAATAAAGTGTGTCGATCGAGGAAGGCCTTATATGGTGTGTTTGGGCTATAAGCAAAGCCAAAGAGAACAAACTCTTTTTTTCAAACGTTTACAAGAGGAAAAATTGAATGTACTTGTATTTTATGTTGATGATATTATTGTTATAGGAAATGATTTGATTGAGAGACAACTACTTCAAGAGAAATTATCAACAAAATTTTAGATGAAGGACCTTGGGCATCTCAAATATTTCTTGAGAATTGAGGTGACCTACTCAAAGCATGGTATTTTTATCTCTCAGAGAAAATATGCACTTTATCTTTTGCAAGAAACTGGCAAACTTGGATGCAAGATGTAGTACCCCAATTTTATCTGGCCAATTAAAAATTCTAAAAATAAGTCATATGTTTAATTTTAATATTTGCCATAATTACTATTTTCCTAAAAAAAGAAAGAAAAGAATTAGAATGAAATTAATAAATCTGGCTCTAGCCTAAACTGTGTAGTAAGCGAATGTGGTAGCTTGATTTTTGGTTGCCTCTAGTTTTTGTTGCCTCTAGTTTTGGTTGCCTTTGGTTCTAATTGCCTTTGGTTCTTGGTTGTCCCTAGTTTTGGATGCTTCTGGTTCCTGGTTGCTTCTAGTTATGGATGCCTCTAGTTCTGGTAGCCTATGATTCCTTGTTTTCTCTAGTCCCGTTGCCTTTGATTCAGGTAGCCTATGATTCCTGGTTGCCTTTGGTTTCTGGTTGCCCTTGGTTTCTGGTTACCCCTGGTTTCTGGTTGTCTTTGGTTTTGGTTACCTCTGATTCTAGTTTGGCCTCAACTCAATAAGCATCAACATTATGCTCCCTTCCATATTTTTAGCCTTGGTGAGCTCGCTTCCATCTTTTTAGTATGATCCCTTCCATCTTTTCAGCCTTCTTGCTTTTCTATTTTTTTTTTCTTTATTAGAACAACAACAATTTGTTTACATGTATACAACCAAACAAAAAGTCCAAACCCTCTTTCCCCTTTCAATCTCTGCACGATTCCATAATTTCTACAAAACAATAAAAAACACCTCAAACTAAATATGATCTCATGGAAATAAAGACTCATTGTTGCATAACGAACAAAAAACAAAAATGCAAAAGGGATTTTTTTGAACAAAAATTTAGAAACCCAATAGCAACCTTGTTTTATTTTTTCAATCTATCCATAAATGCATTTCACCATGAGGACAAAAACTCAGGAAAATAAAAGATAAAAATCAAACTCATTGTTGTATCTCCCCAAAGAAATCATTTTATCAAAATATCCAACAAAAGTCAAAGAAAAACATAACAAATAAGAAGAAAAAGAACGAAGAGGAATCATAACTGTCGCCACTGCCATCTCCAACGAATCATGTACCCAACTTTGGTCTGGACACCACCATGTCCTCCTTCTCCAAGCTCTCACTCATGTTTTCATGTACTCAATCTCTCTCTCTCTCTCCACAAACACATTTGCCCAAACTAGATTGTTGATAGGCAAGGAGGCAAGAAGCCAATGGGATGCAGGTGGATCTTTACAGTTAAACGCAATTCAGATGACACCCTTGATCGTTACAAGGTCAAATTAGAGGCAAAATGATATACTCAAACATATGACATCGATTATGAGGAGACATTTTCTCTAGTGGCATAGATGAATAATGTTCGGATCTAACTATCTCTTGTTGCCCACTCAAGATGGGACCTACACTAGTTTGATGTCAAAAATGTTTTCTTGCATGGATACTTAAAGGAAGAGATGTATATGGAGATTCCTCCGGGATTTGATCTCACAGGTGGAACAAATAAAGTGTGTCGATCGAGGAAGGCCTTATATGGTGTGTTTGGGCTATAAGCAAAGCCAAAGAGAACAAACTCTTTTTTTCAAACATTTACAAGAGGAAAAATTGAATCTATCCATAAACACATTTACCCAGCGACCTCCTATTAGGGAAAAAAATTTGGTCTTTGGCAGGTCGCTCGCCCAAGAAGAGTTTTCAAGTAAGTCCTAAAAAGTAGGGCATTTTAGTAACCAAATTGAAAAGTGAGACATTTGGTTAACAATTCTAAAAACTAGGATATATTGATAAAAAAATCCTCCTTTAGGACATCAGTTGACAAATGTGTTAACAAAAAAGTTTACTAATGAAACAATTCAACCAACTTACATGCAAGTTGGAAATGATAGATATTCTTTCACTAACGAGAAGTGGTGCAATTATTTAAATTTGTGTTTATTTGTATTAAGTGTATCGACCAATTACTTAGATCCATTAAGTTTAGAGTTTTGGTTTTTAGTTTTTAATATATTTCATTTTCAAAATCAATTTTGAAAAACTGTTTTGAAAAGAAGAGAAAAGGAAACTAAACAATGTTTGGTAATATCAATTTTGAAAACTATTTTGGAAAAATGAAAATTAAAATACTTTGTTTGTTAAAATTATTTAAAAAAAAAGATAAAAGAACAAAAACATTTGATAAATCTACAAGAAAAGAATAGAATTCCATGTTATTACATTTATGCCAATAATAAAAATGATTATAATCAGTTTTCTTTGTAAAAGAAATTATCACTTTTCCGTATTTTTTTTTCTGTTTTGTTTTGAGTGCAAAAACTGAAAAAAGGAAAAAATTGAGTTGAAAACATGCTTAAACTATTTTAGTCTTTATGTTTTTAAAAACAAAAAAATTGTAAAGAGCAACCAAGAAAAATACAAAACATTATAATCAAACAACTTTTTGAATTTTTCAACTTTTAAATACAGAAAATTGTTTTCAAAAATTAAATCAAATAGGAATATCAATTCCTTTATAATACTTTCACTTTAAAGATTTTTTTTTACTTAACATTCACTTCAAAGTTATTTAAATTAAGGGTTGTTTATATCATCAATAGCTAAGTTGAGTACACATTTAAGATATATTTAAGAGTTGGGTTAGGAAATTTTTAACGAAAAAATTATGGACTCACACACCTTAATTTTTGTGTGTAAAGCAAGCTCCTGACGGTCGGTATCTTATTGAATCTCACACGAACATGTAGATTGGACGTTTATTCCGGAATCGAATTCGTAATTTCACAATTGTATGAGTTAATTATAGTAAAATTTATTATATATTTAAAAAAAAAAATTAATCTTCATATAAAATTAATGGTGACGTAATTAACTTTTAGGTTTAAATTTAACTTTTTATATTGCTATACTAACTTTTTCTTTTGAGGCTATACTAAATTATGTAATGTTATTTAATGAATGAATCTGATTACTTTCTATGTTTCTTATATTATAAGTTCTTCTTACCATTTTTACATATATTAAAAATATGCAGTGTATTTAATGTATTAATTCATTTTGTATATAATTTTTTTAATGTAACATTTTGGATATAGATTTGGTCAACTCTGATTTTTTTAATCTCCCTAAATACTTATTAATATTAATTAGAGATATACTTATTCAAAATAAAAAAAATAGATTGAGTAATTTAAAAATAAGGTTTATAATTAGCTGGGGATATTTTTCTTTTTTCAAATAAAGTTTATTTTTAGGAATAAGTTAGCAAATAAAATAATTTAACTTTTTTAATTTGTATGATCAAATAGTAAAGAACCTTAGACACAACTATGAGGTATTGGATTCAAACCCATAACATAATATTCAAACTAACAACATCAATATTTAACTAAGTCTTATATAATAATTTATTTTAAATGTCAAACAATATGATTAAAAAAGTTATAATATTCCCTAAGAAAAGGATATGATATCTCGAATGTGGTCGGTGGCTGAAATCCGTTATTGCAAAATTATAGTTTTTCATTTATAGAAATATAATTAGTCAAAAAAAATTATAGGAATATATTGTCTTTTATAAGTAAATTGTGAAATTGAATGAAAGCGATAGGAGTTGCTAATGATCATGGTTTGATTGATTGTGGCTTGGTTTCTTTTTGTCCTCACCATTTTATTGATCTAACTTTATCGCTGAATTATATAATATTTCATTCAAATTTTTTATTGATTTAAAAAATATTTAATATTTTCTTTAAGTTATTTGAAATAAAAATAAATATTTTCTTTTTTGTCTTAAACATAACCTTAAACTATATTCTTTTCCGCGAACATTCTTAGTTTGCAAGTAGAAGAGTCAAAATCACATTCTTAGACTAAATTTGTCTTTCTAAGTTGTTTAAAAAGTATATGTTACCGACATATATAAAGTATAGATTTTTAATTTTATTAATTTTAATTTAGGACTAAATTTACCCATCTATAATAGGAGTTTTCAATTTTATAAATATATTGTTTTGTTTATTTCTATAAATCATTTTAAATTTTGATAATTTTAATATAAAATTTATTTGACACAATTTTAAAATTTAGATCGGTGATAGTGGGAATAATCCACGAATAATCATGAAAGGATCTTTACAACCTCATATATATTTGGACCCTTCCCTCTCTTCATCACACATTGGCCACATATCATAGCAAAATTGGAGTTTCAATTTTTGAATGCGATTTAAAAATAATATCTTAATTATTATGTGATGCATGACAGCATATAATAAAACTTATGTACGAGATTAAAGGTGAAAAGAAATTCAACCTGATATGAATCATCCCACATTTAAAATCTATATTATAGAAAAAGAAAATCAGAATTAACATTCCAAGCAACTGACCCTTCAGAAAACACCAAAATATAACATGGACCACACCCTTCTTTTTAGTGGAGATATAAAATTTTGCATCCCTAAAAATTCTCAATTTAAGGTTGCAAATTAAGGTTTATACACTAATTTATTAATAGGGAATAGTTCTCTATATTTAGCAAAGAAAAACATGAAATTTATTTGAACATAGTAAACAAAAAGTATACTTCAAATGCTTGGCATGATATACTGAAGTGCTACTAAAATTTGACCGTTTTGCCCACCAAACACAATATATAAAAAAAATGTATTTTTAGTTTACTTTAGTAAAATTGAGTATTTTGCCTATAGATTTATTGGTAATCTATTGCAGAAGTTTATAGTTTTTTTGGCATATAGAATTGCTTTAGCATTAAATTTACTGTCTAATTCACTTTTATACATGCAAATATATATTTAAACATAATTTATTTCACATTTACTTAATGTTTATTAATTTAAAATCAATTTTCATTTTAGTATCTGAAATTCAAACACACTATTTCATGGAAGAATGACTTATAAAATTTAGAGTACGTTTTATTTTTCAAATATATTTCAAATTTTTAATTTTTAAAATTTGTATTAATTTTACTTACTAACAAAGATGATAATAATCTCTTAAAGTTAATAATTATTTGTATTCTGAAAATAATTTTTTTTAATTATTTCTAAAAATGAATCATCTTTATCTAACATTTCATATATATTCTCTCATTTATTATAGTTTATTTTATTTGTCTTACATCTTTTTACTAACAAATTATAATAGAGCTCTCAAAACGGTCTATCCGATTCATTAGGGTTGACTCTAACAAGTTTTTTTAAAAAAAACACTCAAACCCGGTCTTAAATGGATAGCGGACTTTCGGGCTAGTACATCATTTAATCATTTTAAAGTTTTTTCATTTAAACTTTTCAGTATTAAGTACTTTAATTTTAAATTATTTAAATTTTAATATATCATAATATTTTTTTAAATGCTATAAACATTATTTTAAATATAGTATAAAATTTGTTAATATTTTACATATTTTATTTCTTTTTGTTTTTAAATATTTTACATGCTTTTCTTTTAAAATAATGTATATATACTATTTTTTTCATGTCTTATGGGTAGCCCTAAACCCGGTAAGACTAACCTGGCATAGGTTCGGGCTTTATTAAGGTCGGGTTAAAAAATTCTATTAGTATTCGAACTTCAAATTTAGAGTTTAAATCTTATGCACCGTTAAATTTTTGGGTTGGCCTATACGAAATAGTCCATTTAAACGACTCTAAATTAAAATAGACATGTATTTTAAAATAGAAAATGTTTTTCTAAAGTAAAAGATCTTTTATAATTAAGAGAAATACTTACTTGAGAACAATATTTGGACACACAAATATAAGAAAAAAATGATTAAGTTATGTGATTAAATTATTTTTCAATTAATTTTTTTGAGTTATAAGTGTGTCCAAACATTCTATGAGTTTTACGAATTGACAAATGTATATTTGAATTGGTGAAACATCAATCAAAATATTCTTTTAGTTAATTTTTATCATTAGAAATAATGATGTTATTGAGAGATTTTTAAAGTCGGGCAACAAACGATATAGACAAATATCAACAAAGAACTGAAGTCAAAGAGAAGACAAAATCAACATTTTAATAAAATGCATGACCATTTGCAACGACTAGCGAGTAAAAAGTGGAGAGTATCCACAATAGATACCCTTTTGACAATAGAACGACGACAACATATATTGAGTGTGTGTCGGCTTGTGTGTGTTTTTCTTTCCGAAATTAGTTCAATAAATGTAACTATTACATATGTGATCTATTACATAAGTGACGCTTACTTAATTTACTTCATATGTAAATATAAATTTTTACTAGAGAACAAGAAGTCGAATACTTAATTTATGAAACCTACTCATAAACGTTTAACTTAGTGTAATTTTATCATAAACGTTTAACTAGTAACAAACTCAAATTTTATAGAACTTAAATATGTCTTACATGTCAATATAGTCTTTTACTTACAATTTTATTTCCATGTCTTTTACATAATGCAACTTTTAATTCAAATTCTTATCAAATTTTCAACCAATTTAGCCTTTAAAACTTGAACTCGTTTTTGAATATATTTTCGAAACTACCTTGCACATGTGAGATTACCTATTAAAAATTTATTTATGCTTCAAATTGACTGGCTTTGCATAAAAATAAACAGCTGTAAACAACCTCTCACATTGATGTTATCACACGAGAGACTAATTATCCTATGAAATATTGCTCTCTTAGAAATTAATTTATCGGTAATTAAATATAAATTATCATAAAAACATTTTAAATGACATTTTATAATTTTAGAAATGTATTTGATTATTCGCAAGATCAATTATTAAGTTGACTGATGTTTTGAATTTCAAAAAATGAACTAACTTATTAATTTATTTATTAAATTGTTTATTCGGTCATACAAATTCTTCTTAACATTGTTTTTAAATTTTAACTCAATAAATATCGATATTGTTAAATTAAATGTTTTTTTTTTGTTTGAACTCAAAATCTCACAATTGTGATAGAAGTAAGTGAATTCTCACCACAATATAAAAGAGAGATAAAGAGAATAAATATTAAAATAAAAAAAATATAAGTGAGAGAAGAGAAATCAACAAGAAATTAAGATAAAAAAAAAGTAGTGGAACGTATAATTTATGGGAGGATCCACATCATGTGATAGAATCTTGTTAGTAACTTCAGCAAATCCAAATAAAATTGATTACTTACTAATATTTTCGACTCATAAAAGCTGGTTCTATTCATCATTATTAGCCTTTATTTTTTTTTCCCAACTTTATTAGCCTTTAATTTGGGTATGAAATAGCACTCATAAGTAATAAACACCTCATTGTGAAACATAAAAAATGGGTGCATATAAAGAAGGGGTAACTATGAATGTACTATAAAATTATTAGTAAGGTATTTTTAATAGTTTCTTTTGAGATGTTTGTTGGAGAGAAAAATATTTATTAAGAGTTATTATTAAAGTATTATAAGATGAATAATGTAGTAAATGCATAATCCATTTATAAATTTCATCTGATATTTTAACGTTCCTCGGTGTAACTTTTTGAAAGAGTGAATCACTAAAATCCTCTCATCAACTTAACAACTGCCATTATTAATTACTTCCAAAATAATCTATAAAATTAAAATCTTCAATTATTAGTTCTTTTTATAGGGTACTTCAATGCTAGAACATATTCGGGAAATACTATTCATAATTATCAATATCAATATTAAAATTTAGTCAATTATTTTTTATATGTTTTCTCGCGTCTAACACTAAATAACACTAAATGTAAATATTATCTTTCAATAGAAATTCGATTATATTGTAGAAATCTAACCTTTTTCATTAAACTAAATTCCGTTGATTAATTTAGTAAATTTTAAGGACCAATTTAAAGACTAAATTGTGATTTACTCTTGTTTAAAACTGATCCAATTACATCATGCTTTATACAAATTGATATTTTGAATAAAAAATTGCAATATGATATTTTCTATAAATGGCCCACTTGATGAGTCTGACTTAAGAAAAATAATGAGGTGAACACTGATATTTTACAGTTTTCGTTAGATATATATATATATATATATATATATATATATATATATATATATATATATAATACCTAACATTCAATTTTCTAATGCCATATATTTTATATTGAATTATTTTATATTAAATTAAAATTTTGTATTGATTTTACTTTTGGGATATTGGTACCCTTAATTACTTAAAACTTTACCAAATAACAAACCAAGTAGCTCTTAAAAAATAACTACTGTAATATATCTTTTATTAATGATCCAAGTTAACAGATTAAATAAACATTTCATATACACGACAGACCACTGTAAAATAAATCAGATTTCATATAAAATCATAGAAGACATCATCCTTTTCCTCTCTTCTCTGTTTTGTGAAATATAATATAACATCACCAACTAAAATCCTCTTAAGTGAAACTTTAATTATCTGGTGATGATAATGCTAATTATGAAACATACATGTCTCTGAATTACAAAGCTCAAAATCTGTATAAAATCAATGTAAGAAAAACCATCAGATCATAATAATATGGTCTCTCTTTACTTTATAGATAATCAGAACTAATGTATCTATTTTTGAATTAGAGAAATCACGTTAGATTCTTCAAAAAGAGCTAATGTTTACTTTAAGTACGAAGCACCGACACGTAATTTATGTTACCGACATATATTTAATTTTTTAAATTAGGTTTAAATTTAATGATCAATAAATTTAATGATTAGACTCATAAATTTTAAATGTAGAGAAACGAGAAATTTCATATGTGAATTTGAGATCCTAAACTTCTACATATCCATATCCTATTAATTAAACTGCATTTACGGGATAAATTTAAAATTTATATGTAGTCTCTATGAATATATTTTATTTTGCTTTCAACCTTTATAATATTTTTTACTCTTTACAAATATATATACTTTTTCTTTTTATTCTTTATAGTTTTATTTTAATCACCATAAAATTTATTTATATTAAAATTAATTCTTATAATATATAAAATATTTAATTTTAATTCCTCTAAAATAAACTATATAAAGACTATAATAAATAATATCTAGATATTATTGAAATCAATTATAATATGAACAAACTTAGCAAAGATTAAAATAAAAGAACAAGAACTAAAAATAAAATATAGTTTATTCACAACAGAATTTTTTTTTTCTATAAAGACCAAAACAAAAACAATATAATTACATAGATTAAATATATATTTAAAATTTAAATTAGTATCGGTCTCTACTAGTATTATTGTGTCCATGTGGTTGTTTGTAGATTAGAAGGCTTTATGGTAAATCCAAGATTCCTCTCTTTCTGCACCTTCAATTGTTTGTAGAAGTTCCTAATGAAAACTTCAGCTTTTGCAGACAATTCTTGACCATTAAGTCCTTCAATCTCTTCTTCTACTTCAATTTCATCATCTATCATTCCTTCATCATTCTCTTCATTCTCCAAGAAGAAAATACTAGGTTTTGAAGAACCCTTTTGCACCTTAACCACTTTGGTGACAGAAACAACTCTCTCAGATTCTGATTTTTCAACATCTTCTGAGACAGCACTTAAACTTGAAGTGGTGGAAGCTTCTTTTTTCTCAGAAATGGCTTCTTGGGGTTTTCTGTTAACAGAAAAAGATTGTGTTTTGTCTTCTAAAGGTTTGGAAAGAGTTGAAAGAAGACCAGCTTCAGCACCAAGTGTAATGATGATGAAGTTTGAGATGAAATACAAGTAGGTAGGTTTAAGAGAGGAAGGTAATAAAGGTGTAAAGGAAAGAAAAAGAAGTAGAATGAAAAAAATTAGAACTTGAGATTTCTTAAACTTGTTCATTGCTTTGGTGAATGAGAGAAAAAGTAACAAGAAGAAAGAAAAATATTAATGATGAGAAAATAAATCAAGGTGATTTATAGTGGCAGTTGGAAGTAGTAGGAGTAAGTGTGGGGTACTAATATGATGAGAATTTATATGATAATAAAAAGTTGTGGGGTCTAGATATTTATATATTTATAGAGAAATTTATATGGTAGTTTGATAAGTGGTTGAAATCAGGTGTTAAAAGTGATGGTTGAAATCCTTTTAAAAAATATAAATTAATAATTTTTTTTTTATATATTTTATATGTTATAACAATTTGATTAGTGTCGACACAATGTAAAATTTTAAGAGATATATTTATTTTTTTATTTTATTTTAATTAAATTAATATTTATTGAATCTTTATTTCAATAGTAAAGATTAAGAAGATTGTTTCAAAAAATATCTTCTATCTTTCTCTACTTTTATGCCAATTTTTTTTTTAAGTCTCTATACACATTTTTTTATTCTTTATAAACTTTTAAGAACTTATTTTTAGTCATTTAATTTTTTTCTTCGCATTTTAGTTTGCACAATGTTAATGTACCATTAATTTTTTTAGAATAAATACAAAGTAAATTGAGTCTATATCAAAATTTAGAATTTTGTAACTACACTTTGTGGGTTATGATAGAAATTTCTCGAAAAACTAATTCAAATTTTAATTTTTAGATTCACATTTTTGTTATTTTAATTTCTTAAACTTTTGAAGGTTAAAAATCCATATTTAATCTATTTTTTATAAAAATAAAATATATAAAGGGGATACAAATTTTTGTGTTAGAGATTTCTTCCAATTTACCCTTTATTAGTAATTTTATTCTTATTTATTTAACTATATAACTGTATTTTTTTAAATATCTGCTCGTATATATTAAAAATACTAGTTTTCTGTAACTTTTTTTAATTTGATTTACCATTCTTTTAAACTATTTTATTTATTACAATTTATTCTTTCCAACCAATCCAATAATTGTATTTTTTAACTTATAATAATAAAGTTTATATGAAATTAAGATAAAGAAGGAGAAATTATATAAGTACATATATGTTTTAGTTTTGTAGAATAAGTTCAACAATAAGTACTAACAAATTGTGGTTGCTGAAAATTCTAAGAAAATTCCCGATAGAAGGAATTATCATTGTCAATTTACAAAATGCTGGTAGCAATGTAGAAAAGGTGAATTTCCCAAAGAGAACTATTCTGAACTTTTTCTGAGAATATTGGTTGAAGAGGTTTTTGTACTGTGTGGATATCACAAATAGGTAACACTTCATTAACTTGTAGTGAGGAAATTGCTACTTTTTGGATCTTAGCTTCCTTCACCAAATTACTCACAAGTGAGTCATCATGCTTATTTTTAAAAATAAGTAGTAAATATTAATTTTAATTCTTAAAATTGAATATAAGAATAGGACAATTTTAATTTTAGAATTAAAATGGTTGAAATCGAAAATTCTTGAATGCTTCTATAAATTTTGTTGGAGAATTTGTCCTCATGAGACTAAATCATTGAGAGAATTTTTAACTTTAATTAAACGTATTTTGGAAATTTATTAATTTGAGGATTTATTTTGACTTCCTCCATCTCTCGATGAATATTATTAAAAAAATTAAATAAATATTATTTTCAATTTTAATGTTTTATTAATAATTATTTTTACTATTTGTATTATTCAATATATTATTTCCATAATATTATATTCCTTTTGAATTCATGATAAATAATGAAAAACACTTTAATAAAAATAATTATTTATAATATTTTTTAATGTGTGAAATGTATAAAAAAATATATTGATTGTGAGACTAATGAAGTAAATGGGTGACTCATTTTCAATTTAATCATAATGATATGGTTCAACCTAAAAAGAAAGTTGAAAATCCCTCATGTTATGTTATTTATATTGGTTTGATGGATGACAATGATAGGCTGAGTGATAATTATTGGTCCTTTCTTTTCCATTTAAGATATTTTTAATTTTTTTATTTAAAAACGAAAAACAAAGAAAATGATATATCATCGACGACAATACTGCTTTTTTCTTTTCTTTGCGCCGGTTCGAAGGTTTTGATTAACTCATTTATTATCTTTTATGTCCATGTGACCACATTAGAAAGAGAATATTAAGTTTGAGATAGCCATTCGTCACTAAATTATAGGTGATGCCCTAGCTACTATTTTAAGCTAAAATGTTATTAAAAATAGAAAAGAAAACGAAATAAAAATTAGAGGATAATGTGATATACACCTATGTAATGTAGGTTTTCTGACCATTAGACATAAATTATATAATATAATTTTATTCTGCATATTTTTTTATTGCTTTTGATATTACTTCAATAAAAAGATCATTATTGATTAGTAGAACGATTTTGTAAAACGGTTTTTTATTTTTTTTATTTTCATCGTATGGAGTTAGAATAATTTTTTCGAGGGAACCAAATATAAAAAAATATTTTTAAAGTTAATATATCAAATTTAATTGATTAGCAAAAAAATCAACAATAATATTTACTTAATTACATAAAATATAAATTAAACAGCAATAAAAAATTAAAAACTATCAAGAATTATTTAAAAATTGAATCTAACGATGTTTTAAAGAATCAAATTCATCTATGATTGTCTTTATATTTCTAAAGAGTCTAACATTGTCTTTTTAAAATAATCTATAATTGATTTTATACTCCTAAACAAACTAACGTAACCAATAAATTATTTGTAGCAAAATTCATTGTCTCTAATTTGTTTAATTATTAGTCTTATTTTAACAATTTTTATTGGTAACAAAATTCTTTTTGTAGTTATTTTAGAGTTTGAAAATAATAAAACAAGAGAAATAGATTGACTAATCAAGTGATAATTTTTTTGCTTTTTAATTTTTTTTTACTAATTTTTGACTATTTTTTTAAGAGGTAGCTAGATATATGTTATTGAGGTAGTTAAATATAAAGATATACTTTATCATTCACAACGCCACTGATAATCAATATATTTCTTTTCTACATCGATAGCATTTAATACTATTTTAAAAAAATTCTCATATCTAATAGGGATGAGAATATGTTAGGCCGTCCGTCAGGGGTATATGGCCTGACCTATTTATGGTTTGGCGTGTCTTATTTAATAAAAATGCTAGGCTCAGACTGTTTTTAAAGCCTGTTTATTTAAATAGATCAAGCTCAGACTTATAAAAAGCCTATTAGGTCTGACAGACCGGTCTATATATAAGGCTAGACTCATGTCTTTCGAAGCCTGGCTTGACCTGACCTATTCCCAACCCTAATCTCTAAGTTAATAAACAATCTTAAGATATAAATAATTTTAGTAGCATCTCTAGCGACTTTGATAGATGAAGTAAGTTCGTGACAACAAATGATTTCAATATTATTCGACTTTTTCTTTTTGATACAAAATATTGTTCGACGTTGACATTGCTTGTCAAGGTTGATGAAAATTTTATTGAAACATTTTTCTTAATTTATTCTTGGATTAAATATGTTCTAAGTTTTTATAAAATTTAAATTTTTTAAAATTTTAGTTTAAAAAAAATATTTTTTAGTCTCTATAATATTGTTTAACAAACAATTTTAATTCCTATTGATTAAATCTAAAAATTTAAATATTTTTTTGTAAATATATTTAAAACATTATCTTCAATAAAAATCTATATTATTTTAACTTGAGATAAATTGAATATGACTTTTTTAAATGTAAAAACATACAAGATAAAAGTAACAAAATAAGAACCTAAAAATTGAATTTTGAACTCATTTTGTGTGGAAGAAATTTAGATAATGTTATAAACATGCTTCAAATAATCAATAAAAAATATCCGTTGATTTAACAATATAAACTAAACTTTGTATTCATGATAACTTTATATGGTGCAACTTGTTGAGCCACAATTAATTTTGATGTAGCGCCATAATTAATTTTGGTGTAACACATTGCGCCGAAACCTAACAAAATGCACTGGTACACATTTTCAAATATCTTATTTAAGTTGAAAACCCTTATTTTATGAGGGTTCTGATTTTTAGATGCAAAGTATGAGACAACTACACCTTAGAGGAGACTTAGTGCAACTTTTATATGCTATTTATGCATTTACAACATATTTTATTATTCATATATTTTTTTCTTATTGCTTTTTTGTGCTTGATCACTATAGAATTTGAATCTAGGTATTATTTTGTTATTGGAATATAGGCTATAATAACCGGGACCAAAATATATGTTCATGTTTCAATATTATTATAAGAATAGAAAATATTAACATGTGTCTAATACATTAACGTTCATATATGTTTTGAGTAACAAGCCTGAACACTTAAGAAATTACGGTTCGTTGTTATAAAAAAGAGATTTTGAGGCAAGGAATTGGTCTTAGTCTAATTGGTTAATTTGACGTAATCAAATACATTAAGTTGTTAAAATAGTAATCAATAGTTATATAGTGAAAATAAGGTGATTCGAATTTCCTAATCGTTTTTCTCATATTAAATTTTATGTTTGTTTGAATTTACCAACCAATTTATAAATCTTTTTGTTACCAAGGGCAAAGCTTAGTTTTGGTAGGGGGTCGAGGCCACCCTAAATTTTATTTTTAAAAACTCTAAAATCTATATCTTCTCACATCTCTCTCTCTCTCTCTCTCTATCTATCTCTCTCTCTCTCTCTCTCTCTCTCTCTCTCTCTCTCTCTCTCTCTCTCTCTCTCTCTCTCTCTCTCTCTCTCTCTCTCTCTCTCTCTCTCTCTCTCTCTCTCTCTCTCTCTCTCTCTCTCTCTCTCTCTCTCTCTCTCTCTCTCTCTCTCTCTCTCTCTCTCTCTCTCTCTCTCTCTCTCTCTCTCTCTCTCTCTCTCTCGACATAATTGACTCTCTAGAATAGCCTTTTTTAGAATCTCCAAAATCCAGAATCGTCGTCGTATTTGTACGTCTTCGCCATCGTATTCGTTCGTCTTTACCGTCGTCTTCGTGTCTGGCTCTCTGCTCACCATTGCTTACTCCATCTCCTTCCTCGACCGACCCTCGCACGCGTGATCTTTACGACTCTGCCATTGTCGTCTCTCGTCGGCCCAGTGCCCTAAAAAAAGGGTATTTTGGTCACCACTGATGTGAGTCACTGATTAGTGATACTCCCTTTTGATGTTGATACTCCATTTGAGTTTGATACTCCTTTTGAGTATGTGATTTTGATCTTTGCATTACTTTGACTGTGGCTGAATCTTTGATTTGTTATTGTGAATAATGAATCTCTGATTTGTGACTATGACTATGATTTTTGCATATTATCTTTGATTTGTGACCGTGACTCTGATTTTTTGATAATAAACTTTTTATTTGTGACAAATATACTTTTATTTGTGACTGTAACTCTGATTTATGACTGCATTTGTTTTTGCATTATTTTGACTGTGACTAAATCTCTAATTTATTGATATATTTAAACTTTTAATTTATATTAGGGAAGATTTTGAGAATGAAGAAGAATAAAATTGATTCTTTTTTCAAGAGAAAAATTTGTGAGAGTGAAAGAGATGAATAAATTATAACTTCTGCATCTGAAACTATATATGAGAATCCAAGAATTGAAGAAAATGAGAATGATTTTTCAAGGTTCCTAGAGTTTTCAAAGTTGACTTTGAGAAATATTTAGAACGCGGCCTAGTAAAATACCCTAAAATTTGTCAATATCCACTAAAACAATTGGATGCAATACGAAGAGCTTATCCTAAATTTGGTCCTTATCAAAGAAATCTAGACGTGTTACAGACATATTAGAAATTCTATTCAAGCGCAAAGCTCATAACAAATTTTTGAAGAATTAAATATGTCTCAAGACATCAATTAACATTATTCGTTGGTTAACACTTCAAACTTGTGATTTTAGGGGACATAATGAAACTAGCGTGTCAAGAAATCAAGACAATTTTCTTTACTTCACATTAAATTCAGAAAGAGCTATTGCATATTCTTTATAATAGGATGAGAAAACATATATGTGAAGAGTTTGGTGAATAATAGTTTGAGGCATAGGCAAAATTGCATGACTTATAATTAGTGGCATGGGCAATGTCATCTTTTTGCATCTTTAGAGCATGCTATGTATCTGAGGAAGCATCTTGGAACAAGTTGCAGTCTTTAGAGCGAGCATAACATGAGCTTTAGAGACAACTCAAATATAAGCTTCAGAGTTACTGTACCGGGCGCTTCAGAGGCATGCTTTAGTCTTCATAGGTACACGCGAACAAGCTTTAGAGACACACTGAGCATACACAAATCTTCATAGGTATATTCATGCACACAACAACGCGTGTATAACAAGAGTATGGACGTTGCATTGACTTCTTTTGATTTCACTTGACTCTGATGTCTTCGTTTCTTCTAACATCTTTGTTTCCTCTGGTGTCTTCATTATCTTTAATATCTTCCTCCATTTCCTTGTTTTATTTACTGCACACTCAATAAAATCATTACTGCAAAAAGTTGTTCTAAAGAAGTAACTTTGATATCATCAAAACATGACGAATGAATTGTTCCTAGAACCAACCTGATTCCAACAATCTGCATCTTTTTGATGATGACAAAACAATAATTTTTGCTAACAATTTATTTAACAATAAAAACAAAGTAAAGAAATAGCAATCAACAAAGCTCCATTAACTTTAAGCATGTATTTAATTGTAAGAGTTATAAGAAATATTATGATAGTTTTTCAAAGTATATACTCCCTCTTTTTAAATGTTTTAAATAAGAGTATATACAATTTGTTTTAAGATTGTTCGCAAAACCTCATCTCCTCCTTTTGTCATCAGACGAAAAGAGTGAATTGTTGTCAGTCAGAGCATTCCATAAAATCATACACATAAAACAAGATTAAATTGCAAGTGACTAGAAAGTCAATACATATTCATTGTATCAGAGCATAACATATATAAGTTTAACTTAGTTCTATTCTACTAAGAAAATGCATACCTAAATATCATTAAGAAATAAAAACCATGTTTAGATTTTTCTTAATAAAATCAAATTTGTCCTCAACAAGTGGTTTTGTAAAAAATGTCAACCTACTAATAATCAGTGTCAACCTAATGATGTTTGATTTCTATATGCTTTGTCCTATAATGTAAAATCGTATTCTTAGTTAAACAAATTATTGATGTATTATCATAGAAAATAAGAATGTTAACCTCAAGTAGCTTGTAGTCTTTCAAATGATGCTTCATCCATAAGAGTTGAGTGTTGCATCCTGCTGCAGAGATGTACTCAACTTCTATTGTTGACATGGAAATGGTGCTTTGTCTGTTGCTTGACCGGAAGATCGGATTATCACCTAGAAACATATAGTTTCCATTACTGTTTTTTTCTTTCAAGCTTGTCTCCAGCATAGTCAGCATCACAATATTCAATTAACCAGTACTCAGGAGAAACTTTATAGAACAAAAACAAGTTAGTAGCGCCTTTCATGTATCTAAAGATCCTTTTAACAAATGTTAAGGGAGATTATTTTGGATCAACCTGATACTTGGCGCACACACACATTAAATAAAATATCAGGTCTTGATGTAGTAAAGTAAAGAAGTGACTTGATCATTCGTTGTATATTTTCTTGTCAACCTTTTTACCTGATTCATCTTTATCAAGTGAGCAGGTTGAATGTATTGGTGTAGACATAAGATTGCATTCATCCTTCTTGAACTTTTCGAGAAGCTCTTTTGTATACTTAGTTTGATGAATGTAAATACCATTCCCACTCTGATGAATCTGAATTCCTAAAAAGAACTTAAGTTTTCCCATCATACTCATTTGAAATTTCTATTGTATCAACTTAGCAAATTCTTGGAAAAGGGTGTCATTATTTGAACCAAAAATCATATCATCTACATAAATCTGAATATTGAGAAGATCATTTATTAATTGATTTCCTAAATCAGGTAGTGTCTGAAGTAACAATGTCAATTTACAAGAAAGAGAGGTTTGAATTGTAAATTTCCCTTTTTAAAATTTCATGTTAAAACTTGAAGAATTTAACTCAAGATTAATCTTGGTTATGAAAATAGAAAACGGGAACGTTCTTGGTTTTGAAAACAGAAAATGGAGAACGTTCTTGGTTAGTGAAAAACACACAATTTAACTTATCTATTTAATTTGACAATCAAATGACTAGAAATAAATAGAGATAAGGGAAGATATATCATATAGAGATATATCCTGGTTCATCCAACCCAGGTTACGTCCAATCATCACAATTGTGAGATTTTTCACTAAGCGTTCAAAATGGAGAACGATCTTGGTTTTTACACCACCAACTCAGATCAACCTTGATCTGTTATACAACTGTGTATTTCCACCCATAAAGACTTTCAACAGTTTACCTTTCAATATTTAGAAAATATTTTTACACTTCACATTTTAACCATGAAAGGATTTTCTACAAATTACTCAAACTATATTCCACACTATAGTCTTGAGTTTATAATATGATGATTTAAAGTGTTTGGAAGAATCTGAGTAATCTCAACACTTGTTTGAAGTTAGATTCTTTATAAAAGATTCAGTAGAATAACTCTAAGAAATTGAATGAGGACAAAATTGATTCTTTTTTATGTGAATGAAAGACTTTCAAGTGTTTGAATGTTAGTGACTGATGAATTTTCTTAGCACTTGAAGTTCTTATTTTTCCTTGAGCTTGACCTTCATTTTATAGGTTTTAGGAAGGTTGATGACAACCAAAAGAGCTGTTGGAAAGTGCTCTGGTGTCATGTGTTAGACTTGACCAAATACCAGACTTTATGAGTTAAAAATGTTCATGTCTTCGAACATTTTGAATTATGCTTCTATGATTAGAAATGACTGGTCTAAAGCTTCTCTTTCTTGAATAGATTTGATTATGTTTAATGATCCTTTGATTCTCATATATATGGTTGATGAATTCAGTTCAAGACAATTTCTTGATTTGCGCAAAACATTCTGGAGAATGATGTCAATCTGCTTAAGAATGATTGTTAAACTTTATGGAGATTGTTTAATTAGACAGAAGACTGATCATCATTCTGAAGACTATTTAATCTTTTTGGAGACTGATGATCATTCTGGATAGTGTTTAATTATTCTGGAGACTGATGATCATTTTGGAGACTAATGTTTAACATACCGGCGAATGATCAATCTTGTTTGAACTTGCATGATCCATCATAATCCATAGCTTTTCTATTCTGTATTTTGAATTGATTCTTTGTTGAGATGAATCCTGTATATCCCTTGTGGAATACTGATAACATGATTGTGAAATCCAGGAGTAATGATTGTGAAATCTAGGAGCAATTTCTATTTCAACAGAGGAGATAATTTGTTCTTAAAATTTTAGAATTATGGAGAACGTTCTCCGTTTTCTAGACTTTTGTCAAGAATGTTCTCCATTCTATCTTTATAATTTTGCTTCCTTTTCAAATGATCTTGTTTTTGATTTATAACATAGTATGATAATTGATTGTTGTATTTGATCATCTTTTTCATGAAAATGCTATCTTGAAGATGTAATAATCATTCTCTTGAATGATTGATATATAATACATTCCTTTTGAGATTACTTCATTATTGAGTGGATACTTGTGTACTTTGATGAAGTGAATGGCTTCTTGATTGTTCACTTATGCAATTCATGTTCCTTAAATAAAACTCAAGTGCAATCAATAGTAGACCACCATTCATAAATCTTAATCTTTTATTTCATAAGTTTTGTTGTCATTAAAACATACATCAAAAAGATTTTTTGCCTCAACAATATCGACCTGCCTTCTTTCAAAATCATTTTTAATTAGAAACTTTATTATTCTATCATACCAAGGTCTTGGTGTTTGTTTGAAACCATTAAGAGATTTTTTAGGTTTAAAAACACAGTTTGGAAACTCAACATTTTCAAATCCATGAGGTTGTTTTACATACACGTCCTCAATTATGTAACCATTTAGAAATACACTTTTCACATCGATTTTATATAGAGTGATATTATTTAAAGCCTCAAAGGAAAGTAAAATATGTATGGCTTCTAACCTGGCCACAGAGTGATATTATTGAAAGCATCAAAGGAAAGTAAAATACGTATTGCCACTAACCTGGCCACTGGAGAAAACATGTCGGTGTAATCAATGCCCTTTTGCTATTGTAATGTTGTGCAACTAGGTGTGAGGTGTGCTTTGTTCATAACAACCTCTCCTTTTCATTTAGCTTGTTCATGAATACCCACTTGGTTCCAAATGGTTTCTTATCCTTTGGTATGAGTAAGATCTCAAACGTCATTCCTCTTGAATTAATTGAGTTCCTCTTGCGAAGCCAGAATCCATCCTGCATCTCCTAGGGCTTCATCAATAGAGGAAGGTTCAATCAATGAGAGCAAACCAAACAGAACAGTGTCCTTGAGATCTGATATGTGCTTCACAATCAGATAATTTTATTATTCAGAGTCATATTTTTTCTCTTAAGTTCTTCAAAATAATTTTTGAGGGAATTGTATTGTTCAGTCATATTCGAATTAATTTTTCTTAGAGTTCTAGTTTTAAAGAAATAGTGTGATTTTTATTTAAAAAATCATTGTTAATTCAGAACGAGATAAATCAAAGAATACCTCAATTTCTTCATCCCTAGTATCATTTATGTAGTTAGAGTTACAATCAACATCATCCATCAGAGCCATATCAACATGTTTTTCATCATCAGAGCATTCATTAGTTTCATTCTATGTAACCATCAAAACCTTCTTCTTAGACTTTGAATGTTTCCTGTGAAACTTCCCTTTCTCTAGATTCAGACATTTCGACTTGTCAGATTTGACATCATTTCCTTTGTTCGATTGTTAGGAACCTTACTTAGAGAAAGACTTATTGTTGTTGCGCCACATCCTCTAAATCTTTTTGGGTATAAAAGAAAACTCCTCGTTGTAACACCTTCTAAACTTATTATTTAAAATAATTAGGACCCATAAATATTTCTTTTAGTATTAATTTATTATTGATAATTATGTTTCTTGCTAAGTTTATTTTAGTTAATGAAGTTGTTAGTAAGAATTATTTAATCAATTGAGAAGTTAATATATATATATATATATATATATATATATATTATCTGTAGATGGTTTTTTATTTTTTATTTTTTTTATTTTTTATTTTTTATCTTAATGCAAGATGAATTTGGGCTAGGGGTTTATGGCTTGTTGTGACCCAACCCATATGAATGAGTAGAAGATATTTTTGGTCCATCCACCATAAGAAAGAAAAAATAACAATCATAAAAGGGGGCACAAACTTGTTTGGGAATCTAGAAAATTTGATATTTATTTTTTGAGGAAAATTATGTCTTGGATGCTTTAGTCTAATAAATTAGTAAGAAATTTTTCCCTCTTAAATCCTATCTCATGCTCTCTCTCTCTCCCTTACCCCTCACGTTTGACTAGATACATTAGCTTCCCCTACACACTTTTTCTAGCAATTTAATTTATTTGATTTCAAATTTTCTAAGATCCAGGTTAACAAAAGAAACTGATATTTTCTCTTTCCTATTCTCCATTCAAGCCCAAAACCATCTACCCACCAATCTCCTCTTTAAATTTTCTATAAGTCCACAATTTTTCTATACTCAGTAATAATAAGCAGAAAAAAAAAAACTCTAAATCACAAACGTTTTAAAATTAAGATTTTGTAAACAGAAAGAAATACTGAAACCCTAGCCACCATCACTTTCACACCTCCTCTTTCGTGCATCAAAATTTTGGAACCTCTTTTCTCGCGAACAACTTCGTGGGACTTAGAGCTTTTGCTAGGAAGAAAAGCTGCCAATGTAAGAGTTTTCCCCCACAAAAATTATATTTAGACCATTGGTTGGATGTCATGAAATAAATATTTGTGATTGCTTGTCTTTTAAAAGGAATAAATATTGATTAATAAATTAAAATAATAAAACCCTAAATTTTTTGTTGAGTTCGATATGTATTATATGATTTTTATGTAAAGTATAGATTTTTATGTTATATATGATAAAATTTTAGTTCTTATGATGAATATGAAATAAAGTTTGAATTTTTTTTATATGTGTTAAAGTTTTAACTTTGATGACATATATAAGTTGGAGTTTGAATTTTCATGTCATATATGTGAAAGTTTTAATTTTTATGGTGTATATGAAACCAAGTTTCGATCTATGTGTATGTGGTGAAAGTTGTAATTTTTATGGTTATTTGCCTATGAATATATGATTCTCATGATAAGGACGTGTGCTATATGATCTTAGTGATTTATGAATAAGATGATGGTTTGAAATGATAACTTTTTGAATGCATATGTTATGATATTAGTTGGCAGTGTAGGAATATTCCTCGTAGTGTATGATTCTGGATCTTAGTTGAATGCATATGTCATGACATATGTATCTTCGTAGAAATTTCCTTAGTGACATTTATATTCGAATCATATAGTTTTAGGAGCATGCATTATGCATAAATGCATATGTTTTTGTTATACAATTTACCGGTTTGCATTTTTTTCTTTTAAATTGGAAGTTTTTACGTTTATATCTTTTGTGTCATTCTTCTTCATGTTTAGCTTTGGTTTGATGTGAATGATGAAAAAAACTAACCCTTACAACAACACTTTAGGTACTAATGACTTCGAGGAGATTCAAGAATAGTTGATGAATATTGATGTATGGCAAACATGAGGTAAATATGAGTTTTTTAGACAATTTTGTAATATAAGATTTTCCGCGATATCTCTAATTTTTTTTTTCTATCTTTCATCACCAATTTTTAAAGTACAACAAATACGAAACTGGTTAACTTTCATTAGGAATAATTGTTTTTACTTTGTTTTAGCCTCTGAATAAACATTCTCTTGAGAATATTAAATAAACGTGATAGTTACTAATTATTTAAATGAATAGTAGTTTAGGTATTCTTACTAAAAAAATATTGTCGTGATTCTATGCAATAAGTAATTTTAATTAATGCTATGGATTCAAAAAATTTAAGTAATTTTTCTATGATAATCTGAATCACTATCCTCTGATTTTGTTGGTACTTGTAGAGCTTTTTTAATATTCGATCTAGAGTTGGAGTCTTTTGCTGCGGGTCTCCACTAGTTGATTAAACTCTTCAGGATGTTCTTGACATGATCAGTAGTTGTGTAGCTCTTTTGAAGCACTTTTAACCCTAAGACCAAAGTCTAAAACTTGGAAAAAATAGTCTCAATGTCTTCATCTTACTTCATCTGAACAAGCTCATATTTCCTGATCAGGAGATTAGCTTTTGCTTCTTGGGTCTGCTTTCTTCCTTCATAGGTAAGTGATGACTCTTCATCATATGCATATTTTCCCACTATTTTAGTCTTATTTATCCTCAATCATTAGTTAAATTAAGGATTTATTTGATATATTTTGTTGATTTTTGTTCTTTGAGTTGATAAAATATTTTGTGTTTTTATTTCGTTGATTAAGTAGGAATTTGTCGTAATTTTACATTGTGTTTTGTTTTAGTGCAGTGCTGAATTTTGGTGAGAAATCAACATGACATATGTAGAGTATTTCAGCCATATCTTGAGTTGTAGATGTTCAATTGGACTCAAACCAAGTGCAAATGAAAGCTAAGATCCATAGCTACAACTTTCGTGAAGACACCGGAACCCGATGCAGACTCGAAAGAGGCGACAAATGCAATATACGCCGGACAACAGATGTTGAACGCAAGCCAATCGCTTTTTCCCAACATTCGCCACTGTCGATACGCGCCCGAGCGCGCCCAAGCGCAAGCCAAGCGCATTTTCCAGCATCTGCTACTGTCCAAACGCGCTGGAGCGCGTTTTTCCGTGCCTGGGCGCGCGACCCGCACCAGCAACCATATAAACGCATATTTTTACTGTTTTAGGGATCTTTTTCACTATTGGGAACTTGGGAGACTTGTGCCCTAGCATAGAAACTCAAAGACGGCCGTTTCTAACATCATTGGAGCAGTTTTATCAAGAATCATTCATGAATCCTTCTTGTAATTCTTCTCTAATCTTTATCTCTTTTATTTCTGTCATGAGTAACTAAACCCTATTTGTTAGGGATGAGTGTAACAAGATGAAACTCTTATTTTTATGATTTGATTTCTAGTTATATGAATGAGTTTATTGAATTATTTTTCTCATCTATGTGCTTAATGCTTTTATTGCTTGATCAACATTAAAATGTTCTACGATTTGTATTTTGAAACGGAAGTGGACTTTACGAATGCTTGAGATGAGAAATTCATGAATTTGTAGTCTAGACATAGGTGCAGGTCATGAAACCAATTAAATTAGTTGCAAAGCAATAATTTACAAGAGAATTTCTATACGGTAATGCTTAGTTCTAATCTTAAATCTACTAAGGAATTAGGGGTTACTTTGGAATTAAAGGTTCTGTCACTAAGACATTAGGGCAAGAATAATAAAGAGAATCCGGTAATAATTCAATAAATGAATTCAATAACTAGGATCAAATTAGACACCAAGGTTGGATTCGAAGTGAAACTCATCCCTAACATTTGTCTCAATTTATAAAAGATAAATTTTACTACTGCTGTCAATTTTAAATATTATTTCAATCAACTTGGGAACCTTTTGTTCAATTTTTAGTAA
>NC_021164.2:51321541-51321824 GCF_000331145.2 Cicer arietinum | reverse complement strand
CATCACCCTCAGATCCCTCCGATGCAGCCTCTTAGGTGTGACTTTTGCGGAGAAGCACATAAGAATGGAAATTATGCTGATGACCTTGCCGAACTAGTAGAATATGAAGATTTTTTTCTCAAAGTTACAGAAAACGACGAGTGTTATATTAAAAAGATCTATTGCGAACAAACTCTACCTCCTAAAATTCTATCCAAAGAATTAGATGACAAAGACTTTCACATTACAGACGTTTTGGTTGAATTCATGAAGAATAACATGGTTTCAATTGAAAGATTTGAAA
>NC_021164.2:51282648-51321368 GCF_000331145.2 Cicer arietinum | reverse complement strand
CGCCCAAGCGCGCCTGAAGCACTTTTTCCAGACACCAGGAGGCTGATCTATTTGCACCTCACCAGTATACTGGCGACCATAGCGGAACAAGAGCGGATGATCTAAACGAGAATCATTGAACTACTAAACTGAGAGAAGTTTTCTTTCTTTTTTCTTTTTCTTTTTGTTGGTTGTCCTGTTGCTTTCTGTTTTCTCGTTTTCTTTGTTTAATGTCAGTATATGTTGACTTTCTTCTCCTCATGTTTTTTTTTCTTTCACTAAATGTGTACTATGATGAAACAGTCGTACTGACTTGCACTTAATCTTAAAATTTCTGTTTGTGATTTCGCAAGTTAAATTTTATTTCTTAGATTATGTTATTGCTCAAGTCGACAAGCCTTCCTAAAACATGCATTCTTGATTACTAAATGGTTGTAGAAGGCTAATATGCCATCAATTTTTCAAAAATACAATTTTAACTTTTCAGAAGCATGTTGGCTTTATTTTGATTGTTCATTCTCTCTCTTATTATCCTAGCTGTGAGCTTTTGAGCCTAAACACTTAAATTCTTTGTTGTGTGATTATCCAGACATGTGTTATCCCTCTAGAACTTGCACTAATTCTGACTTGCATCACTTGTAATTTATGCATACATTGAGACAATTTTATTGGTCGTTTGAGCCTTTCTAACTACCCTATGAAAATTTTACCCTTTGCTAGCCCCTTTGAGTCTTGCCCTTTTATTTCGGTTACTAGCCACATTACAAGCAAAACACTTGACTTTAATTAAATCACCTTACTTGGAGTTACGTAGAAAAAAAATTCTTGTCTTGATAAAATTCTAAGTTTGGGGTTGCTCATGGAATAGCAACTTTTTAAGTTTGGGGTGGTTTTTCTCACAAAAAGAAAATAAAAAGAAAAAATAAAAAGAAGAAAAAGAAAATGGAAGAAGAAAGAAGAAAAAAAAAATTGAATTTGTGTGCTTTGGTAAATAATATCTTCTTGCTTCTTTTGTCAATGTTTGAGAATCTCCATAATAAAAAGGTGAAAAAAAAAATGGTAGAATAAGGTGGAAATGTATGCTTAACTCCAAGTGGTAAAACTTACTATCCTAAAATGTCCTACCCTTACCTAAGCCCCATTACAACCCGAAAGTCCTCCAAAAATGTATGTGTTTACTGCATTGTGATTGCTAACTAGAATTTTTTTCAAGCCTATGGTAGCGTGGTGCATGTTCTAGGATTTGAGTGATAAATTCATAAACCTTTCTAAACACTTGAGAGAAATTTTGGTGAGATTGTGTGAAGAGAGAGTTGAATTTGATGAATGAATGCCAAGGTGTACAAATCTTGTTGTCTGTATTTTTGAAAACAACCATAGAGCATGATGAATGTTTTGCAGTAGCAAGAACTTTGAAATTCGAGTTTGATGTAATTTGAGAAATTGAATTTAAGTGTGCATTTAACATGACCAAATATGAAATTAATTGTTTCTTGGGGACAAGCAATAGATTAAGTTTGGGGTTGTGATGACTCTTCATCATATGCATATTTTCCCGCTATTTTAGTCTTATTTATCCTCAATCATTAGTTAAATTAAAGATTTATTTGATATATTTTGTTGATTTTTGTTCTTTGAGTTGATAAAATGTTTTGTGTTTTTATTTCGTTGATTAAGTAGGAATTTGTCGTAATTTTACATTGCGTTTTGTTTTAGTGCAGTGCTGAATTTTGGTGAGAAATCAACATGACATATGTAGAGTATTTCCGTTATATCTGGAGTTGTAGATGTTCAATTGGAGTCAAACCAAGTGAAAATGAAAGCTAAGATCCATAGCTACAACTTTCATGAAGACGCCGGAACCCAATGCAGACTCGAAAGAGGCGACAAATGCAATATATGTCGGACAACAGATGTTGAGCGCTGGAGCGCAAGCCAAGCGCTTTTTCTCATCTCTGTGCTTAATGCTTTTTATTGCTTGATCAACATTAAAATGTTCTACGATTTGTATTTTGAAACGGAAGTGGACTTTACGAATGCTTGAGATGAGAAATTCATGAATTTGTAGTCTAGGCATAGGTGCAGGTCATGAAACCAATTAAATTAGTTGCAAAGCAATAATTTACAAGAGAATTTCTATATGGTAATGCTTAGTTCTAATCTTAAATCTACTAAGGAATTATGGGTTACTTTGGAATTAAAGGTTATGTCACTAAGACATTAGGGCAAGAATAATAAAGAGAATTCGGTAATAATTCAATAAAGGAATTCAATAACTAGGATCAAATTAGACACCAAAGTTGGGTTCGAAGTGAAACTCATCCCTGACATTTGTCTCAATTTATAAAAGATCAATTTTACTACTGCTGTCAATTTTAAATATTATTTCAATCAACTTGGGAACCTTTTGTTCAATTTTAGTAACTAAATATAATTCAATAGTCAAACGCAATCCTTGAGTTCGACACTCGGTACTACCGTTTTATTATTACTTGCAACGATTCAGTACACTTGCTGAAACGCTATTAGTAAGAACTAGATCATCGTAGATACTCTTAGTCATTTCCTTATTGGTGCACTGGTGAAACTCCTTGAATGTGATCACATTCATCATAAATGTTATGAGCTTATGATGCATCTTATACTACTTCTTTTGATAAACATTTATTTCCTTTATGAAAACTTCAGTACCATCCTCGTTGGTAGAATTAGTGTACCCATCCTCAACCAAATCCCAAAGCTGATGATCTTGTGAAACACAAAAGCTTCTAAGTTCAAGTATTCAAAGAGACCTCGATCAAACAGAGGGGGTATGTTGATGTTTCCTCCTAAGGCTTCATCATCAAAACCATACATGTTGAAAAGTGGTGAAGCCTCAAGAGGAAACATCAATGTACCTTCTTCAAGTTGGAAGTTGAGAAGACTTGACTTGAAGGTCAAGGTGTTGAAGTTCCTCAATAGTTCCTCAATAATCTGTAAGTTTTAGGCTGAAAGTTGAGAAAACTGACTTGTATGGTCAGATGTTGTGTGAGGGGACTTAATGTAGCTGCTATATTGGTAGTGAACCAGTATCAATCATAATGTTTCTATCTCTACCATATTACTTTGTTTTATTGTGGTCTTTAATTTGTTATATCTGTTATAGTATCGTGAATCAGATTTTTGAAAATAAGTTTTTAATCAGGAATTCTTCAAACTTCAGAAGCATGCTAAATAAAGGCAAACTTCAATGTTCAGAGAGAGATGTGCAAAAGCTTCAAAGGCACGCTAGACAGACGCTTCCGAGGCAGATGCGTGCAAACAACAATATGTGTAATGACCAAAGTTTGAACATTGCATTGACTTCTTTTGAATTAACTTGACTCTAATGTCATTGTTTCTTCTGACATCTTCGTTTTTCCTGATGTCTTTGTTTCCCCTGACTTCTTCACTTCCTTTAATATCGTTTCCTCTAATTTCTAGTTCTATTTACTACATATTCAATGAAATCATAAGTGTAATAAATTAATCTCACAAAGTACCTTTGAGATAAAATATCATGTTTAGCTTAGTATGAGAATGAATTTATGTATGAAGTTAAAGCGATATTTGAAGATTCGTTTCGCACTTAGCTGCACTATGATTTTCCTTTGTCGATACATATCCAAATTTTGTATGGAGTTTTTTTTTTGTTCATATATAGTGTAGGTATTGATGTTATGTGTGACCTATTTGCGGGAAACAAATAGATTTTGTAAGACCTCCACAAAATAATAGGGAAAATGGGTACCGAGAAAATCTTTATGTGCATGTGACTAAAAGACCTCAACTAGTTAGCATGCAAAGACTCCAACTAGTATGCAGAAAATGGAGGATAATATTTCATTGAAATTTATGAAATAAATAACAAGTTTGACGCCGTAATGCTAGAACACTGTAAAACAATATTTGGTGTCTCTTCTATTTGTGATCGTTGTCTCTTACATGATGGGATAGTTAGAGTTTTCCAAACAAAAATACTCCTTTTCTAACCATATTGAAAAGGTTAATTTTATAAGAGGATTTTTTCGATGCATAGCACAAAATATTCCTAAGTAAAGTTTACGCAAAATGTTGATCATATTAGTATTGGGTCTTGTCTAACTACATTATCATGACTGATAAGAGATTTAAGTCCATTAAAGCACATGCACATGCACTTATAAAATTTGAGAAAATTTAACCAAAAATCTTTTAATGAGGCCAAAAGAAAAATCAAATAAGTGACAAAAAGAGAGGAAACGATAAGTTTATGGATTGTAACCTTCTAGATGATACAATAATTTATGGATTGTAACCTTCTAAGTTTTATAACTTTTTGTTTTTAAGTATGACTAAATTTTCATATTTCAAATTCATTAAATTTTGAATAATAAATTGTAGAATTAAATGAAATTAAACTTAAAGACGTTACAAGCCATACTTGGTGTCTAAATATGGAAAAAAGTCTTCTCATCAATTTTTCTATGAAACTTATTTGCAACATAATAGAATTGAAGACTTATATTTTTAGTTATTATTTGAATTGAATACTTAACTATATATAATAACATTTCAAAATCTTTTAAAACTATATATTAAATCGCTCAAGCGTGAATCATATGAAAGATACTAGTCTATATAAGTAAGATAGATTAGGCGTCCAACTTATTCTTCCCATTACTAATCCCCTTTACTACATGAATTATGTGATCTCACCATAAAAATTATATTTCCTTTTTATTGGAGAAATCCATCAAAATGTATATAGATAACTAAAGTACTAACAATAACAACAACATTCAAATCTCTCACAATAAAAGTAGGCATGTCTGAATCAAGAAAGTTATCATCTTTAATTCTTACTCCAACAAGACTATTTTCAAGAAAAACTTTAAAACCCCAATTTAGCACATAATTTAATTAAGCTCAGCAATATCAAAACAGCAACAATGCAATTAAAAACAACAATAAATAAAATCAAAGAAAATCTTCACATGCAAAGGCAAAAATCAATGTAGAAAAGAAATCATTTCAAACAAAGTTTAAGCACACCCCCTAGAGAGGTTTTAGAATTAGGGTTTCTATGTTACCTTGGTATTTCTCTAGAGAGAAGATGATGAGCTCAAATCAAGCTTGGTGTCAAAATCCCTATGAATAGATGACCCCAAAATCTCTAACTTTCTTAAGTCTCTATGCTTGAAACCTTGAATTTTCCTTTAATATTCTTCACTCCACATAAACCACTCATCATACCTTTCTATCTTCTCACTTCCAATCTTTATCTCTTAATAACTATAAAAATATCTCTAAATAAGGTTCCCACCCGTTTATTAGTATCTTAAACCAAGAACCTATTCTTTAGATTTTGTTTAGAATTCATAACAAGATAATAATAATAATAATAATAATAATAATAATAATAATAATAATAATAATAATAAAGCATATATAATGATTGACCATTATTTGACTAAAATGTAAAAATAATAAAATTAATTAAGCCAAAGAGCTTAATATCATTCTTACTTATTAAAATAATGGAGATTTCTCTAGCACTTTTAAGGCCATACTCAATATATACATTTACAATCATTTCTATAACCTACTCACCTCAATTGTTGTCGATGTGTGCTCGTGTACTTAGGTAAAGTTTCTCTTGAAATTCACCCTTCCACCAACTTGAGGGATGAGGGATTAAGTTAATGTTGAACGAGATCTAATAGAACTATAATTCATTGTCATCACACATATAGTTATATGCTACGAACAACTTCTTGCATACATACAAATTCATAACATTAGGAGAAAAATAGCCAATAACATACAAAAAAAATCATATAATTACAAAATTTGAATTTAGAAACAGAACTAGAAACATGACATGTATGGAAGTACTAAGGTTTCTACTTACTAAACATTTGTATGTTAGAGAGGAACTTTGAAATTTTAGTTGTCTTATCGAAAAATATTTGTATGTTAAAGAGAAATTTGAAATTTTAGTAATGTCTTATAATTCAAATCAGAATATGGTACAACTATAACATTTAATTTAATGGGTATCAATCTTATAATTCAAATCTAAGTTCAACTGAGTCATAAATTATATAACAACATCAACTCACCATAATTATATGAACTATCCACACTAATTCAAAGTTACATGCATCTAATTGCAAATAAATAAGATATCAATAAATTTTGTCACATTCACAATGGTATAAAATACAAATCACCATTCTCTAGTTCTAATTTTTTTATACATGTGACATAAATTTTAATTCGTTTCCCCATTAGGCATCTCTAACTTCTAACATAACAACTTGGAATAACACAAAGCATACTGACATTACCAAGACAAGAATAACATATAATATCCATATGCTTATATATGAATGATAATGAGAAGTGGATTCATAAATTAAACCAAACTAAAGAGTGGTGTTTGGCTCGTTAAATTGAATTGAAAGAATCAAATCCAGTTGCATTAAATTTTGATAGTGAAATTAAGGAATATGGATCTCTATTAATAAGAGAAGAGAGATTTTGATAGTGGAACTAAACAATATGGATTACCGATCCACTACGTGAAACAAGATAAATTTTGGGAATTGGGGTTGGAGAAGCAATGTATTTGGAATATAGGTTATTGTTGTTTTTTGGTTGATGTTATGTATTTATAAACTGATGTGTGTGTGCGAAAGAGAGCTTACGACACCCAAGTTAAAAATATAAAATAAAAAAATATTTATAACTTTGATAAAAATAAAGTGGTCGAATAAAGTTAATGTATAAATTGAAATAAAATAAACATTGCAATGAGATTAAAAAATCAAACAACATCACACTTAGTCGACGAAATAATAAAAAAAACATAAGAAAAATTTGATTTATGTGAAAATCGTTTTTTAAATAAATGATAGTGAAAAAATAATGTAGAAGGGTGATTTGAAACAAAATAATATTTTAAATAACTATTCTTCTATGATGAAAAAGATGAAGTCAAAAGAGGGGAGGTGTATTAAAACTATTTGTTGTATATTCAATGAATCCATATAATTCATGATTTGAATATCTAAAATCATTTAATTCTAAAAATTATATTAATATATCAATTAATAATTTTTATCTTCTAAAAAAATAATAAATTAAATATTATAAGATTTCATAACTAGTTTTTAATAATTAGAATATTTTATTTACTATTTTTTCTATTTTGAAAGAGTTTATTATTATTATTATTATTATTATTATTATTATTATTATTATTATTATTATAATACATCATTACCAACAATTTTGTGTAATAGTATTGCATTGTCAAATTAGAAATTCAATTCTAATTTGATGTAATTGTAAAATGTTTATTAGTGTCTTCTTTACGAAGAATATTTTTTTCTCCTCAGTTTCTTTAAAAAAAGTTTATACAAAAGATTTATTAAAAAAAATAATTTTTTGGGTCAGATTAAAAAGATATTTTATTACTATAATTTATATTAATTAATATTTAATAAAATAAAAAGTGTGAATAATTCTTGTTGTAAAAAAGTATAGATCTATGAATTTATAAAAGTAAAAGAAGACTCACAATTTGTGAAACGAGCCATCGATTTTTGTATAATATATAAAATAGATAAAGTCCTCAATTAATTTATTTTAATTGAAAACTTAAATAGATTTTCTCTATAAAAAGTACCTCAGTTAAATCAATTTTTTGTTTCGAAAAGTTCAAAATTATATTTTTTATTTTCTCCTTTCATATTAGCTTCTAATGTAAGTTAAAAACTTATTATAGGGATAGTGGTTGTTAAATTTCTCTCCGTTTTTTTAAGTGATATTGCTCAATATTTTTTATTCTAGAACGTGTTTTGAAACCACTAAAAAAGAAAAATCAATTTTTTTTGCATGTAAGTAAATGGTTGGGGGGCAATTATTAGGTATATTTTTTGAATATAATATATATGTATATATAAATGATATTAATATTAATATAATGCTTTATTTATAATCAAGATAAAAAGGAGTATGTTGTATATGTACAAACAAATTGTTAAGTTGCTAATTTATATCTCCAATGAAGAAATAGTCTAGTAAGATGCTAATACAATATTCTAATGTCTTCTGATATCAAGTGGACATTGGCAGGTGACTTTGAGCGAAGTTGTAATTTGCCTCATTTAGCCATTTAGTATCTTATATTTCAAAATCATAAATTTGGCCTTGGAGTATGGCAATACCAACATCATAAAATGTAATAAATTTGTCCATCATCTGCAAATACAATATCATCAATAATAAGGCACACCAAATATTTAACAATCACCAATCAAATAATTAGCATAGGTTACCATTATTAATTTGTGAAATAATATGACAAATGATTAATAGTTGAAACAATAATTGACCAACTAAATTTGTGATGGTTTACCTCCAATTGCAGCAGCAGCAACAACAACAACTAATTGTGAAGATGGAGCGCTCCTTTAACTCCTATTAACTCATTTATACAAAGAAAATCCAAATGAGATAAAGCATACAACAAGAATTCATCAATAACTAACCAACTAAAGTTGCAAGTTATTCATGATGGTCTATTTTGGACTAAAACACTCAATAATTATCCATCAAATTCAATTGTTTAAAACAATGAATAAAAGTAAATAACAAAAATTGAGAATCTATTATCTACGATAGCCACCAACTTTTTATTACTCACAAAAAAGAGAAAATTATGACACACTTATAAAAAAGCTAAGTTAACAGAAAATAAAATAAACCATGGTAGCTCTAAGATCAAATGTTTTTTTCTGACCTGTTTAATCAAAGAAATCACAGTTGCGAAAAAACTTATTATTGATGACAAAGAAACAAATTTCATTGTCCACATTCTAGATCTTGTCTTTGGATAATATTTTGATGTGTGAGTTGTCACATATCGTAGATCACAAATCAAAAGAACATAGACAGAAAATTAAGTTGATTCAACAAATGAATGATAATCAGAAGTGGGTTCATAAATTAAATCAAACTAAGGGGTGGTGTTTGGCTCGCTAAATTGAATTGAAAAAATCAGATCCAACATTAACTTTTGATAGTAAAATTAAGGAATATGGATCTCTATTAATAAGAGAAGAGATATTTTGACAGTGGAACTAAGGAATATGGATTACTGAACCACCATGTAAAACTAGAGAAAATTTGGGAATTGGGGTTGGAGAAGGAGTGTATTTGGAATATAGGTTGTTGTTGTTTTTTGGGTTGGTGTTATGTATTTATAGATTGATATATGTGTGTCAAGGGGAGATATATATGAGAGCTTACAACGTCCAGGTTAAAAACATAAAATAAAAAAATATTTACAAATTTAATAAAATTAAAGTGATTGAACAAAGTAAATGTTTAAATTTAAATAAAATGAACACCGTAATGAGATGAGAAAACAAAGCAAGATCACATTTAGTTGACGAGAAATTAAAAAAAAAAAAAGCGTAAGAAAAATTTGATTTATGTGAAAGTCGTTTTTTAGATTAATGATAATGGAAAAATAATGAGAAAGGGTTATTTGAAACAAAATAATATTTTAAATAACTTTTCTTTTATGATGAAAAAGATGAAGACAAAATAGAGGAGGTGTATTAAAACTTTTTGTTGTATATTCAATAAACCCAATTAATTCATGATTTGAATATCTAAAATCATTCAATTTTAAAAATAATATTAAAATATCAATTAATAATTTTTAGGATAAATTAATTACTCCTCTAAAAAAATAATAAATTAAATATTATAAGATTTCATAACTAGTTTTTAATAATCATAATATTTTATTTCATATTTTATTTCTATTTTCAAAGAGTTTATTATTATTATTATTATTATAATACTATTTGATAATTAATTTTTTAATACAATTTCTTTTGAAATAAATTAGTATATTTTCCTTGTGTTGCCAAATTCAACATATATATAGACTTATTGTTGGTGTTATTTACAACATTTGTCTATATATTTTAAAGGACGAAATTCAATTCTCATTTGACACAATTGTAAAATGTTTATTAGTGTCTCTTTTATGAAGAATATTTCTTTTCCCTCAATTTCTTTAAAAAAAGTTTATACAAAAGATTTATTAAAAAAAAAATTGGGTCAAATTAGAAAGATATTTTATTACTATAATTTATATAATTAATTAACATTTAATAAAATAAAAAATATGAATAATTCTTGTTGTAAAAAAGTATAGATCTATGAATTTATAAAAGAAAAAGAAGACTCACAATTTGTGAAACGAGCCACCGATTTTTGTGTAATATATAAAATAGATAAAGACAATTGTCCAAGTCGAAAAAATTATCAAAATATACGTGAGAATTAAATGATAAAAATGATTAAAATAAATAATTTAACAGTATATATATAATTATTAAAATAAAAAACTAATTAAAATATTTCACAGAAATAAATATTGTATTAACAGATAGTGACGAGTCAAATATATAATAGTTATACTAATATAATGATTATTGGGAAGTTGACAATTATTTATTATTATAAAATAAAAGAAGTTTGTATTAAATTTAAATATTAAAATAATAATTAAATTTTTCTTTGAAATTAATTATCATAAAATAAAATATCAAATCAATTTGGAAAGAAAATAGTGTAATAGTTAAATGAGAATATTGACAAGAAAATAAAATAAAAAAGTTATCTAAATCTTACAATTCTTAAAGTAGAATATAATATACGTTAAAGGGAATTAAATGATAAAAATAAATAATTTAACAATATATATATATAATTATTAAAATAAATAATTAATTAAAATATTTCACTTAAATAATTATCATATTAACAGATAGTGACGAATCTAATATATAATAATTATACTAATATAATGATTATTGGAAGTTGAAAATTATTTATTATTATCAAATAAAAGAAGTTTGTATTAAATTTAAATATTAAAATAATAATTAAATTTTCTTTGAAGTTAATTATAATTATAAATAGAGTTACAACACATGATATAAAAATTTATGTCTAATATTTTATTTTAATTAACTATTAAATTTGAACGTTATGTAGAATTAAAATTGAAACAAAACTTTATCAAGGAGAAAATCGAGAAGAAAATTGTTAAATAATTTGAATTCAAGTCAATCAGAAAATTTCTTATTGTTTTATCCTTTTCAAGGTGATATTTAATAAGTCTTTTTCGCAAATTATATAATCCTTGTTATCACTCATAGGAGGGATATTCAAAACAGATTGATAAATATGAAAATAAAAATTAAATTTTCCTTTGAAATTAGTGACAACAAACACTTTTTGTATGAATCTAATAAAGAGCAACCTTTGCCACTTCAGAACTCATGTGGTTGTAATAACTTCTCCCTGACTTCATGGTTCCTTAACATATTTTTGTTCTTCTAAAATTATACATATTTATACATATTTATAATATTATTAAATGTTTTTATAAGAAAAAATAAGTTTAAAATTCAACTTTTAAGTTCATATTTTAAATATTTTTATCTTGACAATATAATATTTAAAAAAATCATATTTAATTTATCTCATATTTAAAAATTCTAAATTTGTGTGGATAAACCTTGTAATAATATATAAAATATATTCGCAAAATATTATTAAAAATTTAAAAGTTGAAAAAATGTTTTATTCCACCAAAAATTAAAATATTTTGTAGAATAACTTTTTCTCATCAACTAATTGTTTTGTAGTCTGACCCCAAAGTAGAGAAACTATTTTTACATAGACAAAAAAAAAATAGAAAAAAATTGAGAAAACTCTAATATTTGACTTGGAGGAGTGCATTCTAAGTTCTATTAGTGACACCAAACACTTATGAGATCATGTCGACCATGAATTTTGATGGCGTTGACTGTACTTTTTGGTATTACTAGTTAAATATTCTATCATCCATTTGAAGAAGTTGTAAAAAATCACAAAAACCATAAATAACAGAATGGAGTTTCTCCTGAGAAGATAAAATATCAACTAGATAAAATATCATATTTTACTTAGTACGAGAATGAATTTATGTACGAAATTTGAGCAATATTTGAATATTTGTTTCACACATAGTCGAACCATGGTTTTCCTAAGTTGATACATATCCAAGTTTTGTATGGTTGTTTTCTTGTCAAAAATATAGCGTAGGTATTGATGTTATGTATGGAGTATTTGTTGGAAACGAGAGTTTGTAAGACCTCCACAAAATAATATGATAAATGGGTATTAAGAAAATCTTCATGGACATATGGCAAGAGGATAATATTTCATTGACACATAAGTGGATGAAATAAATAAAAAGTTTATTTGATGTCTCTTCTACTTGTGATAATTGTACCTTTACATGCCGTGATCGTTGGAGTTTTCCAAAAATAAAAATAAAAAAATTAACTTTAGAAGAGAAATTTTTTGAACGCCTACTACGAAATATTACTTAGTAATTGTTATGTAAAAAGTTGGATTTTTTTGTCTAGGGTGCTATCAAACTACATAAATTAATATGATTGATAAGGTATTGAAGTTCAATTAAAGCTCATGCACTACACCTATAAAATTTGAGAAAATGAATTATATGAACAAATTTAACAAAAATCTTTTGAGTAGGTCAAAAGAGAAATCAAATAAATGAAAAGAAAAAAAAAAGTCAAACATTTATAACACCTTGAACTAGTTTATAGTAAATATTTTCAAAAGATTTGATGTTTAGGTCTAAACTGCTAAGCTACTCATTCAAATAAATAAGTGGATGTATGTTAAAACACCCACATGCATTTGCTAAAATACACCATTTATTTTTTTTAGATGGAGCATGTTAGCAAGTTATATAACTAAAGAAAATTTGAATACACTCTAAGTTGGATCTTAATATAATACCAATTAATAAAAATAATGGGTGTATCCTAGCATTCCCCATATATATGGTACATAGATGCTTATCAACCTTTGGATTAATGGTTAAGATTAAAATGCTTAAATAGCACTTATGTATTTTCATATATTTGATCTCGTAAAAAACGTCTTCTTAAATAATTTGAGAGTTTAAAAATTGAGTCCAATATTGCATTATTTCACCAGACCATATCAAAATTTCTAATAATTTATAAACGTTGACAATATATAACTATTTTAGAGTCCTAAAAAATTTGGGGTCTTGTAGTGACCTAGCCTGCACAGATTATGGGTTAGCATTACTCATGATCCCTTCCCCTTCTCATCTTTTCCAACCCTAGCCTCTTAATCTAATAATTCCTTCATATAAAAACGACTTCCTCTTTAGAAAAGAAATTATCTTTCATTTGATCCATTCATAGTCAAGGAATCATTAAATTATTCTAGAAGATTATGAGTATGTGAATTTTTTTTTGGGGGATTTGATGCAGTTGTTGTTGCTAGAAATTAAAATATTTGAATTTAAAGGTATGAGATTTGAAGTTGATGAATATCTGGACTTTTTTAAATATGAAGATGGACTTTTTGGCTTTTACTGAGGCGCAACAAATTTTGCAAAAAAAAAAAATGTAAACATTATAATATAGAGTCAAATTGAGAAAAATTTAAAAGTGTAAATCGATAATTAAAATTAACTTTTATCTGCTTTTTTACTTCGCTATTGTGAAAATATATTTTAACTATGCGTTTTGTGTAACTTAATTACAATTAATAAGTTATTTATTTAATATATATTCTTTCATAAACTTATCAATAATGTAGCAGGATAGTATTAACAATTATATACACATAAAAGTAAAATGGGTTAAATATATTGTTAGTTTTTATAAATTTTAATTTTTCAATTTTAGTCTCTATAAAATGAAAATACAATTTTTAATCCTTACAAAATTACTATGCATGTAGTTTTAGTATCTGATGTTAATTTACTATATATTTTTGAATAAATTTTTGTAGGCATGTTTACAAAATTATAAAAGGTTTATTCACAAAAAGTAAGCTCAAAATTCGATTTCTAGGTCATTATTTTTACCAAATTGTCTTTAGTTTTCAAATTTAAAAAATTTATATTTAGTTATTCCCATGTTTAAAAATTCAAAATTTGTGTATAAAATTTTTATAATGTTCTAAACATGTTAGTAAAAAATCATTCGAAAATTTTTTAAGTTGAAGGATAATTGAATATGTTTCATTTCAGTAAGTATTAAAAGTGTTTGTTAGATAATTCTATAGGGGCTAAATATTATATTTTTATTATATAGAAATTAGAATTAAAATGTAAAATTTTTATAGAGAGTAAATATATATTAATCACCAATAAAATTATAGGCAAATAGATTGTAAGCGGTTAACCTAAAAGCACATTATTATTTGTGAATGAATTTAATTGTAATTAGTTAGTTAATTAAGCATTACTTTAAGTAAAAAACAGTTAAAGGCAATTTAGAAATTAAAATTAGGTTACACCAAATAAGAAAGACATCACAATTATTATAAGTGTACATTATGTACAATAGATAAAAAACACGCATATATCCTTCAATGATATACAAGAGAGAGGTTGACGTGAGACACATAAACGTTGAAGACCTTGGTTTATTATTTATTAAATACAACTATACATCTTAAAATTTAATGTGGATTGGATTGCTTTTGTATCACAAAATTTGTTTTATATTTTCTAATATGTTAACTAAATTGAAATAACATTTTTTATGTTATTCATCAATATTGATAATAAATACTTAAAATGTATAGTTCATTCACTGCAAAACATCAAGTGTCATTTGATGTTTAGGTCTTTTTGATAAGTAGAAAACTATCGTTAGAGTATTTGTAGTCCACTATTATTGTCAATAAACACAACAATGACATGTCAAAACTATTGTATAAGTATATATTGATGATCATATTTCAAAAATAATAAATAAGTAAAAGTTATGATATACAGTTCCAAATATGAAGTATCTAGACTATTGTATATTGTATAAGTATATGGATTTTGCATATTCAACTAAAGAATTAATTGGAATGGTTGAATATACCACAGAAAAAAGCATATAATATATTTTTAAAGACCAAAAATAGCAAATATGTCGAAATATATATATGACTCATTTGAATTAAATATGTTTATTTAATAAAAACTATTTAAATAGAAAAATACTTTGAAAAGAAAAATAAATTTATGAGTCATTGACCATGGAATTATATATATATATATATAAATTATTTGAAATAAATGTGATTATTTAATAAAAATGATTAGAATCATTGGAAAGGAAAATGAATTTATGAGGCATTGACTTGTGAATAATAGATGATGAATATCAATATGAGGGGTTTTTGTAGTGTAACTTTGGATTGGTTATGGTGCAAAACATTCTTATTTAAAAATTATTCGCAGTTTGGTTTGGTTTGGATGACAATTCTAAAATATTTGAGTGGATCCAATGTGGTTTAAATTGAATCGGTTTATCTAAATTACAATTTATAAAAAATTATTTTAATACTAATATTATAAAATTATGTTAAAGTAACAAGTTTGAAACAAAATATGATATAGAAAATTTACTAAAAAAATAATATTATGAGTAATGTTGATCAATTATGTTTGAAACATGAAAGAAATAGTAATCAAAATATATCAAATTAAACAAATAAGTACTATTAAAAAAATCATTAAAACCAATAAATAATAGTTTAATACAATATCTCGTTTCTAATAAAAAAATATAAATATTAAAACATATATTTACAGTTTCAATCGATTTTTAAAAGGAGATCCTAACACATTCAATAATGTTCGACTTTGTGCGATTTTCTAGTAATTTTGGATTGATTTGCGATTTTTTTAAATCAATATCATATATATATATATATATATATATATACACACTAAGAGAATAGAATATATAATAGGTAAACCTAAACACTTCTCAACGACATACTCCCTCAAACTTTCTTCCATATTTTGTTTTCCTAATCACAAACTCGTCTAAAATTAAAAAACAAAGAATTTTGAAGAAGAAAATGAAAATGTGATTTTTTTTCCAAATCCTTAAAATTTAATGTTGATTGGATTGTTTTTGTATCATGACATTGGTTTTGCATTTGTTAATATGTAAACTAAATATCGTTACTACATTTTTTATGCTATTAATCAAAATTCATAACAAAATACTTAGAATGGATAAGTCTTAATAAAGCATTCGTATGATTGGATGTTAAGATTATCTTGATTAGTAGACAATTATTCTTAGATTACTCTTTAGTCGATTAGTATTGTCAATAAGGTTGATAATAACATGTGATATCTATAATATAAGAATACTAAGGACCCTATTTCAAGGATCATAGATCTGCAATATTAAGGTTATCTAATTTTAAATATGAAGTGTCTATTATAAAACATTTTTCTCCATATAATTTTACTTTTTCTTAATGTGTGTGATAATTTCTGATTTTTAGTGAAAATCTGATATCTAAGGTGGAGGAATAAATATATAGTTTTATTTATTTATCGATTCTAATTAATTGCTTAACCAGTTAATTTGATGTTGTACTTTTCAACTCCTATTTATATGTGCATTCTTCATATCAACATAGACCTACCTATGGTGTATATATATACTTGAACTAATTTTTTTTAATAACATTAAGAAAAAAAGTAAGAACAAAAAACTTTTAGCAGTAACATATCAGCATTTTATTTAACCAATTAAAAAATTCTCTCGCATGCAGATTTTTTAATATACACACATCTTTATTTTCTATTGCATTTTAATGAAGGAGTTTTCACAAAAGAGGTCTCGGATCTAATCTTAGAAATTGAACATAACCACTAATTTACGATCATTTCTCATCAAAATTACTTAATTACGCTATCTTTTATTTTTCAATAATTGATTAATGAATGAAGGTAAAAGTGTAGCATATTTTGTTTTATTTTATTTTTTCTGTAATGAAATATATTGCTTAATTTAGATACATACATATATTTTCTTCTTAAATTTTTGTCATGTATTAATAATGTCCTTATTTTATTTTAGTGTAATAAATAAATAAATATGTTTCAGTGTAACACCAAAAACTAAAACAAGAATTGCTAAATATTTTCACTATAATACATGAATTAATAAAATAATTTCTTAAAAGTAAGTATATACAAATAAATAGCTTAATGAATTAAAATAATTCCCTACATCAAAGACTCCTATTGGGATCCGATTAATGACGTTACTCTTATATGGGACGAGTGACGAGCAATCCAAATATACTCTTAAATTTTCTAACATTTATTGTTACTTGGTAATATCACTCCAAAAATAGTGAATTATAAAACTTAATAACATAGAATTTCAAATAAATAGTTCAAGACGTTTTCAAAGTATTTTAGAATAATACCACACACTTTTGCATAATCATTCATTCACCTTTGACTTATTAAAATAATTTAATCATTTATCATAGAATCAAATGAATGAAAACCCATCTAACTTAAAATACACATACATAGAATTAACATAATTTATAAAGTACATATTTTCCATGGTACAAGTAAGAATGATATCTCATGTATTTTATTTGGTGTTTACTCTAATAATTTCATTTAGAAATCAATAAATTTCTGCAGCGTATTTTCATCAATATATAATCTTGACTTCACTATATCTTGACTACAACAAAATTAAAACATATTAAAGTATACCTATAATGTATGATAATTATTTTGTTAATTCTAATTTTACCGGACTTTAAAACAATAATAGCAAGACATCATAGGAAATTACTTAGAGGTAGTAATTATAGTTATTGTAGATTATAATATATCATAAAGCAAGTAATATATTTCCTTGCATCTAAGTAATTTGCTAACATATTAGGTGATTCTTCTTATTTCATGCAACACTTCTATTCCTCAACATGCATATATAAGCTTAAAACACATTAATCAAGTCGTTCAATTTCAAGTTCTTAACTATTTCCATATACTTACTCTTGATTCAAAATTATTCAATCTTAACTTATTTTTAATGTACTCAATTCATTAAATTAAGCAATATCTCCTTAGAACAATTAAGAAAAAATATCCAAACTCACTAAATTCTAATATCAAATCTAGTTTACATCTCATGCATCACTTTAGATTTTATTTGACTTGTGCAATTACAAACTAAAAATAAATTAGAGTATTATGGAAATAAATAAAAATTATATAGATATATTTTCTAAAGATATTAGGTCTATAAGGTGGAGCGGTGGCAACAACGTTATTAATTTACACTACACATATATTATTACTTCTACTGTTTCCTATTGACTAACAATTAATTGTATAAAAATTAACATGCAATTCAATAGTACATTTAATTTCTCTCAAACTTGCACTTATATTGTTTTTAAAATAGATTCATAGTACTTGGTGTTACATGAATGTTTTGCACACACTCCAAATATTTATAAAATTATAATTGTACCTCTCTCATTTCATTCAAAAACAAAATCGATATCACCTAAAACCCAAAATGAAACATCATCCTCCACTTACAAATTACAAATGAAACACTTTAAACATTGTCCTCCAATACATTTAATTTACTATAATTTTTTAATTTAATTCCAAAAACTTGTTAGTACTAACAAAGCTTTCTTTACAAAAAGTAGTTTCTAATTAAATAAGAAAATTACAATTTATAAATTCAATTCCTGGTTTTACATATCAGAGCGCTCTTCTGCCAAACTTAAACTTTTAGACTAATTAACTTGTAACAACGAATGAGGTGAGTTTCGAAATCATGTTGATAGTATAATATAAATAAGAAGAACATGCAAATAATCATAATAGAATTCTATATTAAAATATTCAAGGAAATAATATCACATTTTAACACCAAAATTACTCAAGTAAAATCAATATCTCATTGTAATATCAAATCATCTAAAAGATATTATCATCACTTTTGAAACACATTTCGAACAACAGAACAATAACAAGATAATGTAATTCTATGCACTAGCTTAGACTCCATTTCTGCACTATTTGGTATCATTCTAAATCTAAAGTAATTGATTAGGAGCTTTGATATTATGTCATAATCACAAGAATTTAGTTCATCTCTTCGTTAATCTAGACTGCTGATTCCATCACAAGCGTCATCCTTGGCTTGGTTTGGATTCATCCCAATTTAGTCAACTAGGGGGTAACATAAATATACTCCTTACCAATTCATAACATCACATTCAACAATTATATATCATCACCATATAAAATGATATCACACAATGCATCCTTTAAACATTAATACAAAATTCCTTTACACATATAATATCACAATAACATCAATTATCACACATTCAACAAAAATTAAATCAATAAACACTTTTTAAATGCTTTTATTCCAATATTTAAACTCTAAATTCTCATATTTGCACATTAATTGATTCTCGCTCAAAGGACTATAGACGTACATAGCCAGCCCCAAATGAAACGTTAGAAATACGACTTCCCATTCATCTCAATTGTATACTCATGAAATCAAACACTCTCTCGCCTTTAATATTATTTTGACGTTTTTACACGCTAATTCAAGTCCACAAGAAAAAAGCATTTGTTCATTTGACTCATTGTCCTCCAATCGATCTAACTCAACAGTTTATAAATAAACGTCAAAAATAAAATATGAGAACATACTCTTAAAGGGTCAATTTAGAAATTAAGTCAAGGAAACTTACCCTAAATAAAAAAATAATCAACAAATAATATAACCACTATGATTCCACGGTCATTCTGGTGTTATTTTCACTCAAATCTAACATAGTGTGATGGAGAACAATGTAAAATAGTGAATTTTGTAAACGGAGAAGTCGGTGATTTTATAGAGAAATTGAGAGGACTAAAAATCTGAAGTAACATTTTAAATTTTGGACATGAACAGAGGAAGTTTTCTGGATAGCCGTTGACCATTGATACGAAATTCTCTTGTTTTCTCAAGCGGTTACTCTCTTTATTCGATACTCTCTTTTTTGTTTAATTAAGCGGCTACTCCTTTCTTTTTTTCCTTTTTTATTTATGTAATAGCTCTTTTTTTTTTTTTTTAGTAAGAAATTAGTGATAACATTCTTTTATCTAATACACAAGGACTATAAACAAATCTCAAAACTATTATTTTTTTACCTTTTATTTAATTGAAACCAAACCAATACTTATTTTTAACATTTCTCAAACATAATTTCATTTCCAAAACACTATCAATATTGAAATACCAATACTTTACATAATAAAGTAATTAGTCTTTTTAAATTTTATTAGTAAGAACTAAAATCCTCACATTCAAAATTATAATTATACTTATTAATATATTTATTTTTAAATCATTTTAACACCAAATCATATTTTAACACTTCTACATTAAAATAGAGATTCTAAAATATTTACAATACACTAAAGGTAATTTATTTCTAAAATAAATAATTAAAATAAAATATAGTACAAGTAATTAAATATAATTATATATACATTAAATATTAATCAAATGTACAGAAAAATATTGCATTAATTACCAATGCATATATACACATAAATTTGTCTAAAATCTTATAATTTAAATTACGTACACTAAAATATTATTGTTTTTAGAAAAATAAAAATCAGAATAAATAAACAAAAAATTAATGAATTGTGGAAGATTAATGCTCTATAAAAACGAAACCCTTACTTAAGGAGTCGCCTTGATTTATTATTAATTTTATATTAGTCATTAAACTCAAGGCATTAAATAATATGTTGTATATATAATACTTTATTTATAATCAAGATCACAAGGAGTATGTTGTATATGTGCATGTAAAGCTCTACTTTGCTTTTTGTGACAGACTCGTTCCGTAAACTCTATGCTCTCATCTCCAAATATATTTTGTTCATTTGTCAAAGTTGTATAACTATCACTATATACAAAAAATGGTATAGCCTAGTAAGATGCTAAGACACTTGATATCACGCTCCCCCTATCAAGTGGATATTGGCAGGTGACTTTGAGCAAGGTAGTAATTTGCCTCTCATTTAACCGTTTCGAGTATCTTGGCATTCTACTTTCTTGCAAACCTATATTCCTACATCATGAATTTGGCCTTCAAGTATGGCAATACCAACATCACAAGATGTAATAAATTTGTACATGATCTGCAAATACAAAGTAACATCATCAGTAATTAGACACACAACAAATATTTAACAATCATCAATCAAATAATTAGCATAGGTTACTAATAATTATCCATCAAATTCAACATTAAACAATGAATAAAAAAGTAAATAACAAAAATCGAGAATCTATTCTATTCTCTACGATATCTGCCAACCTTTTACTACTCATAAAAAAGAAGAAATTATGACACACTTATGAAAAAACTATGTTAACAGAAAATAAAATAAATCATGTTGGCTCTAAGATCATTTTTTTCTCACCTGATTAATCAAGGAAATCACAGTTGGTAAAAAACTTATTGTTGGTGACGAAGAAATAAATTTCATCATTGACATGCTAGATCGTTCTTGTCTTTAGATAATATTTTGATGTGAGAGTTGTCGCATATTGTAGATCACATATAAAAAGAACAAAGACAAAGAAAATTAAATTGATTCAACAAATGAATGATAATGAGAAATGGGTTCATAAATTAAACCAAACTAAGGGGTGGTGTTTGGCTCGCTAAGTTGACTTGAAAGGATCATATCTAGCTGCATTAAATTTTGATTGTAGAATTAAGGAATATGAATCTCTGATCCACCATATGAAACTGCAAAAAAAGAGAAATTTTGGGAATTGGGGAAGGAGTCAATTTGGAATATAGGTTTGTTGTTGTGTTTTTGGTTTGTGTGTGAGGATAAGCAAGGTTTTGTTTTTATAGATTGGTTTGTGTGAGAGAGAAGAAAATCAAACGTCATAATTAGTTGACAAGATAATAGATAAATGCAAAAGAAAAATTTGGTTTATATCAAAATTATTTATTTAAAAAAATAATAGAGAAAAAATAATGTAAAAGGGTGATTTCCAAAAAAAAAAAAAAAGAAAAGTCTTAAATAACTAATCTTCTGCGATGAAAAAAATAAAAACAAAATAGAGGAGGTGTATTACAACTTTTTGTTGTATCTTCAATGAAATCAATTAATTCATGATATGAATATCTAAAATCATTCAATTTTAAAAATTATATTAATATATCAATTAATAATTTTAGAATAAATTAATTACTCTTCTAGAAAAGAATAAATTAAATATTATAAGATTTCATTACTAGTTTTTAATAATCAGAATATTTGACTACATATATTTTCTATTTTCAAAGAGTTTATTATTATTATTATAATACTATTTGCTAATTTATTTTTCAATGTCATTTCTTTTAAAATAAACTAGTTTATTTTACATATGTTTCCAAATTCAACATATATATAAAACTATTGTTCGGGTTATTATGCACAACATTTGTCCATAAAGTATTAGTTTAGTGATAATATCTTGAATATGTTATCTCAAAGAACAAAATTCAATTCTCATTTGACCAAGTTGTATTAGTGTCTCCTTTATTAATAATATTTTCTTTCTCCCAATTTCTATAAAAGAAGTTTATGCAAAAAATTTGTTAAAAAAGTATTCTTTTGGTTCAAATTAAAAATATATTTTACTACTATACTTTTATACTAATTAACATTTAATAAAATAAAAAATATCTACAACCTTATTGTAAAAAAATATAGATCTATGAATTTATAAAAGAAAAAGAAGACTCACAGTCCGTCAAACGAACCATCAATTGTTGTATAATATAGAAAATAAATAAGGCAATTGTCCAAGTCGAAAAAAATATCAAGAATATACGTTAAAGAGAATTGAATGATAAAAAATATTAAAATAAATAGTTTAACAATATATATATTATTAAAATAAATATTGTATTAACATATAGAGACGAATCTAATATATAATAAGTATACTAATATAATGATTGTTTGGAAGTTGAAAATTATTTATTATTATCGAATGAAAGAAACTTTTATTAAATTTAAATATGATAATAATAATTAAATTTTTTTTGGAAATTAATTATTATAAAATAAAATATCAAATCAATGGAAAGAAAATAGTGTAATAGTTAAATGAGAATATTGACAAGAAAATAAAATAAAAAAGTTATCTACGTGTTACAATTTTTAAAGTAGAATATTAAAAAAAAAATTATCTCTATTATTTATTTTAATTAACTATTAAATTTGAGAAACGTTATGTCGAAATAAAATTAAAACAAAACTTTATAAAGGAGAAAATCGAGAAGAAAATAGTTAAATAATTTGAATTCAAGTGAATGAGAAAATTTCTTGTTAATTGTTTTATCCCTTTCAGAGTAATATTTAATGAGTCTTTTTCGCCTGTTGTCAAACCTACTGTTCATGTGATCTTAACCCTTGCTCTCACTCGTAGGAAAGATATTTAATAGATTGATAAATATGAAAATAATAATTAACTTTTTGTTGTTGTTTAAATTAGTGACAACAAACACTTTTCGAATGAATCTAATAAAAAGCAACCTTTGGTTGCACAATTTACGGCATAAGCATAGTATAGGTGTGGTTGTACGCCACTTGAGAACTCATGTGGTTGTAATAACTTCTCTCTAACTTCATGGCTCCTTTATGAAAATTTAAGTGCAAACATCCAATTTTTTTACAACACTGGAAAAAGTTTATTTTTACAAAAAGAGGGATTAAAACCCGGCTTCTAAGTTATAGATTATTATTTTGACAATATGATATTTAAAAAATATATTTAATTCAACGAATGTTCAATAATTCTAAATGTATGTGGATAAATTTTTAATAATATATGAAATTTGATTGTAAAATATCATTAAAAATTTAAAAGTTAAAGAATTTTTCATTCTAAAAAAAATTTGATGATTGTGCCCTAACATGACGTGATAGTTAGAGTTTCCTAAAAATCTCGTTTCCCAACAAAATCAAAAAGGTTAATTCCATGAGAGGAATATTTCCCAACGCCTACTATGAAATTTCTTTAGTAAAGGTTATGTGAAAAGTTGGTCTTCTTTGTCTAGGGTCTTGTCAAACTACATTGCTATGACTGAAAACAGATTGAAGCCTAATTAAGCTCATGCACGTGTACCGACAAAATTTGAGGAAATGAATTATATGAATTAACAAAAAATCTTTTGAAGAGGAAAAAAAATGAAATCAAATAAATGAAAAAAAGAGAGGAAGTACATTTATAACACCTTGAACTAACACAAAAAATTTAGCAAATCTTTGAAACACAAAAAAAAAATAAAAATTGAGGCCCCATAAAAAGTTGTTTTAAAGCATTCTACTTTGTTTGATTTAATGACTAAAAATGAGGCATGCAATGGTTATTACCACTACAAGATGTAAAATGGTTGAAACACATCAATAGAGAGAAAGGTCACAATATTAAGAATCCTAATCTAAATAATGAAACAAAATAAACGACTACATGGCTAAAAATGATATGTAGAAAAAGAAATTGATATTCATTCTCCTTTTATAATCATTCCTTTCCCCCAAAAAATTAAAAGAAACTCACAGGGACTTCTATTGTAGTAGCTTCAAACATGTTGTATCAACTCCATATTGTGGAATTAATTTCTCAAATGCACAAACATTAAAAATTCTTAAAGGTGATGATATTGATTAATAAGATGAAACTTAAATAATTTGAAGTTATAAAGCTAAATGAGAAGTGGTAAGCCGTATTCAATAAGAAGTTGCCACCAAATCTTAAATATCCATGGAGTTTTACAATTTCTTACTCTTTTTTTGTTCTTTAAAAGATACTAACATGTCTTTGTTGCTAGGTGAAATTTTTTAACGCACGTTTGCTTATTTTTTAGAAGAAGTACATACGATTTTGCAAGTTATAAATAAAAAATGATTGAATACACTTGAAGGTGTGTCGAGACGGAGTCGCCAGCTGTCGATGCTTAAAATTTCGAGTGTTTCTCAAATTCAATGGAGTCGCCATCAAAATTTATTTTAAAAAAGAAAAAATATTGGGAAACCCTTAAAAATAAAATAAAAAATAAAAAATGATCTTTGAAACTAAATTTTGAGTTCGGGAGTTGATTATGCGTAGGGAAGGTATTAGCACCCTACGACATCCATTAAAATACAGTTACCTATAATTAATTGTGCAAGATTAATATTAACTTAAGTATATTTATTTCTCCTTATTATTTAATAGGAATAACAATTATTACTATTTCTTTTAATATGATTTTGGAATAAATGTGTGCTTAAGAAATAAAAGACGAAAAAATAAATTTTGATTAATGTGTTTGACAAGAATATGATCTTGCTCCTACGTATCTCCCGGTGGGATGGAGAAATCAAAACTACGTAGTTCTTAGGTAGAAAATGTGGATATGTTGATTCTTTTTTTTATAAAGAAAATTGGTTTTGTGACAAAAATATATTTTGACGAAAAGAAAAATAAAAGAGTTGATTTGAATAAATACTTTAAAATAATATTTTTTAGGACGATCAACTTGTACAACTTGTGTCTCAAGACTCAAGGAGTAAAAAAGATGTCACATCTAATTTAATCCTCTTAAAAAAATATTTTATATTATTATTGTGTTTCAAAACTACCAAGTAATACAACTTGTGTTTTAACAACTCAAAGATTAAGCAAAATGTCACATCTAAATAATCAAACTCAAAAAATGTCACTCATGGATTCAAAGATATTATTTTAGTTAACCTCTAATAATTTTTATTTATTAATAAGATGTCGCATCTAATTAATATTTAAAAAATATTTTATATTATTTTTTATTTTTAAAATGGAGTTTTAAAACCACCAAGTAGTACAACTTGTGTCTCAACAACTCAAAAAAAAAAAATGACATGTAATTAATCAAATTTAAAAAATTGATTTTATATTAATTATTTAAAAAAAAAAGAATTCTAAAATTTATATGATGTATCAAATATAACTATACATAATATGAACCAAATATTATCTTTAATTTTATGATTTAATAAAAAAAAAAAAAAAAGAAATGCAAGCAAAGCAAAATGCATGCTGTAATTAGCCTTGTAAACAACCTGGCTTTGCGTTAAAAGAAAGCCAACTAATGTACTCAAATTGCGAAAGAAAAATTGTGATTTCACGAAGTGATAAAGTGAACCTAGTTGCCTAGGCTTGCCTTGTGATACCTATACTTGTGTTAAGATAAGAATGCAAGCATGCTTCAGTTTTAACGACCTTTCAATTTTAAACAAAGGAAAAAGAAATATATCATTTTTAACCATAAATCCAACATTTTTCTCACGCAATCAACAAGTAAATGACATCATTTTTAAAGGGTGAAATCAAAATTTCAGCAAAAAAATAACATAATGACAATGCCATATTAAAGAACGAGACAACGTAAAAGACGTGAATCAATGTATACCGGCGAATAGACGGTTAGGTGGTGTAGCAGTGGTCAGTTTTCCGACGACAGTACCATCAGAGGTTTGAGTTTTCAGTCTTATCTTTTTACTATTAACCTTACATTTATATAATACTAGAGCTATTATAATGTAAAAGGAAAATAAAAGAAAATATACCTTCTCTTCTTCTTGCTTGTTTGCTTTTGCTACTACTTTGCTTTTTTCTTCTTCTCCTTCTTTGTATGTGTTTTTTTTATATCCGTAGTGTTAATTCCAGATCCTTCCCCTTTTTTTTGGAAATTTGATAAGGTGTATTTATAGAGTTTTTTTATCTGTTTAATTGCTTTCTTTGTTTGTGCCACTGTTTGAGTTTGAGCTTTCCAGTTTCTTGTTTGATGCTTATCTGTTTTGCTCATCATTTGAGTTTTTTCTGCACCTCTAATGCATTCATGGTTTTGACTTATTTGTTTTGATATGTTTATTTGTTGAGCTTTTTCAATTGCAGCTTTAATTTGTCTTTTAGTTTTTTTTTTTAACTCAAAAGTTTGTCTCTATATGTACAATTGTTGACTTATAAAAAATTATCTTTTTATTTCTCTAATTAGTTACAACAGGTACAAATGTATCAATGAGCATGGCTTGTGCATCAATAGCAGTCAACATCAACAGAGCAAGGTTTGACAGTGAGTAAGGGCAGCAACAAAACAAAGGCAAAACTAGAACAACTAACTTGATTTGAATTAGTTTGACTTAGTTTTTAATGTAATTTAATTTGGCTCAATTTTTAATTTGATTTGGTTTTAAAACTGTAATTAGATTTGACATTGTAAATTGATGAGACAATGAGTTTAGTTTTTAGCTATATTTTTTATTTCCTTTTTTATATATATATTTTCCTTTTTTGTATCATAAAATTGATATATTATAATAAAAATAGATATTATCACTTTTTTTGTGAATTATTCCTAATAAGTTGGACAAAATTGAGGTACTACAACTGCCCCTATTTAATTATATTTTACTTAAAAAATATGAATAAAAATAATTTTCATTTCCATATTATCAAGTAAAAGATTAGTAAATATACGGACCTAAATTTTGTCCAATAACAAAACACATGTATTAAAGTGCCCATGTTAAAGTGAGAATGATGCAATTTTTCTTTGTAATGTGCAAAATGATCGTCTTCAGATTGATTATCGATGCTTAGATCGACATGAATGAAAATAATTGTCTTTGGATTGTTTACCGATGCCTAGATCCATAGAAATAAAAAATGATCGTCTTCGGATTGGTTACCGATGCGTAGATCGACAGAAATAAAAGTGATCGGATGGTTACTGATGTGTAGATCTATAAAAAACAATCGTCTTCGGTTTGGTTACCGATGCGTAGATCGACAGAAATTAAAGTGACCGTCTTCAGATTGTTTACCGATGCGTAGATCCATAGAAATAAAAAAATGATCGTCTTCGGATTGGTTGTCGATGCATAGATCGACATAAATGAACAAAGGTAGTTGGTCCGATCTTGAAGGTAGATAAAGAGGGGGAATATGTATATGATACTTGCAATGTGAATGTTAATGGTTGTCGAGTATAAGTATTCATGCATATGTTATGCATTATGCAAGGTTGTTGAGTATAGGTAAAGTGTAAACGAAGATGCATGGATCATGTGAGTGTGAGTAAATTATGCATGATTTATGTGTGTCATGAATTAATGATCAGTTCCTGTTCATTTCTTTGATTCCCCGATTCTTATTATCTTTTATGCGCACAAGATTGGATGAATGAAGATAACAACCATTTTTTGCATGACGACTCCAATATGTCTTGTGTGAGCTCTTTTTCGAGGCGAAGCAAAATCCATTGTTTAAAATGATTACCCTCCTTATTATTTTCCACACGCTCATATATCTTGAGAATCAAACAAGTTCCCGTGTATATATTTTTCAAGTGTCAAAATATTTAAAATACTTTTATATTTTCACATATTTCAAATTCCAACATTTATTATCACAAAACAACATTTTGAAACACTAGAACAATCAATAATGAAACTGGATTGATTTATAACGAGTGTAACGTACAACATCGAATGACAATATTGGAAAATATACATTCGTTACATTGAAAGCAAAACAATTGAGGCAGGGGTTACAATGTGAGGACGAGTATGTTTAACTTTAGGTGGAAACATAACAAACGCTAGTCATTCTTGTAATTTAGGAACTCCTAATAGTTAGCTTCCAATAATAATTTCCCCAGTCTGAAGTGCTTGATTTTTTTTTTTTATCCCTAACTTTTGCATGGACCGCTCTTAATTTTTGCCTAGGTCGCCTTTTCAGGTTTTCAACCTAGCGAGCCCATTTTTTCAATCATTTTTTTAAACATTATATTTTTTAACTGCATCTGAATTTACTGGAAGGGGAAGGTTATCTCCATCCATTTCTGTGAGTATTAGAGCTCCCCCAGAGAAAGCTTTTTTCACATCATATGGTCCTTCGTAATTCGGAGTCCATTTTCCATGAGAATCTTTTTTTATGCGCAATATTTTCTTTAATACCAAGTCCCCTTCTTGAAACTCTCGAGGACAAACTTTTTTCTCGTATGCCTTTTTAAGTCTTTTTTTGATATAGTTGGTCGTTACATAGAGCTATCATTCTTTTTTCTTCTATGAGATTTAATTGGTCAAATCGTGATTGAACCCATTCAGCAACTTCGAGTTTTGTTTCCATCAAGACTCTAATCGAGGGAATTTCAACTTCAATGGGAAGTACCGCTTCCATTCTTTACACCAATGAGAAAGTAGTTGCCCTTGTGGAGATACGAATAGAGGTTCTATAGCCATGTAATGCAAAGGGAAGCCTTTCATGCCAATCTTTATATGTCTCCACCGACGCCCATTTGAAGCTTTAGGCTCGATGAGTCCAATAATATCCACCCCCACATTGAAAATGGCCATGGTGATGTTAAAACGTTCAAAGAGGTTGGTGGTACATGTACTTTATCAGCATAGATTTGACATTTATAACATTTCTTTACGTAACTAAAGCAATCAGATTCCATGGTCAACTAATAATAGTCAGCCCTCAAGATATTTCTTGCCATTGCGTGCCCATTTGCATGAGTTCCAAAAGAACCTTCATGAACCTCTTGAATAATTTTCTCTGCTTCAGCTTGATCCACACATCTGAGGAGAGCCATATCATGATTCCTCTTATAAAGCACATCACCATTTAAGAAGAAATTCATCGACAACCTCCTCAAAACCCTCTTGTCGTTCTCTAAAATACCTGATGGATATTCTCTATTCTTAACATAGGATTTGATATCATAAAACCATGACTTGCTATCAGGTTCTTCTTCTATTGAAAAACAATATGCAGGTTTATCCCATTGTTGAATTTTTATAACCGACACGTCTTGGCCGGTTCTTATTTTGAACATTGACGACAATGTGGCCAAAGCATCAACCAATTGGTTTCCTTCTCGAGGGATATGGTGAAAAGTGATCTTCTCGAAGTGTTCTATCAGTTCTTTGATATGGGTATGATACGAAATTAGTTTGGATTCTCGCGTTTCACACTCTCCTTTCGTTTGATGGATGACTAACAATGAGTCTCCGTATACCTCAAGAACTTTTACCTTTGATTCAATAGCTGCTTTAATGCCCATAACACATGCTTCATATTCAATAATATTGTTTGTTCAATCAAAACAAAAACTAGCAGTAAATGGAGTGAACTGGTTCTCTTGGGAAATCAAAAATGGCCCCAATTCCATGACCTAACGCGTTAGAAGCACCATCAAACACCAGTGTCCATTTTTATTTATCAGGTGATTCAGTCTCTTCAAATAAAGTCATGATGCCTTCATCAGGGAATCCACACTGCATTGGTTGATAATTTTTTACAGGTTGTTGGGCCAAGTACTCTGCTAGGGAACTTCCTTTGATAGCTTTTTGTGTAACGTATACCAAATCGTGTTCTGATAACAACATTTGCCAAGGGGCAATCTTTCTAGTAAGAGCAGGTTTCTCAAAGATATACTTAATTGGGTCTATTTTGGACACCAACAAAGTTGTATGACGTAACATGTATTGCCTCAACCGCGAGCAACCTATACTAATGTGCAACATGTTCGTTCAAGCAGTGAATACCTTATTTTACACCTGATAAATTTTTTGCTCAAATAATAAATAACATGTTTTTTCTTTCCAGATTCGTCATGCTGCCCCAGCACACAACCCATTGACTCGTCAAGTACTATCATATACATAATAAGCGATTTCCCAAGAATAGGAGGCACTAAGATTGGAGATTTTGACAAGTACTGCTTAATCTTTCCGAAAGCTTTTTGACAATTCTCATTCCATTCAACCTTTTGGTCTTTGCGCAACAACTTTAAAAATGTAGCGGTGAGATGCGATATGAACCTGGAAATGTAATTTGATCTACCAAAAAAGCCACGAATTTCTTTTTCCGTGCATGAAACGGGTCTTTCTTGTATTGCTCTTACTTTATCTGGGTCCACTTCTATCCTTTTTTGACTAACGATAAACCCAAGTAACTTGCCTGATCTTACACCAAAAGTGCATTTAGCATGGTTTAAACGGAGTTTGAACTTCCTTAGTCGCACAAATAACTTTTGAAGGTTAACAACATGGTCTTCTTTGGTCCGAGATTTTGAAATCATATCGTCCACAGAAACCTCTATTTCTTTATGCATCATGTCATGAAACAAAGTTACCATTGCTCTTTGGTAGGTTGCCCCAACATTCTTCAATCCAAATGGCATCACTTTGTAACAGAAAGTTCCCCATTGTGTGATGAATGTAGTTTACTCCATATCTTCGGGAGCCATCTTGATTTGATTATACCTTGAGAAAATAGAATATTGAGCAGTGCTATCTACTAGGACATCAATGTGAGGCAAAGGAAAATCATCTTTAGGACTAGCTTTATTTAATTCACGATAATCAACGCACATTCGAACCTTTCCATCCTTTTTTGAAATTGGGACAATATTTGCTACCCATTGAGGATATTTTGCTACTGTTAAGAAACCAACATCAAATTTCTTCTTGACCTCTTCTCTAATTATAAGTGACATATTAGGTCTCATTCTCCTCAATTTTTGTTTAATTGGAGCACATTCAGGCTTGAGTGGTAGCTTGTGTTCATCTATGTTAGTATCTAGCCCATGCATATCCTGATATGACCATGCAAAGACATCCACATAATCAAATAAAAATTTAACTAGCTTTTCTCGTTCACTTTCTTTCATAGAGATACCAATTTTAATTTCTTTCTTATCATGTTTAGTCCTTCAATTAACGTTTCTAATTCTTGAGGAGGCTCACAATCATCTACACAATCCTCATCATCATGATTAATTGGGCATTCAGAATTACAAGAAGGATTTCTAGTGTTGCTATTTTCAACATATTCATTTTTGACTCTGCATTGTTTAAATTAAGAAGAAAACGGAAAAAAGAAAATATGAATAAAGATTGCCAAAAAAACAAAAAGAAAATCAATTGGAGAATTCAAAAATGCGTTTATTGATAATAAGTACGAAATTGAAATACGTGCACCCTAATTAGTTATCCTTATAGCCTTGGGCAAATCAAAAGGAGTTAAAATACATAATTACTTTGAACATGAATTAACAAACACAAGAAACTCGATGATCTTCCAATTGTTGAGACTGGTGTTTGAAGGACAAGGGTATACCAATTTGAGGGTATCATCATCAACATGACCCTCTTCCGCAACAGCCACTTGATCAACATATATTATTCCAGCGCTTTGAAACATTTGGTGAATGTCACAAATAGAAATCTTTTGTGAATCTGGTATCCGATTTTCCAAATGAGTCCTCCTGCTTTCCATTTTTTCCCTCACAACCTTTTCTTTGTTAGCTTTAGAAGGTACATATCCCAAACCGTACGTATCGTTCCTTTCGAGTATTTCTATCAATTTCCCAAATTTAACAAAAGCTCCTCCTTCCAACATGGATTTTGTAGACTTCAATGATGTGGTAGATAGTTTTGGTTATTTTAAACGAAATCCTTCACCCATGAAGACATCATTGGCGATTTCTAATGCTTGGAAGGAAGTCTCTATGGCTTCCTCCGTGTCTTCAATGTAGCATGTAGAAGATAGATGACTCACTATCATATCGTCTTCCCCAGATATTATCACCAATTTATTATTCACTATAAACTTTAGCTTTTGATGGAGGGTGGATGTCACTGCTCCAACAGCGTGAATCCACGGTCTCCCTAAAAGGAAACTGTACGCCGACTTAATATCCATCACTTGGAAGGTTATTCCAAATTTATGGGATTCGATTTGAATCGGCGGGTGAATCTCACCAATAACTTGTCTTCTGGATCCATCAAACGCTTTCACCACCATAGCACTCGGCTTCAAACAAGCCCCATCAAAAAAAAGTTTTGAAAGTGTTGATTTCGGCATGACATTTAACGATGAACCGTTATCAACTAGCACTCGTGCAAGAATATGATCATGACACCTCACAGATATGTGTAGTGCTTTATTATACTCGACCCCCTCAGCTGGTAATTCAACATCGCTAAAACTTAACCCGCTACTGGCAGTGATATTACTAACAACTCCATCAAACTGGTCGACAGTGATATCATGAGTAACATGTGACTCGTTCAAAACTTTCATCAGTGCTCTTTTATGCGCTTCAGAGTTTAATAACAAAGAAAGAACAAATATCTTGGAAGGGGTTTGATTTAGTTGATCTACCACTTTATACTCAATTTGCTTGATAAACTTCAAAAATTCGTTAGCTTTTCCTTCAGGCACTGTCTTTTTGCAAGTTTCTGATTCTTTTATGGCATGATACACAACCTATTTCCCTTTTTCTCCATGACCTCCCTTTTTCCTAAGTTGTTCTCCATGACCTTGAGGTTTAAAGATATCACTTGATTGATGATTGACTAAATGGGATGTGACTTCATAACTCTATGGTACTGCCTTGTTATTTTCATAAGGAAAAGAGGTTGGTGCTTGACAATCATTGTATTTTTCCCACTATGAGTTGGATTAGGATTCTTTTTTCTATAAAGGGTCTCCAATGGTCTTGGGAAAGATATATTATTTTCCATGCACGGCTCTATGGTCGATACATGATCATCTTTTCTGTATTGGTCTATCTCTTCTTCAATGAGATTGACAGCGGCATCTTCGTGACCCGGTAAAAGGTTATTCCCTACGTTGGGACCGTCTTCCTTGAAGGTAAGCCATTTTGCATTAATCAGTTCTTGCACTTTAGATTTTAGGGCTTGACAATCTTCGATGGAATTCCCCACAGCTCCTGCATGGCATTCACATTTGGGGTTTGGGTTATACAATTTTGAGAATGGTGGTTCCAGAGGTTTCATTGGCCTTAGGACTACCATTGAATTCTGGAGTAGGTGAGGCAACAAATGGCTGTAGGTCACGGGAATCGGGTCAAAATGAGTTATCTTCTTTTCTCGATTAACTGGTGGTTTGTAGTGATTTGGATTGGATTTTGGTTCCATTGGTTTTGTTGGGAAAACGTGACAGGTAGTGGTTGGACCATAGGTGGTTGATAAAAAGGTGGCCTTGAAGGGTGATATTGCGGGTATGGAGCTTGTGAAGTCATAGACACATGTGGATAAGGAAGGTAGAGAATTTGGGGTATTGGGGGCTGAAAATTTGGAGGTCGATAAGAATTCATAGCTGGAGAATAAGAGAGCCTTAGATTTGCCATTACAGCGTTAGCATCCCCTTATTTCTTTTTTGTGAAGGTTGTTTGGGGTCTCTTCATGTCACTTGCTGCACATGCAATCTTGACACTCCTCATCCCACTTTCTATCATTTCTTCTATCATGCCAGGTAAGAAAAGTTTGATGACTCACTCTCAATCATCTTATCATAAAAAGGCGATTGAAGAGTATCCATAAACATACCAACTATTTCTCTTTTAGATAAATGAGTTTCTACTTGTGGTGCCACTTCTCTCCACCGTTGTGCATATTCTTTGAAAGTTTCATTGTTATTTTTCAATGAATTTTGCAATTGCATCCTATCAGGGTCCATGTCAATGTTGTACCTGTATTGCCTCAAGAAGGCATCAACCAAGTTTTTCCACGAACGAATTCGATTTCGCTAAAGATGCATATACCAACTTAACGATGCCCCACTCAAACTGTCTTAGAAAAATTGAATGAGAAGTTTTTCGTTATGAGCATGAGAAGCCATTTTTCTGCAATACATAGTCAGATGATTTTTAAGACATATGACGCCTTGTATTTTTCAAACTCAGGAACGTTGAATTTTGGAGCGATAGTTACATCGAGAACCAAACACATATCAAAAGCTTCGAGACCATAGACATCATGCCCCTCAATTGCTTTTATTCGCTCATCTAAAACATGGAATTTCTCTTTCGATTGGGTATCATCCCCAACATGAGGTTGTTGCCAATTCCTGTTAGCATCAAAATGGGATACTTGGGGTGCACTATATGGAATATTTTCTAAGGGTATAGTGTTTTGGGGTGGCACAGAGCCTAGATGATATGGGCTTTGTGATTGGTTTAGGTTTTTGGGGGTTGATAGCTAAGTGGTTCTGGTTATTGTCCATGGGGTTGATGACTACAGGTGGAGTATAACCAGGTGGGAGACCATATACATGAAATTGCATAGCTGCTGTGCGAAATTGTTGGTTAGTCGGGGTAAAACCCGATGGGTGAGAAGGAGTGGTTTAATGTTCTTCATTTGCAGTTGGAGGATCCCCATCTGTATTCTCCTTCCTTGCCAAAGCCTGTATAGCTTCCAGAATTCGATCAACCTTGTCCTTCAGTTGGTTAACATCCACTCTTATCACTTCTTGGTTTTGCTCGAGTTCATCCATGATCTTGGAGTTTGCGCGAGTCCGATAAGGGTGTCGAGGAAACAACTTTATTGATTTTTTTCTTTCTGTTTTTTTTAAATAAATAAATAAATTTTCTATGAGTATGCATTAAAATATGAATGAAGATGAAATCAATTAGTTAATTATGATAGTTGGATGTTGGGGAATCATAAGCCTTATGTAATTTTTTTTAACAAGAACAAATTATTAGTGAAGAAAATATGGGGATTAGAAATCGAAATAGAAAATCCTTCATTGATGAGAAAAAGAGTGCATCACATTTAAATTAAAAACTACATTGACTATGGGATTTCAATCTTCTCTTTTAACAAGACAACCAATCTTCTCCTCCAATTCTTCTACCAAATTTTTGCAATATCCAACGAACTTGTAGACTTTGAATAGAGTATTCAACGGATGCATTACCACATCAATCTTTCTTAGATGCTTTGAAATTTTTATGATATTTTGATTAGCTAGCATTGCCAATTTTGAAAAGCAGTCTTTTCAATGTCTTCTTTTATCTTCCAGCTCTTTATAGATCTCTTGATTCTTCAATTGACCTAGCAACATCATAAAACGATCCTTCCAATATATGGTTTCGTCCTTTAGGTCACTATAGGTCTTTTCTTTGTAATCAATGTGATTCTTCAACTCACTAGAATTCTCCATTTTTGTTCTTAGTGCGTCTTGATGTTTTGAGAGTAATTCTTCAATTTCTTCTTAGTGTTGCCTTTCATTCCTTACTTGACTCTCATACTCAGCTACCATTTCTTTCAGTTGTTTCTTTAAATCTTCAAACTCTTTTTTTGTGTTCTTCTCAGAGCTTGCTAATTTTGTCCACAACTGCTTCCACATATAACCTTCTTCAATAGCTGCATTTTATCTTGCTTTCGCACATCTAACTCTTCATTTGCACCTCTCAAACAATCTTGTATGTTAAGTTTATTTTCTTTTTCAATTTCCAGCCTCTTGTTGCTTCTTTCAATAAATTGACTCTTACATGTGTTTTCTGATCGTAAGTTCTCATTCTCTTGGGAGACTTTTTTTAACTTCAATTGTAGCTATTTTTTCTCCTTTTCAGATTTTAACAATGATGCTTTGAGTTCTTCTATTTCTTCATTGGCAACAAGGGTAGGTTCAGGTATTTCCTGATCACTCGAGGGTGTACTATGGAAAGGCAACTTGATTTCTTGGACTATGTTTTTTACCCATTGTTGATAGGGTTCTTTTGTGCTGCAACTTATGCATCCGAGTACTTTCCCTTTTCTAATGATCATCTCACAAGCTCGACTTATCCTTCCCAACATTGGTGGCTCTACTATACTCGTATTGTGCAAAACAAAAGCTTCCAACGACTTATCATCTGGTTTTTTCCGACATAGGGTAGCCAAGCTGTTTCAAAGCTACCGTCAGATTGTAATTAATACATCCTTTGGTTCCCATGAGAGGTACATTTGGGAAATCTCCGCATTAACATATTACTTCCTCCACCCCTTGTTCTCTATGATACCATGAAATTGTGTTCCTAGTAAGGCTAGCTATACTCTTAGTCTATTCACGATTATTTTTAATTCCAACATGATACCCTATCTTGAACATATGGGACATGAACCATGTATACAACACTGGAACACAACACAAAATTGTTCCCCCTTTCTTCTCATGCCGCATATGTAGAGAGTAGTATACACCAACAAGAATCGCGGGAACTGGATTTTGTTTATGTTTGTTAAAAGCTAAGAAGACATTAATGGCAGCAAAATCTACAAAATTATCAAGGTTTGGGAATAAAACAATACCATAGATAATCAGAGCCAAAACATCTATAAAAATACTCCATTATTTTTTAACGGCTAAATCTTGACACTTTTGCTCTAGATATTTTCTTGAAAAACCATGAATGGCTATTTTTTCCTCTTTTGTACTTGTCAACTCTCTTATGTCAATTTTCAACACTTCAGAAATTGCATCCAAATTTGGTGGTTGCCTAGTATATCGATAAGGATTTCCTTTCTCTAAGGAGTAACCCAATATTCGCTCAAATTCCTCTAATGTCGGGGCCAACTTAAAGTCTTGAAAGATGAAACATTTTAAGAGATGGTCGTAATACTGAGCCAATGTTGTGAGGGCCCTTGTTTGCACATTCACTGCTAAGAGATTTAGGATCTTCCCATATTTGCGAAAGAAACTCTCACGTTGTATAGTTTTCATTTGATTACTGATGTCTCTTAAAATTTTCAAATCAGATTGCTTGATCTTTAAAAGTAAATTTTTTCTTTTTTCCGATTCTATTGTCCACTTTAATTTAACACGCGACTAAGGTTCTTATGATTCCCCAACAATCATGAAAATTGATGCAAAATACCAATTCATTTTTCAAAAGAAACAATGTCATAAGATATGAATGTAATTATTTTGAATGACTGTTGTGAATAAATAACTTTTTGAATGAATGTATGAGGTATTTTTTGCTTATATGACATTCTTATGATGAAATGGTCTATTGGCTTATGTAGTGAAACTCTCACTAGGGTGGCTCTATAGTTCTATACACGGTTTCTAGAGCCAATAATCCTATCTTGGAATATTGTCAACAACAATAGGTAAACTATTTGGAGTGACAATACCCTCAACAAGATCAAACTCTAGGTGAGATCTTCATGCTAACAAAACAGGATGTACATCCAGAAGGCTACCTAGCTCAATTGATAGTGGGACTGTGTGGAGGCGGTACTTATCCCGCTAGCTCAATTGGTAGTGGGACTGTGTGGAGGCGGTACTTATCCCCTAGGTACCGGACTCGAATCCCACAGAAGGCAAAAACTCGCTATTTTCACTGGGCGGTTAGGGGGGCGAGAATGTCGTAAGGTAGCATCATCGGTAATGGAAATGGCCGAGGTGTTACACTACCACTACATGATCTCGAAAAGAAACTTAAGTTTTGTTCAAACCCGAGTATAAGGTTCCATTCATAAGTGTGTGTCTTAGTAAAAGTGTAGGGTGTGGAATAAGTATGATTCAATAACTCCATAATGATAATAAAACATATGCTTAAAAATATTATAATGTCAACTAATACTTATTAAGAAATAAATAACATGTAAAATAAAAGAAAATAAAAAACAAACAAATAAAGAAAAAGTTAAAAATTATGCACAATTAATTTGTTAGGCTTGACTCTCTAAGTATCCCGAGCAGAGTCGCCAGCTGTCGATGCCTAAAATTTCGAGTGTTTCTCGAATTCAATGGAATTGCCACCAAAATTTATTTTAAAAAAGAGACAATATTGGGAATTCCTTAAAAATAGAAAAAAAATGGTCTTTGAAACCAAATTTTGAGTTTGGGAGTCGATTATGCGTAGGGAAA
>NC_021164.2:51278667-51282502 GCF_000331145.2 Cicer arietinum | reverse complement strand
CCGTTAAAACACGGTTACCTATAATTAATTGTGCAAGATTAATATTAACTTAAGTATATTTATTTCTCCTTATTATTAAATAGGAATAACAATTGTTACTATTTTTTTAATATGATTTTGGAATAAATGTGTGCTTAAGAAATAAAAGACGAAAAAATAAATTTTTATTAATGTGCTTGGCAAGAATATGATCTTGCTCCTACGTATCTCCCAGTGCGATGGAGAAATCAAAGCTACGTAGTTCTTAGGTAGAAAATGCGGATATGTTGATTCTTTTTTTATAAAAAAAATTGGTTTTGTGATAAAAATATGTTTCGACTAAAAAAAATAAAATAGTTGATTTGAATAAATACTTTAAAATAATATTTTTAAGGACGATCAAGTTTTACAACTTGTGTCTCAAGACTCAAGGAGTAAATAAGATGTCACGTCTAATTTAATCCTCTTAAAAAAATATTTTATATTATTATTTAGTTTCAAAACCACAAAGTAGTACAACCTGTGTTTTAACAACTCAAAGATTAAGAAAAATGTCACATCTAAATAATCAAACTTAAAAAAGTTAATTTTTATATTTATTTATTTATAAAAAAAAGTTTTACAATTATTAAGTTGTATAAATTGTGTTATGCCACTCATGGATTAAAAGATATTATTTTAGTTAACCTCTAATATTTTTTATTTATTAATAAGATGTCTCATCTAATTACTATTTTAAAAATATTTTACATTATTTTTTATTTTTAAAATTGAATTTTAAAACTACCAAGTAATACAACATGTGTCTCAACAACCCAAAAATAAAATAAAAAATCACATGTAATTAATCAAATTTAAAAAATTTATTTTATATTAATTTATTAAAAAAAAAAAAAGAATTCTTGAATTTATACGATGTATCAAATTATAATTATACATAACCTGAACCAAATATTTTCTTTTAACTTTATGACTTAATAAACAAAAATGGAAATGCAAGCAAAGCAAAATGCATGTTGTAACTAGCCTTTTAAAAAGTTTGTCTTTGCGTTAAAAGAAAGCCAACTAATGTACTCAAATTGTGAAAGAAAAAATGTGCCTTCACGAAGTGATAAAGTAAACCTAGTTGCCTAGGCTTGCCTTGTGATACCTATACTTATGTTAAGATAAGAATGCACGCATGCTTCGGTTTTAACAGCCTTTCAATTTTAAACAAAGGAAAAAGAAAGATATCATTTAAACAGAGAGGGTGTGTTTGGCTTGTTATACTGAATACAAAGAATCAAATAAAGTTATGTTTCTATTTTTCATTTGAATGAAGGAACATGAATCTCCTTTGGTAAAAGAAAATGAGAATGTTGGCTAGGGAAGGATTTGCAGTTCAAACACAATCTAAGGAAAATAAGTGTGTCTGTGGGAGTGTATGTGTTAGAGACCATCGTTGAGAATTGTGTAGGTTTATCTAATATCGTTCCATGCTATTTAAAAACACACACACACACATACACACGCACACACGCGCGCGCGCACACACATATATAATACTTGTTTCATGTTATGTATTAAAAACAATTAACTAATGGCATTGTTCAATCCCTCATATATTCAATATCATGTCCAATCGTTTTGATGATATATAGGAACCATATCTAGTGATAATGAAAAATTTATGTCAGAGTGAGAAGATTGCTTATGAGCCTTTGGATAAAAGTCATTGGCCAAGATTAAAATCCCCATTTGAGTCATGTGCTCGTACCCACACCATTTATCTCTCGTGAATGGATCCCACAGTTTCCAAAATTTTCTTTTGCCACTAAAATCGAAACCACCACTTTAGTCTTTAAAAGTATAGGACGCTGTCATTTTGATCCCTAACTCAATCAAAAATTCAAATTAATTTTCGAATCATCAAACAATCAATCTGTTTAGCCCTTGACATTATAATGGTCGGAGACTTTTTTGACAATAAATTGTATCTTTTAAGGACTACTATGATAACAAGCTCTATCTATCAGAGACTATTTTGACGATTTGAAGACCAATTTAAATTTTTAATCGAGTCAGATACCAAAGTGACAGCGTCCTATACTTTGAAAGACTAAAACTGTGGTTTACCTCCACTTCGATCAACCATGTGGTCGACCATAACCACCATACGTTACTGAAGCTCCCCCTTTCATCTCATGTATTCTTTGCCTCTTTTAGTGCTCGTTCCTCTCTTTAAAAGAACGATTTTGTGCTATGCGTTGAAAAAATTCCTCTTATGAAATTAACCTTTTTGATTTGGTTGGGAAATGAGATTTTTGAGAAATTCTAACTATCACATCATGTAAAGGCACAATCTTCACAAGTAGAAGATATGTCAAATATTACTTTAGAGTATCCTACATTAAGGCTTCGAACTAGTTAAGTTTCATCTACTTAAGTTTCGTTGAAATATTATCCTCCACTTCCTACATACTAGTTGGGGTCTTTACATACCATCTAGTTGGGGTCTTTTGGCCATATGCCCATGAAGATTTTCTTGGTACCCATTTACTCTATTACTTTGTGGAGGTCTTACAAACTCTCTTGTTTCCCACAAATAATTCACACATAGCATCAATACCTACACTATATTTTTGACAAGAAAACAGCCACACAAAATTTGGATATGTATCCACGTAGGAAAACCATGGTGCGAATGTGCGATACAAATCTTCACATATTGCTCAAACTTCATACATAAATTCATTCTCATTCTAAACAAAACATGGTATTTTAGCTTTGATATTGACATATTTTAAAAGTGGAAAATATTTTTCAAAATACTTGGTGGTTAGTAACTTAGTAGCTCCTAAGTCGTGATATTACCTTGTTCAATAAATGATAACCTCATGACCACTTTCTCATGCAAGGAGAAAGGAAACAACATCAATCTAATCTTCTCAAGAGAAACACCATTATATTTATGGTTCTTGTGATCTTTTTCAACTTTTCAAATGATGTTAGAGTATTTAATTGGTAACACAAAAAGTAACAGCCAACACCATTAAAATTCATGGTCGACTTGATCTCAAAAGTTTTTGTTGTCACTAATAGAACTTAGAATGCACTCCTCCAAGTCAAATATATTTGTAGAGTACACATTAGAGTTTTCTCAAAAAAAATTCCAATATTTTTTTGTGTCCGTATAAAAACAATTTTTCTACTTTGGGATCAAACTGCAGAACAAGTTGATAACACAAAATTATTCTACAAAATATTTTAATTTTTGATAGAATAAAACATTCTTCAAATTTTTAATTTTTAATGATATTTTATATATTATTAAAAATTTATTCATGTTTTGAGTTAGTTTTTGTGCTTAAACTTTTTACAGTTTTGTAAATATGTATATAAAAATTTGAACGGTGAAAGAGCAATATTACAATTGCATAGGCCATGCCTCTATACTATGCTTATGAAGTATATTATGCAACCAAAGTTTGCTTTTTATTACATTTATACGAAAAGTGTTTGTTGTCACTAATTGCAACGAAAAAATTAATTATTATTTTCATATTTATCAATCAGTGGAATATGCTGTCTATGAATAAGGGCAAGGGTTAAGATCACATGGATGGATGATAGTAGGTTTGACAACGAAAAAGACTCATTAAATATTACTCTGAAAAGGATAAAACAATATATTAAGAGATTTTATGATTTACTTGAATTCGAATTATTAGTTATTTTCTTCTCGATTTTACTCCTTGATAAATTTTTGTTTTAATTTTTATTTGCCGTAACATCTCTCAGATTTAATAGTTAATTAAAATAAAATTATAGAAAAAATAAATTTTTATACCATGTTTGGTTAATTTTTTTATTGATA
>NC_021164.2:51260760-51278591 GCF_000331145.2 Cicer arietinum | reverse complement strand
TATATATATATTATGAAATTATATAAATAAATTTTTATACCATGTATTGTAACTTTATTTATTGATAATGAAACATAATTGTCAACTTTCAAATAATCATTATATTGGTATAATTATTATATATTAGATTCGTCTGAAAATAATTTAATAATTTATTTATTTTAATAATGTATATATGTATATATTATGAAATTGTTTATTTTAATTATTTTTGTCATTCAAGTCTCTTTAACCTATACTCTTGTTATTTTTTTTCGATTTGGACAATTGTCTTTATTTATTTTCTATGTTTTACAAAAATCAATAGTTCATTTCACGAAATGTGAGTCTTTGTTTTTTTATATATAAATTAATATATAGTTTTATATTTTATATTTTTTTACAACAAGAATTATACAGATTTTTTATTTTATTAAATGTTAATTAGTATATAAAATATTCAAGATATTAATTATCAATAAAAGAAATATTATTAATTATTAAAAAAAAACACTAATGAGAATTGAATTCCGTTCTTTAGAATAACGTATTTAAGATATTATTACTAAATTGACAACTTATGGATAAATGTTGAACATGTCACCAACCATAGTTTGATCTATATGTTGAATTTTGCAAAACATGAAAAATACACTAGTTTATTTTAATAGAAATTATATTGACAATTTAGTTAATAAAAATAGTATTAAAATAATAAAAATAGTAATAAACTCTTTGAAAATAGAAAAATTATTTAGTAAAATATTCTCATTATTAAAAACTAGTTATGAAATCTTATAATATTTAATTTATTCTTTTTTAGATATTCAAATCATAAATTATAAATACATTGAACACCAAGATAAATGTATGAGGGATTGACTAGCGGCATTAGTTTACTTTTTCAAAAAATTATTAGTTTATATCACATAATAAGTAATATATAGGTTTTAATAGGTATCAATATCACAAAAGGTTAAAGCACTAAACCTAGTCCTTATCTCCTTGTTTTGTCTTTATCTTTTTCGTCATAGAAGATAAATTATCTAAAATTATTTTTTTTTGTATGAAATCATTCTGCATAATTTTTCTTCTATCATTTTAAATAAAAAAACAAACTTCACATAAATCAAAATTTTCTTCATATTTTTCTATTATCTCACTAATTAAGTACAACTATATATACTAATAGAATGGAATAATACTAGTTAATCCTCTTTGTCTCAATATCTCATATTCAATTTGTGTTTTATTTTTATTTTCATTTTTTTTATCTTATTTTATTTTATCAATCTATAAAAACAAAACCTTGCTCATCCTCGCACCAACCAAAAAACCAACAACAACCCATATTCCAAATTCACCCATTCTCCAACCCCAATTCACAAAACTTCTGGCTTTTTACAGTTTCATATGGTGGATCAAAGATCCATATTCCTTAAATCCACTATCAAAATCTATCTCTTCTGTTTCTCTCTCTATCTCCCCTTATCAATAGAGATCCATATTCTTTAATTCTACTATCAAAATTTAATACAACTGAATCTGATCATTTCAATTCAATTTAGGGAGCCAAACACCACCCATTTGTTTGGTCTATTTTATGAACTCACTTCTCATTATCATTCATTTGTTGAATCAACTTAATTTTCTTTGTCAATGTTCGTTTGATATGTGATCTACAATATGTGCACATCGAAATATTACCCAAAGACAAACTCGATCTAGCATGTCGACGATGAAATTTATTTCTTTATCACCAATAATAAGCTTTTTTGCAACTGTGATTTCCTTGATTAATCAGATCAGAAAAAAGTTGATCTTAGAGTTAACATGATTTATTTTGTTTTCTGTTAGCTTATCTTTTTCATAAGTGCGTGATCATTTCCTCTTTTTTGTGAGTAACAACCAAGAGCTTCTTGATTATTTTAGCACTTATGCGGCTGTGAAAGCGCAACACTCATATGGCCCTCAAGGTCATCGAGGGATGAGTCAAGACTCAAATATGACATGAAATCATATCAGGAGATCATGGTGGTTCACCAAATTAGGCAAATGAGTGAGGACAATCAGCAGCTTATCTATTTGAAGAACATGGTTGTAAAAGAAAAGAAACATGCAAAAGTCCTTGAAGAATCTTTTGGTATAGTGAGTGAGAAGTTGCGAAAGACAATGGAGGAAAATCGCATTGTAAGGCGGAGAACTAAAATGCAACACGAAGAGAAAATTAATGACATGTGTTGGAATAAAGGTTTGCAAGAAAATAGAATGCCAAGATACTCGAGAGACAAATTACTACTTTGCTCAAAGTAATTTTAGTGAATTCCTTAGTTCCCCCTATTGTGGAATAGAGTTCGAACAATTGTTCTATGTAGTTGGATAGATCTTCAATGCATAATTTGGATTAGTATTGATTGCTTGTTGTCATATTGTGTTGCGCATGTGTGCTTGTTAATGCTTTGATTTGTAATCTCTTTGTAGTGCTGTTTGAATCTCTCACTTAGCATGACTTGTGCTAGTTTGTCTATATTCTCTTAACCTAATATTTTTGGTGTTTGGAAAAAAAACGGGGGAGTCAAAGGTATTATAGTATAGCTTAGGGGAGGATGATGTTTCATTTTTGGTCTTAGGTGAAAACTATTTATTTTTGAATGAAACGAGATATTGGTACAATTTTAATTTAATAAATATTTCGAGTATGTGCAAAATGTTGAATATGTAAGACTAAGTAATATGAATATGTCTAACAACACTATAAGTGCTAGTTTGAAAGATATTAAGTGTAATATTGAATTGTAAGTTAATTTTTATACAAATAATTGTTAGTCTATAGGAACCAATAAAAGTAGTATATGTGTAGTTTAAATTAATAATGTTGTTGCCACTACTGCACCTTAGTGCAGTATTATGCTTATATAATTTTTTCTTTAGAAATTATATCTAAATAATTTTTGTTTCTTTTTAAAACCCTCCATTTCTTTTTAGTTTATAATTATACAAGTAAAATTAACTCTAGAGTGATGCATAAGATGTAAGCTAGATTTGAGATTAAAATTTAGAGTGTGAATCTTTTTTCTTAATTGTTTTAAAGAGATGTTGTTTAATTTAATGAATTAAGTACATTACAAATAAGTAAAGATAGAATAATTTTGAATCAAGAGTAAGTATATGGAAATAGTTAAAACTTGAAATTGAATGATTTGATTAAGGTGTTTTAAGATTATTTGCATGTTAAGGAAGAGAATTGTTGCATGAAATAATCACCTAATATCGTAGAAAATTACTTAGATGCAAAGAAATCTATTACTTGCTTTGTGTTATATTGTTATCTCCAATAGCTATAATTACTACCTATAAAAAACTTCTTATAATGTCCTACCATTATTGTTTAATGTCCGGTTAAATTGGAATTAACAAAATATTATCATACGTAATACATATACTTTAATATATTTTATTTTGTTTGTAACCAAGATATAGTTAAATCAAAATTATATATTGATGAAAGCTGCAAAAATTTATTGATTTTTAAATGAAAATTAATAAAGTTGGCATCCAATAAAATACATGAGATATCATTCGTACTTGTACCATAGAAAAGATATACTTTATGCATTATTCTTACTTGTACCATAGAAAATATATACTTTATGCATTTTATGTTAATTAAATGCATATGTATGCATGTACGTATTTTAAGTTAGATGGATTTTGGTTGCATTTGATTCTTTGATAAATGATTAAATCTTTTTAATGAGCCAAAGAGATTAAGGTGAATGATTATGTAAAAATGTGTGGCATTATTCTAAAAGTTTTGAATCTTTTCTAACAAAAATAACTGACCAGAGAGGTAATGTTCATGTTACAAATTTGGTATATATCATGTGGTTGAGATACTATTTATTTAAATTCATTGCATTGTATAAGTTTCATTATGTGAAATTAAACTTAGAATGCGTGTTGTACAATTAGTATGTTTCTATTTCAAACCAATAGAAACACTATTTAATGTCTTACTTATAATAATTTTCATATTTAAATATTTTTTAATTGATTTTTATTTTACGGTACATTAGACACATTTTCCTTCAGTTTCGAAATTAAACTCATTTGTTTTAATTGATTATTAACAATTTAAACTGCATAACAAGTTGATGTATTATTGGTTGAATTGTTTATATGCATGCTTACTCATGAGATTTCTTGTTATTAAATCTTAGATGGAACATGTTTATTATACCTAGCACTGTCATATGTTATGAAATGTAAAAAGTGTGAGGGTTGCCATGATATAGGAAACAATTTTTAAATTAGTTGTATATGAATACTTCGTATGAAATTAAATTTTAATCTTCTAAATAAAATTCATGTTTTAAATTTTATATTTTAAGATAAATTATTGGTTTTATTTTTTATTGAGCGTTGGTGTTGTAGAATGGTTGTAATGCTATGTAAAGTTGGGGGCACCTCTTGCCATCTTCGTAATGAAAAAAATATTAACTTTTGTTTCTGGACTTGTATATGTAAGGATGAGAGCATTTTTTGATAAGATGAAAATGTCTTGAATTATTTATTTGAAATTCTATGTTAGTTTTTTAATTCACTACTTTTGGGGTTAAATAAAAGAAATTGCAATTATATGAATGGTCTTCACACTAGCGGATCAATCCCTCATCGGATGCTTTGCAAAAGAATGGTATTGTTACTTTTCTATTTTATATTTAAATATTAATGAAATTAAAATATACTTTTTTTTATAGAAAGAGACGAAAGGGAAGATCCAACATTTAGTGACTTTTATTTTCGTACTCATCGTACTAAAGAAAAAAACTGGATCGGTATTCACGCCAAATGTGCTTATATAAGCTCTATTATATACTAAGGGTGTTCCAACAATTAGTTAACAATGTTGATATGGGTGGATGTAGTTGGAGAAAGAAAGGAAGAATATTTGGTATTGGATCTATATCCAAAACATTGAATCCAAATCAGTCAAGCCAAAGGTTGATGTTTTGAGAAGTCAAATTCTTTGAATGAATCTTTGCAAAAAATATGAGCAAAAAAAGTTGTTGATAAAACAACAATTGCAACGACAAGAAAAAGAGGTGGTAGTATTTGTTATTTTGTTAAATTCTTTGTATCATGTACTTGATTATACTTTTTTGTTTGGATCATGATTTAATTAATACTTAGTTATGATTTGTGAACATGATATAAATTTTATTTAAAATTATCACAATAGTTGGATCATGCTTTAATTGATATTTAGTTTTGATTTGAAAACATGATATAAATTTTGTTTTGGAATATTGTAATAATATTTCAATTAAAGATTAATATTAAATATTTTAAAAATGTATTTATAATAATATTTTTATATATTTTTAGTTGAAATTTTCATATAAATAAAAAATCAAAAAAACTTTTTTACATTGGAAATTTAAGCACGTGAATTCTTTTTGAAAATAATTTTGATACGAAATTACCTGTGGATTTTAATGCGAAACATATTTTGATACAAAATTTCATGTGGATATATCTGCACATTTTCATGCGAAAGATATTTGTAGGAATAGTACTTCAGATATTTTTGCATGAAAAGTCGTAAGAAAATGCCTAAAGTTTGTTGCGAATTGTATTTACGTTTTCAACGGATTTATCCGCAATTAGTTTACCTGCGGATACAAAATCTTCAGGAAGCAAATATCCACGAAGATTTTACATGGGGATATGGTTCGACCAAGAAATCCGCATGTAACGTGTGTTCTTGCAGATTTTTTGCTTAAATCCGTCGGAAATTCTGCAAGTAAAAAACAAATTTGTAGTAGTGGTCGTTTTTAGATTATTCAATGGAATGAAGGAACATGAATGTCTTTCGGTAAAAGAAAACATTGGCTAGTGAACACACACACACACCCACGCACGCACGCAAACACGCGCGCGCACACACACATACAAATGATATTGTACAATCCCTCAAAAACTCAATATCTTGTCCAATCATTTTGATGATATATATGGACCATATCTAGTACAATTCCTATTTGAGTGATCATGTGGTCATCCCCCACACTATCTTTCTCTCGTTAATGCATCCTACAATTTTCTTTTGCCACCATAACCAAAACCACCATGCATTTTGGTATTTGAAAGTGTATGATGTTGTCATTTTGGTCCCTAACTCATTCAAAAATCTAAATTAGTCTACAAATCATCAAATAGTCAATCAATTTAGTACTCGAAGGTATAATAGTTAGAGACTATTTTTGACAATAAGTTGTATCTTTCAGAAACTATTATGATAATAAGCTCTATCTTTTCAGAGACTATTTTGACGACTAATTTGGATTTTTAGTCGAGTTAGAGATCAAAGTGACATCGCCTTATAGTTTGAAGGACTAAAATTGTGGTTTATCCCCCACAAAAATGAGTTTCTTCTTCTATTCTTCCATCCACTTCAATCAACCATGTGGTCGGCCATGACCACCATACATTAACGAAGTTCCCCTCTTTCATCTCATGTATTTTTTTGTCTCTTTTAGTGCTTGCTCCTCTCTTTAAAAAAACGATTCGTTATATGAATTATTTATCATCGGATTCCAATTTTAAGAATTCCATCATTAAGAACTCAAACAATATAACTCATCTGATGAGATTTCAAATCTTCAATAACTAAGAAAGCTATAAAAATAAGATATATATGGTTTCATGCATTTTGATTGTTGAGATTACAAGAAGAAATACAAAGAGGTTTGGAAACTCCATGAAAATGTATGAAGCAATTGTTTTTATTTTTCTGAAGAGGAAATATTTTATTTTTTTTTTACTTTTTTTTTTATGGAAAAGTATTAGTAGATTAAATTTAGCCTTTTGATCTTAAGCATTGATCCAAATGTTGATCTCTCACTCTCAAATAAAAATTCTTTTTCACAAGATACATACTATATGGAGAATGCTAGAATAATCCATTAGTTTTTATGAAGGAGTGATTTATTAACATCCAACTTACGGTGTATTAAAAAAAAAATTAGTGACTTGCTTCTAGCAAATGTTCGTGAAAGAAGTATCTTAATAGCATACACCTTGTAGTACGCCAATTTTGTTCAACTTATAAGAAATAATTCAAAAAAAAAAGGTGATAATATCTATTTTTATTATAATATATCAATTTTATGATAAAAAAAGGAAAATATATATATATAAAAGAAAATAAAAAAAATATAGCTAAAAATTAAACTCATTGTCTCATCAATTTATAATGCCAAATTCAATTACAGATATAAAACCAAATCAAATTACAAATTATAAATTAAGCCAAATTAAATTACATTAAAAATTAAGTCAAACTAATTCAAATTAAGTCAGTTGTTCCAGTTTTGCCTATGTTTTGTTGCTGTCCTTGCTCACTGTCAAACATTGCTATGTTGATGCTGACTGCTATTGTTGCACAAGCCATGCTCATTGATACATTTGTACCTGTTGTAACTAATTAGAGATATTTTTCTTTTTCCTTTGTTTAAAATTGATATCTTTGTTTTTCCTTTGTTTAAAATTGATATCTTTCTTTTTTCCTTTGTTTAAATAAATACAAAACAAGACTATTGCCTCAAATCAAATCCAATTACAAATTCAATACAAACAATTATCCTTGCACAAAAACCAGATTATTGTCGCAAAAATCAGCAAGTCAATAAGCACACAAAACAAAATTATTGGCTTAATATGATTATAAGAAGTCGTCAATTAACACCAATACACTCCTAACAAGTCATCAATTGCTGTAAAAACCATCAATTGGGGTGAATTCTTAATCAATTGTCAAGGTCAAAATCAACCAAATACAAACAAGTCTTCATTGTTAATATAATTATTTATTAATTTAATTATTTATTAAAATATTAACAATTAAATAAATCATAAAACAAATATACAAAAATTAACAAACCCTTTGGGAGGTCGCATCCCCTGCCAACGACCTCCTACTGGGAGAAGTTTTTTTTTTTCTTCACCTGGTCGTACCCCCAGGTAGAGCTGTCAATTTCTTAGGCCCCCTATATATTGGCCCCAGCCCACATATTGAAGGGGGCCAAAAAATCTTACAAAAACAAGGCCCATTAAAAGAAAGCCCCCAATGTAAAAAAGCCCCCAAAATAACATGGGTTTAGAGGGCCCCTAGGCCCACTTAAAAAATTATTTTTTTTAAATAAAAAATATTTCAATTTTTTTTTTACGTTTTTTTTTCAATTTTTTTTTCAACTTTTTTTTTCAACTTTTTTTTTCAATTTTTTTTCTTCTGATTTTTATGGTAAAAATAATATATTTTAGTGTCTAAAAGAGAAATGATACAAACAAATAAATTCACAATCACTAGTTGATTTATGAATTCTAATACCATAATACTATGTCACCAAAGTGATGAATAAAAACAAAACAAACATTCAAAAGTATATGCTTACAAACAAGTTCCAAATATAACATCTAACAAATAAAACCAATTGAAACGAAGCAACACTTTTCCATCCACAAACAAGTTTCAAATGTAATATCTAACAAATAAATTCACAATCACTAGTTGATTTATGAATTATAATACCATAATACTATGTCACCAAAGTGATGAATAAAAACAAAACAAACATTCAAAAGTATATGCTTACAAACAAGTTCCAAATATAACATCTAACAAATAAAACCAATTGAAACGAAGCAACGCTTTTCCATCCACAAACAAGTTTCAAATGTAATATCTAACAAATAAAAACAGCAGCGTTTTTCCATCCAAACACTTCATGAGTTGATGATAATAGCATTTGATTCATCCTCACAAATAGAAACATTGTATCCATCCTCATCTTGAAAACAAAACCAAAAGAAACAATTAGATAATCAATCATGAGATAATTTTGCAAGATTAAAAAATTAGAAAACTAAATAATACCATTCAGATTTTCAGAAAATCCATGTAACCAGTTTCGAGTGCAAATCAACATTTGAATGTGATCAGGAAGAGTAGAACTTCTATATTTGGTGAGAACACGTCCACCAATACTAAAGGAAGACTCTGATGCTACTGTGGTGATAGGAATACTTAGCACATCTCGTGCCATTAACGAGAGTACAAGATACTTTTTCTCATTTATGTTCCAATATAGAAGTACCTCAAAATCTTTATAGTGTTCTTCATCAACTTCAATTGACTTTTCTTCAAGATATGCATCTAACTCACTCTTCCAGCTATTAGATATAGGTTGATTCTGAAAAGTTTTTAAATCCTATAATGTATAGAAAATCAATATCATTATTAGTAAGCTAAAAACAAGAATGGTTGAAATAAAATAAAGTTAATGATTTAGGATAAAAAACCTCACACTTATGATTTTACATTTCTTAGTCTTGCTTCCCTCTCTAGATGACTTAGACAATGAGTTGGAATCTTGGGATGATTGAGAGAGGACAACACTTTGATGATTGAAAATGTTCACATATTCTTGATAAAGCACTCTAAATATGTCCTCCACATTCTTAAACTTAACGTTACAGTTTAAAGCATCAAGAGTAGTGTAACAATACTTCAAAAAGGGAACCTTCAAGCGTGGATCAAGAATAACTACAAAGGCTAGTACTACACTATAATCTTTCCAATATTTGTCAATTTTTTTTTCTTCATATCTGTAGCCATCTCCCTTATAACATCATCAGCTTGATCTTGGTTTTCTTCTAAGATGCACTCAACTTTCCACACTTGCATAAAATACAAGTTTGCAGTTGGATATGAAGATCCTGATATCAATTTTGTGATTTCATAAAATGGTTCTAATAATTCACATATGCTTTCCCCTCTTTCCCAATCCTCATCAGATGGACAATGTTTATAATTCATATCTGCCACCTGAAAAACTCAAATGCTTTTCTATATTTTAAGGCACTTTCAAGCATTAAATATGTGCTATTCCACCTTGTAGACACATCTAACCTTAAACCACCTGTAAGGCTTATTCCCGCATCATTAACACAATCTTTAAACTTAATCATCCTTCCATCAGAACCTTTAATATACTTGACACTTTCTCTAATTTTCTTGAGTGCTTCATTGGCCACTTTTAAACCCTCTTGAACAATTAAGTTGAGTATATGCGCTGAACATCGAACATGGAAATACTCACCATCACATAGCAAATTGCTTTGTACACACAAATGTTTTTTCAAATGGTCTTGCATGTTATCATTGGAAGAAGCATTATCCAAAGTAATAGAAAATACTTTCTTATCTATTCCCCATTGCTTTAAGCAATCAAACAAAGTGGCTTCCAATGCAATACCATTATGTGGGGGTTTCATTCGACAAAAGTTGAGAACACAACTGGTTAACCTCCAACGTTCATCAACAAAATGAGCAGTTAAACAAATATAACCCTCGCTAGTAGATGCTGTCCAAACATCCGAAGTAAGACAAATTCTATTTGGAATTCTACCCAAGATATCCTTAATCTTATTCTTCTCTTTGTTATATATTTTCTCAATATTCGACACAATGGTATTCCTATAGACCATTTCAGCATAAGGATTCAAATAATTTACCCATACTCGAATTTTCTCATACTCAACAAAGCTAAAAGGAAGATCATGTGCAATAATAGCTTCAGCAAGCAATTCACGATGGGTTTTTTGGTTCAATCCACGATGGGTTTTTTGGTTGATTCTAATCATGTTAGGAGGTTCATCAGGATTAAAAAGGTTCAACATGATACTCTTACAAAGAGAAACATGACGAATTAGATGAGAAGTCCCATAATTGTGCCCAGAATTAGGATTTTTTCCAATACTAAATTCATTGCTACAAAAATTGCATGCGGCTTTTTCAACCTCATCTGCATCTTTACCAATTTTTGTAAAAAAATTCCAAACAGTTGATATTGTTTTCTTACGTGTATCATCGGTATTTTCAAATACTACAAAAGGAGCTTCATCTTCTACATTCACAGTTATATCCATAGACTCCATACTATAATATAAAAGGAAGTTCCTACGCATTTAAACAAATAACATACAATTAAACAATCTCATAGATGATCAATTTGAATAAATGCATCTAAACACAAATCAAACACAAATCAGTCCCATAATATAACGTAAAACACAAGACCAATGTTTATTCTACTGCATAGTCATAATCAGTTGGTTTGATTTTGGTTTAATCATAATTAAAACAACTATGAGATGAAAATGGACAGTTTTATTGATCATAATAAGTTTCTTATATCAAACTAATACATATGATTCACTTAGTTGTTTGTTTATAGTTTCATGTAGGCAGAAGTTGTCCAATGATCTGGATTTGGAAAGTAAAAACTTGAGATTGGCATTAAGTGAACTTCACTTAAAGCACAAGTCTTTAGCAAGTGATTTCCGAATTCAGAGGGATCTGGATGCCAAAAATAAAGCCGAGCTTAAACAGTTAAAAGGTAAATTTTCTCTACCATGATCTTAAGCAATTAATCTTATTCTCATATTATAACTTACAAGGCAGTTTACTATGTTGACTCTGTGTGTAAACACACTTGAAGTTAAACACACTTGAAGTTTACTATGTTTACTATGAAATGGTAATTAATTTTACATGCTAAATCACAAATATAATATAAAAGCTAAAATTCAAACAGAACACAACTTAAGCAAGAGGGTAACAGAAAACAACAATGATTCAAAATTCAAAGTAAATACTGAAAAGAATACTGAACGGAACAGAACACAGCTTAAGCACACATTTTTGGTAATCACTGTTTAACCCGAAAATTCAAAGTAAATACTGAAAAGAATGAAGCAATAATGATGAAATTATGTAGTTTGTCAACGAGGCAAAGAGGGTATATGCGAAACATCAATGCGTGCGATTAAGCAAGGTAACCACAAACCTTGATGGGTGACTTCAGAAAATCAACAGTGACGGTGGCCTGAACACAAATCAATGGTGAAGAGAATGAGAATCCACCGTGACGGTGGTCGGAACCAAACGAACGGAGGAGGAAATTGAAGGCGTGGATTTAGGGTTTCTTCTGATTTCTGATTTTTGGGGTGGAAAGTGTAAACCGTGAAAAAATGAAAACGAAAAGGGGGCCATAAGGCCCTTTGGCCCAGGTCCACAAAAACTTAGAAAAAGGGGGCTGGGGCCACAAAAAAAATTTCATTAAGGGGGGCTCAAATTTTGGGGCCTAAAAAAAAATTTAATGAAGGGGGCCTTGTGATTATGGGCTTTTTTGACAGGTCTACCCCCAGGCCACGACCTCCTACTAGTCCCAAAAAGTAGAGCATTTTGGTATATAAATTACAAAGTAGGGTATTTTGGTTTAAAAATTTAAAAAGGGATATATTGGTAAAAAATCCTTCAAAATTATCATTATACTTACAAATATATTTATTTTTAAATCATTTTAACACTTCTATAATAAAAATAGAGATTTTAAAATATTTATAATATATTCAAGTAATTATTTCCAAAATAAATAATTAAAATAAGATATAGTTAGAAATAATTAAATACAACTATATGTACATTTAACACTAATTAAATGCACATAAAAATATCACATTAATTACTAATGCGTATATTCACATAAATTTGTCTAAAATAATATTATTTTAATTACGTATACTAACATATTATTATTTTTATATAAATAAATAAGAAAAATAAATATAATACTTATAATCTATATTAATTATCAATTCAAATATTTAAATAAATAAGAAAACTAAATATAATACTTATAATCTATATTAATTATCAATTCAAATATGTATAAAATTATCACATCATAACAAACATCCATTGAAAAAATTAATTACAAAATTTATTAACATATATTTTTAAATAATTTTAACACCAAATTAATATTAACATCTCAAATTTTTTAAAGGAATCAATTTATTATCTTCTAGTTTATCCTTATCTTTTAAAAATGAGTTTGTTTTTAGTAATTTTTTAGTATTTAATTTTGTTGTGCTTATAAAATTTAGTTAGTATATAGATTATAAAATAATTAATTGAGAAAATAGAATAGGCATCCTTTATCCAATTAACCAACACTACATTATATTATATACCCCATCAAAACCCATTTCTTCTGTCTATCTCCCAAGGTTTTCACTTACCCAAATCAAACCTCCATCCTATACTAAAACATGCAAGCCACTCTTCTCTTCATCTTGTAAACACGCCAATACAAATTGATCACAACACTCTCTTCTCCTCCCAAAATAAAAATCAACCCCTTCCACTCACCCAGTCCCTACTTGATCTCATGCTTCATCTAATTTTAAGGAGAAAGAACAAAAAACAACACAATCTTTCCCTTTTTCTATTTTTTTGTCGTAAATTGAGAGAGAGAAAAGAGTGAGAAATTATGAAAATGGATTAAAGAATATGAAGAACCAAGAAGGAGAAGAAGTCAAGGATTGCAAGTTTAAGGACTATTTCAAAGAAATTATGTATCTTGGGTTCCATCATTTTCTCTACAATATAAAGGTAACATAACAAATCCCCAACACTAAAAATCTCTTTAGAGTGTGCTTAGAATTTCTAATCTAATTAAAAATAAAGTTAAAGTGTTTTCTTGTTTTCACTCTTTGCATGTGAGCATTAGGGGGATTGATGATGCATGTTATGTTGAAATCTTTTATGGGTTTGTGATGAAAATGCAATATTTAATGGGTATGATAGTGAGTTTTGTGCGTGATTGATGATTCTAACATGTCATTGTATGATTGTGATTTGAATTTGAGTGTTGTGCTTTGATATGTATTATATAACAAGTAGCTTTTCCTTTGTTTAAATGATAATCAAAGGGGAATTTTAGAGTTAGAATGAGAAAAGATATTGCTGAAATTCGTAAAATAGGTATTTGTATTCTATCAAATTTGCTTACCGAATTTAAATTGGTTAAGTGAATTTGTTAGTATGAGAAATGGTTCCTTTTTATCTCAGATTTTCTGAGCGAAGTTTCCTCAATTTGGAACTATATTTTAAATGTTTTATTGATTGTTTGGGTTTGGTTTCAAATACTTATTATACTATGCTAAAAATGACATTTTATAGCGCTTTTTTATTTTAAAAAGCGCTGTTGTATCTTTTTACAGCGCTAGATGGTACAACACTTATTTTTTTTTGAAAAAGTGTTGTAAATGGCTTAAAAAATGCGCTGTAAAATCCTATTTTTCGCGTAGTGTTATGTTGTACTTTATTTCAGAACATAGAACTGTTATTAATGACTTTAAATTCTTTCATAAATGATCTTATTGTTGAGGCAAAATTTCAAATTAATATTTTGACGTAAACAAACAAAGATTAATTAAAGACTCTAATTAAGATTCTAAATGATGTGTTAACTTAACATCTATTTTCGAGTGTAATAATCTAAGATATGTACTAAGCAATGCAAACAAAATCAGTTTTAAGAAAAAACAAAAAATGAACAAAACAGAATCAGGAACATTCTTAACAAATTCTGAAAAACCAAGAACGTTCTCCAAATTTTTCATTTTCATCAAACAAGTTCAAATCATTTGTTAATGCAAAGAAAACTCATGCAAATTACGAATGCATTTCCAGTACATCTACAAGGAATATCCAGCTCTCATATCAGCAAAAGAAACACTCTAAAAGATGAAAGATTAAATGACACGATCCAAAGCAAAAGTGACAAATGATCATTCTTTAGCATGGTAACATCAGTCTCCAGAATGATAAACATTCTCCAACATGTTTCAATTAATCTCTGACATGCGAACATCATTCTCCAGCATGTTAACAACAATCTCAAGAATGTTAACGTTATTCTCCAGCATGTTAACATCAGTCCCCAGAATGATAACATCATTATCCAACATATAAACAATCAATCTCCAACATGTGTACATCATTATCCAACTTGTTTTGAACGAATCAAAAGGTAGTCTTAATTTGAATACATTAAGCACATCTTTGAGATGTTTGTGTGCATAAACAAAGGATCATCACAATCAAGAATGAGAAGCTACAAATTAGACATTATTATCTCAGAAGCAAAAATGCAAAATGTTCAAGTCAAGAACATTCATGGTTTAAAAAAGTCTGGTCTTTGGTCAAATCTGACACATGACAGCTAGATACTTTCCAATGGTGAAAATAGATGTCATCAAGCTCCTTGAAGCCTATAAAAAGAACCCCAAGCTCAAGGAAAAAGCAGAACTTCAAGTGTTAATATAATCCATCACTTATATACATAAACATATTTAGAAGCTTCTCAATTGCAAACAAAAGATTCATGTATGTTTTCTGTAAGTCATGAGCTTCCCTGATCATGTTTTTGATTTAATTCCCAAACACACAATACATGTGAAATATTTGATTGATCTAATGTTTTGAATTGAGAAATATTTCAGGCAAACAAGAAGACACCACACACTTGGAACAATAGCTTGCAACTCAAGGAATCAACCAAAATTGGAGGATGCACTTGAGAAAGACGCAAAAAATTGTATAGTGTTATTAAGTGTCTTAGTAATACGTTTAGTAGACTAATCACTATGGTCTCACACTTAAGTCTTTGCCTATGAATGAAAATCAATCAACCAAAAAGTCAATTGATGAATCGATTGATAAATCGATTGTCTGACTCAGAACAAGTGTTTTCATTACATCAATCGATTGCGGAATCAATTGGATAAATGTTTTTAAGTGAAATCTGAGTTCTGGGATAAAATCAATCGATTAGACAATCGATTGGGCAATCCATTGAGCAATCGATTTAGCAAGTCACAGAAACAACCAGTTATGGGAACAATCGATTACCAAATCGATTGATACCAAGTTTAAAATCAGGTTTAAAGTTCTGTGATGCAACAAATCGATTGGGACATCAATTGATTTAGTTTTCTTAAAAATCAGAGTTTGACGCAGTCGATTAGGCAATCGATTGCAGATTAATCATTCATCAGAACAACTTTGATCAAATCGATTGGCAAATAGATTTTGTCAAAATAGCTGAGGTTCTGTAACACGCACAATCGATTGGCAAATCGATTGATGGAAAAGTCTGAGTCACTATGATCAGCACAATCGATTGACGAATCGATTGAAGAAAATGTTCAAGTTACAGAAAGGGTTCAGCTAAGTGCCAAATCGATTATGAAGTCGACTGAGGAATCGATTGTTTTGATTTTGTTGTTGAATCAAAACACCTATAATCGATTACTCAATCGATTTGGATAAAATCATAGTTCCAGTTCTGATTAATGTATTAAAAGAATCGATTGGCAAATCGATTCATGCTTATATGATTCAATATTCAAGAAAAACAAGACCTGCGAAAATCGATTAGGCAATCGATTAATGCATTATGAAATCGATTAGGAAATCGATTGTCCTGATGTTTTCTTTGAATATATATAAGATGATTCAGACGTTTTTTTAAAAAAAAACTTTGCACAAAACTTTTGCATACTTTTCATAATCTTTGACAATCACTTGAAAAACACTTTTGACAGAAAAGTTTTTCACACACACACAAACATTCATAGCCCAAAATACTTTTGTGTGAGAACCAAAATAGTGATTTGAGTCAAATCTTTGTACATCTTTAATTCTTGAAAAACACAACTCTTTGTAATTGAAGGATTGGAAAATCCAGTTTAGAAACTGGTGGCGATCTTCGTTTGATCTTGTGTATGTTTGACGATTGACTGCAAGGATGAAGGGGTTAAGCAATAGGAAAGAGTCTGAGTTAGATAGATAGGTTTCGAGGAAACTGGACAATCTGTAAACAAGTCTCAATTCTTTCTATTGAAGAAAAAGCTGAAATCCAGTTGGATTGTCATGAGTGGATGTAGGCTGTCACACTGACAGCTGAACCAAGATAAATTTTGGTGTCATCTCTCTATCCCTTATCTCTTTACTTTTCATATTCATCTTGTATGCGATCTAATATTTCCGCTGTGTACTTTGTGTATGAATCTTGCATAGTTAACATAGGAATTAAAATTGAACACGTTGGATTTGATCTTAATTCTCTTATTCTTAATCAAAAGAAGTCATATTTTTCCAACATTTTCCTCTTCAAATATCAGAATCATTCCACTGAATTCTTTTATCAAGAAATTATTCTCAAACACAAGTTGAGCATACTAAGATTCTACAAATATCTTTAAATTATTATTGTGTAAACTCAAGTATATAAGGGTTGTTTATAGTTTGAGTAGTTTGTAGAAAATCGTTTTATGGTTAAAAGGTGAATTGTAAAATCCTCTCTAAAGATTTATAGGTGACCTGATTGAATCCTTTTCTAGATGGAAATGAATTGTTGTTACAAATCAAGGTTGATTTGAACAAAGCTGTGTAAAACCAAGAACGTTCTCCGTTTGAATGTTTAATGGAAAATCTCACAATTGTGAGGATTGGACGTAGCCCGAGTTGGGTGAATGAGGATATATCATTGTGTGATATCTCTTCCCTTATCTCTATTTACCTTCAGTCCTTTTGATTATCAAGTTAAATAAATAAGCTAAACTGTTGATTTTAACTAACCAAGAACGTTCTCCGTTTTTTGTTTCCAGAACCAAGAACGTTATCTGTTTTCTATTTTCACAACCAAGATCAATCTTGAGTTATTTTATTAAGTTTTTAACACGAAATTTTAAATAGGTGAATTTACAATTCAAACTCTCTTCCTTGTAAATTGACATTGCTGCTTCACTTATAACTTTTTGCATATTGTATGAACTTGGCGTGATATGTGGATTGAATGAACGATTCCATTTTTGAATTTACGGTTTATATATATATATATATATATATATATATATATATATATATATATAAA
>NC_021164.2:51247652-51255413 GCF_000331145.2 Cicer arietinum | reverse complement strand
TACGGTTTATATATATATATATATATATATATATATATATATATATATATACTAAGTCATAAGAATAAGTAAAGATATTTTGATGAATCATATATGTATTTTGATAGATTTCTTCGGTAAAAGAAAAATATATATTTTATGATGAGTAAACTAAATTCTTTTAGAAAGAGGGAGAACGAGTAAGGGAAGAGCAAGTAGGATTCTTTTTACGGTTATGACTGTAATACCTCAATTTTGTCCTATAAAATAATTTAAAGTTATTTTAATAATAATAATAATATATATTTTACAATTATCATAAAAAATCTAAACATCTTTATTTTACATAAAATAAAATAAAAAATTCAATTACAATAAAAACAATTCAAAGTGTTTTTGATTTGGCATGGCAACACATCAGTATCCAATACACCAATCCATTCCACACATAGTCCTGCCAACACTCAACACATCAAGTCTTCACCTTCATCTTCCATTGTACATCCTTTTAACTGCTTGACTTTGTGCCAGAGTTGTTGCAAACCCTCTTTTATATTATTTGCATTCCTAGTAAGTACAAACATGTTAGAAACCAGTTAATTGGTTCATCTTATATCACACATACTAATAAAGGCATTACTTGTATAACCTTCTTTTATTATTTCTATACTCAAAATCTGAATTTTGCAAACAAACCCACATAAAATCCAGAACCTGATTTTATCTTCTGATCATAAAATTTATCTAATAAACACAACATTTCACTACTTTAATACTTTTAGTCTATAAATAAAGTTTGAAATTTTGAAACTAGGGGGGAAGAGAATTCAAAATTGGGAAACATATTTTCTTTTTGGGAGAGAAATTTGTAAAAAAAATACACTAAAGCAGAGATTGAATTTTGTCACTATTCAAACATACAGAAACAAAGGAACAAACAGAAGGATTAAGGTATTTTCGTTTTTCATTTTTCATTTTCTAATCATAATCTAAATGTAATCTGTTGAGTTTGAGTTATGAATAAAAGATGAAAATTATTTATTATTATTGATCTGAGTATAAAAATGTTAGAGATAATAGGATTAAAAACTCAAACCTTGAACGCTTGAACGCCGTTGTTGTCGCCGGAATGACGACCGTGTTTCCTGGTCACTCCGTTCGCACTCTGATACCCTTCTTCCTCGACGACCTAATCCAGCGGCCTCATTCCAACGTCGTTCTTATTCACGGTCTCGATGATGAAGTTCGCGTGGAAACATGGCTCTGTTTTTCTCTTTTAAAACTTCTGATCTCCAACCTCCATTATCCTAGGCGCCGCTCATCTTAGTTTTTGTCTATGTCTTTTTTCAAGTTAGGGTTTGTTTTACAAATCAGATTTCTGAAGATATAGGGCCATGGTTATTTGCAGCCCATTTACGTTTTTTAGGTCCAACTTCTTTTTTTAGTTTGATCATTGCCTTTTATTTTAAAAATATATATGCTTGAATGTTTAATCAATTTCTAATATAAAAAATAATTATTATATTTTTATCTCTTTTTATTTTTTTTATTTAGATATGACGTTTTTTTTTTTAGATATTCAAATCAAACATCTTTTTAATCTTTGAGTTATTAGAACACAAGTTGTGACAATTTGGTGGTTCTAAATCTCATCTTCACAAATAAATTAATAAATTAAAAATTATAAACAAATTAAAAGTTATTAAAAGTTAACTAAAAATAACATTTTTTTTAATCCCGGAGTTACATAATACAAATTATATATTTTAATAGCTCTAAAATTTATTTTTATAAATAAATAGATCTAAAATCAACTTTTTTTAAAAAATTTAATTAATTAGATGTGTTTATTTTAATTTTGGAGTTGTTAAGACACAATTTAAACATTTTGTTGGTTTTAAAACTCAATTTAAAAATAAAAAAAATATTCTTAAGAGGATTAAAATTAGATGTGACATCTTTTTTTTTTACTCCTTCAGTTTTGAGACACGAGTTGTACAACTCGACCGTCTTAAAACTCATATTTTAAAATATTTATTCAAATCAAGCAAGCTTTTTTTTAAGTTCGTCAAATTTAACTTTTTTTAAAATAACAAAATACAATTGATTTAAAAGCAATCAACACATCCACATTTTCTACCAAGAACTACGTAGTTTTGATTTCTCCATCGCACCAGGAGATACGTAGGAGCAAGATCACACTCTTGTTAAGCACAATAATAAAAACTTTTTTTCACTCTTTTAAACACGTTTTTATCTCAAGAAAATCATATTTATAAAAAATAATTTTATATCTATATTTAATAATAAAGAGAAATAGATATAATTAAGTTGATATAATTTTGCACAATTAATTATAGGTAACCGTTTTTTAGCGGATGTCGTAGGGTGCTAATACCTTCCATACGCATAATCGGCTCCCGAACTCAAAATCTTGTTTCAAAGACCATTTTATATTTTTTTTATATTTTTAAGGGTTTCCCAATATTTTCCCTATTTTAAAATAAATTTTGGTGGCGACTCCATTGAATTCGATGAAAACTCGAAATTTTAGGCCGCGACAACTGGCGACTCCACTGGGGATATTTCGAGAGTCAAGCCTAAAAATTAATTGTGCATAATTTTTTAACTTTTTTCTATATTTGCTTGTTTTTCCTTTACATTTTCTTTGTGTTTTTTTATTTTTAATAAGTATTAGTTGACATTATAATATTTTTAATAAGTATTAGTTGACATTATAATATTTGTTTATCTATTTATTTTATATATGTATATATGTTTTGTTAGTATTATGGATTTAATGAATTATGTTTATTCAACACCTACACTTTTTTAAGACACACACTTATGAGTGGAACCTCATACCCGGGTTTGAACAAAACTTAAGCTTAGTTTCGAGATCGCGTAGTGGTAGCCTTCTGGATGTACATCCTGTTTGGTTAGCATGAAGATCTCACCTAGAGTTTGATCCTATTGAGGTTATTGTCACTTCAAATAGTTTACCTATTGTTGTTGACAATATTCTAAAATAGGATTATTGGCTCTAGGAACCGTGTTTAGAACCATAGAGCCTCCCTTGTGAGAATTTCACTACATAAGCCAATAGATCCTTTCATTGTAAGAATATCCATGAAAACAAAAAAAAATTATCTCATATATTCAAGAGTTTATATATATATTAGTTTCATTCATATCTCATGACATTTTTTTTCTCTCTTTCTAAGGAAAATAAAACATAATAGCATTTTGCATAAATTTTCATGATTTTTGGGAAATCATACAAATCTTAGTCATGTGTTATTAAAGTGGACAATGAGATCTAAAAAAAGAAAAACTTTACTTTTAAAGTTCAAGCAACCTGATAATATCAATGAAGGATTTGCTATTTCGATTTCTGATCCCCATATTTTCTTCACTAATAATTCGTTCTTGTTAAAAAAAAATTACATAAGGCTTATGATTCCCCAACGTCCAACTATCATAATTAACTAATTGATTTCTTCTTCATTCATATTTTAATGCATACTCATAAAAAATTAATTAATTAATTTATTTAAAAAAAATACAGAAAAAATCAATAAAGCTGTTTCCCCGACACCCTTATCGGACTCGTGCAAACTCGAAGATCATGGAAGAACTTGAGCAAAATCAAGAGGTGATGAGAATGGATGTCAACCAATTGAAGGACAAGGTTGATCAAATCTTAGAAGCTATACAAGCTTTGTCAAGGAAGGGGAATACAGATGAGAATCCTCCGACTACAAATGAAGAACACCAGACCACTCCTTCTCACCAATCAGGCTTTACCCCGACTACCCAGCAACCTCATACAACAACTATGCAATTTCCTATGTATGGTCTTCCACCCGGTTATACTCCACCTTTAGTCGTCAACCCCCAAAACCCAAACCAATCACAAATTCCATCTCCTCTGGGCTATATACCACCCCAAAACACTCAACCCTCAGAAAATATTCCATATATTGCACCCCAAGTACCTGATGACTCTTCATCATATGCATATTTTCCCACTGTTTTAGTCTTATTTATCCTCAATCATCAGTTAAATTAAGGATTTATTTGATACATTTTGTTGATTTTTGTTCTTTGAGTTAATAAAATGTTTTTTGTTTTTATTTCGTTGATTAAGTAGGAATTTGTCGTAATTTTACATTGCGTTTTGTTTTGGTGCAGTGCTGAATTTTGGTGAAGAATCAACATGATATATGTGGAGTATTTCAGCCATATCTGGAGTTCTAGATGTCCAATTAGTGTCACTCCAAGTGCTAATGAAATCTAAGATCCATATCTACAACTTGCATGAAGACACCGGGACTAAATTCAGACGCAAAAGATGAGAAAAATGCAAAATACATCAGACAGCAGATGTTGTGCGCCTGGAGCGCGCCCTGCGCGCCTGGAGCGTATTTCTCAGGTTTGGCCTCTGCCAACGCGCGCCTGGGGCGCGCGATGCGCACCAGCAACCATTAAAACGCAGATTTTTACTGTTTTAGGGATCTTTTGGACTCTTGGGAACTGAGGAGACTTGTGCCCTAGCATAGAAACTCAAAGACGGTCGTGTCTAACGCCATTGAAGCAGTTTTATCATGAATCATTCTTGTAATTCTTCTTTAATCCTTATCTTTTGTATCTCTGTCATGAGTAACTAAACCCTATTTGTTAGGGATGAGTGTAACCAGATGAAACCCTTATTTTTCTGATTTGATTTCTAGTTATATGAATGAGTTTATTGAATTGTTTTTCTCATCTCTGTGCTTAATGCTTTTTATTGCTTGATCAACATTAAAATGTTCTACGATTTGTATTTTGAAACGGAAGTGGACTTTACGAATGCTTGAGATGAGAAATTCATGAATTTGTAGTCTAGGGATAGATGCAGGTCATGAAACCAATTAAATTAGTTGCAAAACAATAATTTACAAGAGAATTTCTATACGGTAATGCTTAATTCTAATCTTAAATCCACTAAGGAATTAGGGGTTACTTTGGAATTAAAGGTTCTGTCACTAAGACATTAGGGCAAAAATAATAAAGAGAATTCGGTAATAATTCAATAAAGGAATTCAGTAACTAGGATCAAATTAGACACCAAGGTTGGATTCGAAGTGAAACTCATCCCTGACATTTTTCTCATTATAAAAGATCAATTTTATTATTGTTGTTAATTTCAAACATTATTTCAATCAACTTGGGAACCTTTTTGTTCAATTCTAGTAATCAAATATAATTCAATAGTAAAACGCAATCCTTGAGTTCGACACTCGGTACTACCGTTTTATTGTTACTTGCAACGATTCAGTACACTTGCTGAAATGCTATCAGTACCCCATTTCGATACTAATGGAAATTGGCATCGACCTCACATTGGGGATGATACACAATCAAAAGAAAAATTCCATGTCTTGGAAGAGCGAATAAAAGCTATTGAGGGGTATAATGTTTATGGCATTGAAGCTTTCGATATGTGTTTGGTTCCTGATGTGACTATCCCTCCCAAATTCAATTTTTCTCATTATAAAAGATACAAGAGCAACACATGTCCTAAAAATCATCTAACTATGTATTGCAGAAAAATGGCATCTCATGCTCATAACGATAAACTTCTCATTCACTTTTTCCAAGACAGTTTGAGTGGGGCATCGTTAAGTTGGTATATGCATCTTGAGCGAAATCAAATTCGTTCATGGAAGGACCTAGCTGATGCCTTTTTGAAGCAATATAGGTACAACGTTGACATGGCCCCTGATAGGATGCAATTGCAAAATTCATTGAAAAATGACAACGAAGCTTTCAAAGAATACGCACAACGGTGGAGGGAAATGGCCTCACAAGTAGAACCCCCATTATCTGAAAGAGAAATGGTTGGTATGTTTATGGTTACTCTTCAGTCGCCTTTTTATGACAAGATGATTGGGAGTATGTCATCAAACTTTTCTGACCTTGTCATCATAGGAGAAAGGATAGAAAGTGGGATGAGGAGTGGCAAGATTGTATGCGCAGCAACTAGCGCGAAACGACCCCAGACGACATTTTCAAAAAAGAAAGAAGGAGACGCTAACGCTGTAATGGTAAACCCCATAGTCTCTTATTTTCCGCCCACAAATTCTTATCGACCCCCAAATTTCCAGCCCCTGATACCACAAACTCCTTACATCCCTTATCCATATGTGGCTGCAACCACACAAGCTTCATACCCTCAATATCACCCTTCAAGACCACCTTTTTATCAACCACCACCTACCCCATTTTCCCCACAAAATCAATACCCAATCTCGAATCACTACAGACCACCTGTCAACCAAGAAAAAAGGATAACTCGTTTTGATCCAATTCCCGTCACGTATAGCCAATTGTTGCCCCATTTACTTCAAAATTCAATGGTAGTCGTAAGACCAATGAAACCTCTTGAACCACCATTTCCAAAATGGTATAATCCAAATTCCAAATGTGAATATCATGCAGGAGCCGTTGGGCATTCCATTGAAGATTGTCAAGCCCTAAAATTTAAAGTGCAAGAATTGATTAATGCAAAATGGCTTACCTTCAAGGAGGACGGTCCCAACATAGGGAGCAATCCTTTGCCGGGCCACGGGGATTCCTCTGTGAATGTCATTGAAGATGGGATAAACCAATATGCAATAGATGGTCATGTGTTCACCATGGGGTCGTCTGTGGAAAATAATATATCTTTCCCAAAACCATTGGAAATTCTTTACAAAAAAGAGAATCTTAAGTCAACTCCTAGCAAGCCAAATGCAATAATTGTCCAAACACCAACCCCTTTTCCTTATGGAAATACTAAGGCAGTACCGTGGAAATACGAAATCACATCTCACTTGGCAGATCATCAACCAAGTGATGGTTGTGAAACTAAAGGAACTGATATCACTAACATCTCAGGGATTGGTGGAATGACTCATAGTGGTCGAGTATACATTCCTGAACAACTTAGGAAAAAGGAGGTTAATGGAGAAAATGGAAAATAAGATATGTATCATGCCATAAAAGGATAAGAGATCGGTAAAAAGACGGTGTCTGAAGAAGAAGCTAATGAATTTTTGAAGTTTGTCAAGCAAAATGAATATAAGGTGGTGGATCAGCTAAATCAAACCCCTTCCAAGATATCAGTTCTCTCCTTGTTATTGAATTCTGAAGCACATAGAAGGGTACTAATGAAAGTTTTAAACGAAGCCCATGTTACTCACGATATCACTATCGATCAGTTTGATGGAGTTGTCGGTAACATCACTGCTAGTAGTTGCATGAGTTTTAGTGATAATGAATTACCAGCTGAAAGGACAGAGCATAATAAAGCACTGCACATCTCTGTGAGGTGTCACAATCATATTCTTGCACGAGTGCTAGTAGATAATGGTTCATCATTAAATGTCTTGCCTAAATCAACACTGTCAAAACTATTTGTTGAGGGAGCCTGTTTGAAGCCTAGTGCTTTGGTGGTGAAAGCATTTGATGGATCTAGAAGACAAGTTGTTGGTGAGATTGACTTGCCAATTCAAATCGGACCCCATATCTTTGGGATAACCTTCCAAGTGATGGATATTAAACCGGAGTACAATTGTCTTTTAGGGAGACCATAGATTCATGCTGCTGGAGCAGTGACATCCACCCTCCATCAAAGCTAAAGTTTATAGTGAACAATAAGCTGGTAATAATATATGGGGAAGAAGATATGATAGTAAGTCATTTATCTTCTACAGGCTACATTGAAAACACGGAGGAAGCCATAGAGACTTCCTTTCA
>NC_021164.2:51243825-51247624 GCF_000331145.2 Cicer arietinum | reverse complement strand
ATCGTTTAAAAGAACCAAAACTATCTACCACATCATTGAAGTTTACCAAATCTATGTTGGAAGGAGGAGTTTTTGTTAATTTGGGAAAGTTGATAGAAATACCAAAAAAAAAAATAATAGGTACGGGTTGAGATATGTACCTACTAAAGCTGATAAAGAGAAGGTTGCGAAGGGAAAAAGAGAAATTTGGACACCGAATTCACAGAAGATTCCTATTTGTCACATTCACCAAACTTTTCAAAGCGCCGAAATAATATATGTTCATCAAGTGGTTGTTACAGAAGAGGATCATGTTGATGATGACACCCTCAAGCTAGTGTACCTTTGTCCTCCAAACACCAATCTCAACAATTGGAAGATCATCGAGTTTCTCGTGTTTGTTAATTCATGTTCAAAGTAATTATGTATTTTTAACTCCTTTTGCTCTGCCCAAGGCTATAAGGATAACTAATTAGGGCATATGTATTTCAATTCCGTACTTATTATCAATAAATGCATTTATGAATTCTCCAACTGGTTTTGTTTTTTCTCTTTTCTCTTTCTTTTGGCAATCCTTATTCATATTTTCTTTTTTTCTTTTAATTGATTATGTGGATGTCTTTGCATGGTCATATCAGGATATGCCCGGGTTAGATACTAACATAGTTGAACACAAGCTACCACTAAAACCTGAATACACTCCAATTAAACAGAAGTTGAGAAGGATGAGACCTGATATGTCGCTTAAAATTAGAGAAGAGGTCAAGAAGCAATTTGATGCTGGTTTCTTAGCAGTAGCAAAATATCCTCAATGGGTGGCTAATATTGTACCAGTTCCAAAGAAAGATGGAAAGGTTCGAATGTGCGTTGATTATCGGGATTTAAATAAAGCTAGTCCTAAAGATGATTTTCCTCTACCTCATATTGATGTCCTAGTGGATAGCACTGCTCAATACTCTCTTTTCTCCTTCATGGATGGTTTCTCAGGGTACAATCAAATCAAGATGGCTCCCGAAGATATGGAAAAAACTACGTTCATCACACAATGGGGGACTTTCTGCTATAAAGTGATGCCATTTGGATTGAAGAATGCCGGGGCAACCTATCAAAGAGCAATGGTAACCTTGTTTCATGACATGATGCATAAGGAAATAGAGGTTTACATGGATGATATGATCGCAAAATCTCGAATCGAAGAAGACCATGTTGTTAACCTTCAAAAGTTATTTGAGCGACTAAGAAAGTTCAAACTCCATTTAAACCCTGCTAAATGCACATTTGTTGTAAGATCAGGCAAATTACTTGGGTTTATCGTTAGTCAAAAGGGGATAGAGGTGGACCCATATAAAGTAAGAGCAATACAAGAAATGACGGCTCCACGCACAGAAAAAGAAGTTCGTGGCTTTTTGGGTAGATTGAATTACATTGCAAGGTTTATATCGCATCTCACCGCTACGTGCGAGCCGATTTTCAAATTGTTGCGCAAAGACCAAAAGGTTGAATGGAATGAGAATTGTCAAAAAGATTTCGAAAAGATTAAGCAGTACTTATCAAAACCTCCCATCCTAGTGCCTCCTGTTCATGGGAAACCACTTATTATGTACTTAACAGTACTTGACGAGTCAATGGGCTGCGTACTGGGGCAGCATGATGAATCTGGTAGGAAAGAACATGCTATTTATTATTTGAGCAAAAAGTTCACCAGTTGTGAAACAAGATATTCACTACTTGAACGAACATGTTGCGCATTGGCATGGGCTGCTCGTCGGTTGAGACAATACATGTTATGTCATACAACTTGGTTGGTGTCTAAAATGGACCCAATTAAGTACATCTTTGAGAAACCTGCTCTTACTGGAAGGATCGCCCGTTGGCAGATGTTGTTATCAGAATACGATTTGGTATATGTTACACAAAAATCTATCAAAGGAAGCGCATTAGCAGAGTACTTAGCCCAACAACTGGTAGAAGATTATCAATCAATGCAGTGTGAATTTCCTGATGAAGACATAATGACTTTAGTTGAAGAGATTGGATCATCTGATAAAGAAAAATGGAGGTTGGTGTTTGATGGTGCTTCTAATGCGTTAGGGCATGGAATTGGAGCCATTTTGATTTCCCCAGAGAACCAGTTCACTCCATTTACAGCTAGGTTGTGTTTTGATTGTACAAACAATATTGCAGAATATGAAGCATGTGTTATGGGCATTAAAGCGGCTATTGAATCAAATGTAAAATTTCTTGAGGTATATGGAGACTCATTGTTGGTCATCCATCAGACGAAAGGAGATTGGGAAACGCGAGATTCTAAATTGATTCCGTATCACACCCATATCAAAGAATTGACAGAACACTTTGAGAAGATTACTTTTCACCATATCCCTCGAGAAGAAAACCAGTTAGCTGACGCCTTGGCCACTTTGTCATCAATGTTCAAAATAACCACTAATCAAGACGTGCCGGTCATAAAAATTCAACAAAGAGAAAAACCTGCATATTGCTTATCAATAGAAGAAGAGTCTGATGGTAAACCGTTGTTTTATGACATCAAATCATATGTTAAGAATAAGGAATATCCATTGGGTATTTCAGAAAACGACAAAAGGGTTTTAAGGAGATTGTCAATGAATTTCTTCTTAAATGGCGATGTGCTTTATAAGAGAAATCATGATATGGTTCTCCTCAGATGTGTGGATAAAGCAAAAGCAGAGAAAATTATCCAAGAGGTTCACGAAGGTTCTGTCGGAACTCATGCAAATGAGCACACAATGGCAAGAAAAATCTTAAGGGCTGGCTACTATTGGTTGACCATGGAATCCGACTGCTTTAGTCACGTAAAGAAATGTCATAAATGTCAAATCTATGCTGATAAAATACATGTACCACCCACTTCTTTGAATGTTTTAACATCACCATGGCCATTTTCAATGTGGGGAATGGATGTTATTGGACTCATCGAGCCTAAGGCTTCAAATGGACACCGGTTTATCCTAGTAGCTATTGATTATTTCACAAAATGGGTTGAAGCCGCTTCTTATGCCAATGTGACGAGAAGTGTGGTTGTCAGATTCATCAAAAGAGAATTGATTTGTCGATATGGATTGCCAAATAAGATAATCACTGATAACGCGACTAATCTGAATAACAAAATGATGAAAGAGTTGTGTGATAATTTCAAAATTCAACACCATAATTCTTCTCCATATCGTCCGAAAATGAATGGGGTTGTAGAAGCAGCAAATAAAAATATCAAGAAGATCATACAAAAGATGGTGGAGACATATAAGGATTGGCATGAAATGCTTCCCTTTGCATTACATGGTTATAGAACCTCTGTTCGTACCTCAACAGGGGCAACTCCTTTCTCATTGGTGTATCGAATGGAAGCGGTACTTCCCATCGAAGTTGAAATTCCCTCGATCGAAGTCCTGATGGAAACAAAACTAGAAGAGGCAGAGTGGGTTCAATCACGATATGACCAACTGAATCTCATAGAAGAAAAAAGAATGATAGCTTTGTGTCATGGTCAGCTTTATCAGAAAAGACTCAAAAAAGGCTACGAGAAAAAAGTCCGTCCTCGAGAATTTCGAGAAGGAGAATTAGTGTTACAGAAAATATTGCCCATAAAAAAGGATTTTCGGGGAAAGTGGACTCCGAACTACGAAGGACCATATGTTGTGAAAAAAGCTTTCTCTGGGGGAGCTCTAATACTCGCCGAAATGGATGGAGATGAGCTTCCACTTCCAGTAAACTCAGATGCAGTCAAGAAATATTATGCTTAAAAAAAAAATAGAAAATGGGCTCGCTAGGTTGAAAACCT
>NC_021164.2:51219622-51243187 GCF_000331145.2 Cicer arietinum | reverse complement strand
AAAAAAAAATATCTTAAATATTTTGACGCTTGAAAATATATACACGGGAACGCAAGATATTGGATGTATAAAAAATGAAGGGTAAGCATTTTAAATAATGCGCATTTGATTGACCTCAAGAAAAAGTGATTACACAAGATATACTAGAGTCATCATGTAAAGAACGATTGTTATCATCGTTGATCCATTGAATCTTATAAGTGTATAAAGTCGCATAAGGATCGGGGGAACTAAAAAATAATAAAATAAATAAGTAAAAAGGAATTTATCTTCATTGCATGCATCCTACATTTTTTTCAAATACTCACACATGATTTATGCATCTTCACTCGTATTTTACATATACTCAACAACTCCTTATATCATGCATAATGAGTTAATCATGCATATCTTATGTGTATATTTTATTTATATTCAACAACTTTTGTATCATATTATTCATTTTACGTTTGCATTACCACATACACGCTTCCTTTTAAAAATAAAAATAAAACAAATTTATCTCATTTTATTTACCTTCTAAACTCATGTTTTGTTGTAATCATCCCTTTATTTATGTCGATCTACGCATCAGTAATCAATCCGAAGACGATCATCACTTTATTTTATGTCGATCTACGCATCGGGTAATCAATCCGAAGACGATCATCACTTTATATATGTCATCGGTAATCAATCCGAAGACGATCATTCTTTTATTTATGTCGATCTACGCATCGGTAATCAATCCGAAGACGATCATCACTTTATTTTATGTCGATCTGCGCATCGGGTAATCAATCCGAAGACGATCATTTTATCTACATCGATCAACGCACCGGTAAGCAATCCGAAGACGATCATTTTATCGATCAACGCATCGGTAACCAATCCGAAGACGATCATTTTATCTACATCGATCAACGCACCGGTAAGCAATCCGAAGACGATCATTTTATCGATCAACGCATCGGTAACCTATCCGAAGACGATCATTTTATCTACATTGATCTACGCATCGGGTAATCAATTCGAAGAAGATCATCACTTTATTTTATGTCGATCTACGCATCGGTAATCAATCCGAAGATGATCATCGGTAATCAATCCGAAGACGATCATCACTTTATTTTATATCGATCTACGCATCAAGTAATCAATCTGAAGAAGATCATCACTTTATTTTATGTCGATCTACGCATCAGTAATCAATCCGAAGACGATCATCGATAATCAATCCGAAGACGATCATCACTTTATTTTATGTCGATGTCGATCTACGCATCGGGTAATCAATTTGAAGACGATCATCACTTTATTCATGTCGATCAACGCATCGGTAAACACTCCGAAGACGATCATTTTTTAATTTTTATTTATTTTTGTCAATCACCAACTTCTTTTACATGCTTTCGTTTTTTTTAAATCATCAATTTTTTTTACAATTCAAATTATTTTTTATTTTCTCCTACATTCGAAATTACTTTGTACAAAATTTAGGTCTTTATATTTAATTATTTTTTACCACGTAAAAGATAATTAAATAGGGGCAGTTGTAGTACCTCAATTTTGTCCTATAAAATAATTTAAAGTTATTTTAATAATAATAATAATAATATATATTTTACAATTATCATAAAAAATCTAAACATCTTTATTTTACATAAAATAAAAAAAAAATTCAAATTCAAAGTGTTTCTGATTTGGCATGGCAACACATCAGTACCCAATACACCAATCCATTCCACACATTGTGCTGCCAACACTCAACACATCAAGTCTTCACCTTCATCTTCCATTGTACAACATCCTTTTAACTGCTTGACTTTGTGCCAGAGTTGTTGCAAACCCTCTTTTATATTATTTGCATTCCCAGTAAGTACAAACATGTTAGAAACCAGTTAATTGGTTCATCTTATATCACACATACTAATAAAGGCATTACTTGTATAACCTTCTTTTATTATTTCTATACTCAAAATCTGAATTTTAGAGATAATAGGATTAAAAACTCAAACCTTGAATGCCGTTGTCGTCGTCGGAATGCCAACCGTGTTTCCTGGTCACTCCGTTCGCACTCTGACTCCCTTCTTCCTCGACGACCTAATCCAGCGGCCTCATTCCAACGCCGTTCTTATTCACGGTCTTGATGATGAAGTTCGCATGGAAACATGGCTCTGTTTTTCTCTTTTGAAACTTCTGATCTCCAACCTCCATTATCCTAGCCGCCGCTCATCTTAGTTTTTGCCTATGTCTTTTTTCAAGTTAGGGTTTGTTTTACAAATCAGATTTCTGAAGATATTGGGCCATGGTTATTTGCAGCCCATTTACGTTTTGTACCTCAATTTTGTCCTATAAAATAATTTAAAGTTATTTTAATAATAATAATAATAATATATATTTTACAATTATCATAAAAAATCTAAACATCTTTATTTTACATAAAATAAAAAAAAAATTCAAATTCAAAGTGTTTCTGATTTGGCATGGCAACACATCAGTACCCAATACACCAATCCATTCCACACATTGTGCTGCCAACACTCAACACATCAAGTCTTCACCTTCATCTTCCATTGTACAACATCCTTTTAACTGCTTGACTTTGTGCCAGAGTTGTTGCAAACCCTCTTTTATATTATTTGCATTCCCAGTAAGTACAAACATGTTAGAAACCAGTTAATTGGTTCATCTTATATCACACATACTAATAAAGGCATTACTTGTATAACCTTCTTTTATTATTTCTATACTCAAAATCTGAATTTTGCAAACAAACCACATAAAATCCAGAACTAATTTTATCTACTGATCATAAAATTTATCTAATAAACACAAGGTTTCACTACTTTAATACTTTTAGTCTATAAATAAAGTTTGAAATTTTGAAACTGGGAGGAGGAAGAGAATTCGAAATTTTGAAACAAAGAGTAGATTTTCTTTTTGGGAGAGAAACAGAGGAACAAACAGAAGGATTAAGGTATTTTCTTTTTTCATTTTTCATTTCCTAATCATAATCTAAATGTAATCTGTTGAGTTTGAGTTTTGAATAAAAGATGAAAATTATTTATTATTATTGATCTGAGTATAAAAAATGTTAGAGATAATAGGATTAAAAACTCAAACCTTGAACGTGGTTGTCGTCGCTGGAATACCGACCATATCCAAATCAAACAAGTTTATTTCTTTATGTTTGTCAAAATTAATTTTTTTTAAATAACAAAAATACAATTTATTTAAAAGCAATCAACACATCCACATTTTTTACCAAGAACTACGTAGCTTTGATTTCTCCATCGCACTGGGAGATACGTAGGAGAAAGATCACACTCTTGTCAAGCACAATAATAAAAACTTTTTTTTACTCTTTTAAACACGCTTTTATCTCAAGAAAATCATATTTATAAAAAATAATTTTATATCCATATTTAATAATAAAGAGAAATAAATATAGTTAAGTTGATATACTTTTTTTTAAGTTCGTCAAATTTAACTTTTTTTAAAATAACAAAATACAATTTATTTAAAAACAATCAACACATTCACATTTTCTACCAAGAACTACGTAGCTTTGATTTCTCCATCGCACCAGGAGATACGTAGGAGCAAGATCACACTCTTGTCAAGCACAATAATAAAAACTTTTTTTTACTCTTTTAAACACGCTTTTATCTCAAGAAAATCATATTTATAAAAAATAATTTTATATCTATATTTAATAATAAAGAGAAATAGATATAATTAAGTTGATATAATTTTGCACCATTAATTATAGGTAACCGTTTTTTAGCGGATGTCGTAGGGTGCTAATACCTTCCCTACGCATAATCGGCTCCCGAACTCAAAATCTGGTTTCAAAGACCAATTTTTATTATTTTTTTTATATTTTTAAGGGTTTCTCAATATTTTTCCTATTTTAAAATAAATTTTGGTGGCGACTCCATTGAATTCGAGGAAAACTCGAAATTTTAGGCCGCGACAATGACATCTGACCTACCTTACTATGGCCTAGTATCCCTTAGGTGACTCACGCTTGAGCGATCTAATATTTGAATTTTCAAAAGATTTTAACTATTATTATATAAACTTATATACATATGATTAAGTGTATGTTTCTTCTTAATAACTAAAATATGAGTTTAATTCGATGATGTTACAGTTGCATTTTGAAGTTACTGATGAGAGGACTTTTCCATCCTTAGTAAAACAAGTATGGTTGGGAAGATCTTAAAAAAAAGATTTATTCTATGTTAGTAAGTTTTATAATTCACTATATTGTTTGAGTGATGTTTTCAAGTATTTAACATTGAAGAACCGAAGAATATATCAACATTGCTCCTCAACTTTTTAATATAGAGTAAAGTCGTTTTTAATATAGAGTAAAGTCGTGAATGTAAATATATTAAGAAGATGAGGGGAGCATGGCATACCAACATCATAAATGAAACAATATTCAGACGAGCACACAACAAACATTTAACAATCACCAATCAAATAATTAGTTTAGGTTACCATTATTAATTTGTGAAATAATATGACAAATGATCAATAGTAAAGCAATAATTTATAAGCTAATCATGATATCGACTAAATTTCAATAATTATCCTTCAGTAAAATTAAAAAAAAAAAAATAACATAAAAAAATAGATGCAACTAAATAACCAAAGCTAAACATCTATGGTTTATTGATATGGATCTTTTATTATTCAAACAAAGGGAAATTATCACACACTCTAAGAATAAGTTAAACCAACACAAAAAATTCGAGTAAAAATCAATATGAAAACTTTTAAGATCTTTTTGTTTTAATTTTTTTTCTCTATTTGTTTTAGTAAAAATTAGAACAATTGTGTATGTTTACCCTAAGAGTCAATGTTTCATCTCAAGAGAGCTCAGATGTCTTGAGACAAATAATAGCCAAATGAAAATTATTTATATAATGGTTTATCTCCAGCAACATCTAAGTGTGAACATAGAGCTCTCTTTAACCCCTATTCACTCGTTTAGTTTTCTTCTTTTTGGCCATCAATCCATCATTGAGACTGCACCCAAAAAACACAACATCACAATAACAATGTAAATAGATGCAGGAGATAATGGATAGCATGGAAACAACATTAGAAAATGCAATTAATTTGTACATGGATCGCTAACACAAACTAACTACATCTCTCTGTATTAAAAAAACATCCAAATGAGATGAAGCATACAAACAAGCATTCATCAATAACTAGCCAACTAAAGAAGCAAGTTATTCATGATGCTCTCTTTTGGACTAACATATTCAATACTTATGCAACAAATTCAACATTTAAACAATGAATAAAAGTAAATAAAAGAATGGAGAATTTATTCTCTACCTCAGCCACCAACTTTTTACTACTCACAAAAAAGAGGAAATTATGACACTATTATAAAAAAGCTAAGCTAAAAGAAAACAAAATAAACCATATATATTAATTCTAAGATACAATTTTTTTTGACCGAATTAATCAAAGAAATAACAGTTATGAAAAATCTTATTGTTGGTGAGAAAGAAATAAATTTCATCGTTGACATGCCTGATCGAGTTTGTCTTTAAATAATATTTCGATGTGAGAGTTGTCACATATTGTAGATCACAGATAAAGAGAACATAGACAAAAAAAATTTAAATTGATTCAACAAATAAATGATAATGAAAAGTGAGTTTATAAATTAAACGAAACTAAAGGGTGGTCACTACAACAATTGTAGTCTCTAACACAACGTTTTTTTAAACAACATGTATAAAGTGTTGCCTAAAAGTGGATAAGACAAAATTTTATATTTGTTGTCATCACTGTTCTTGCAACAGTGTAAATAATGTATCCAAAAGTGCGATAAAAATATTGTCAAAAATAATAGGCAACGCTCGCATATGAGACGCGTGAATAATGTTGTCTATTCTCTTTGACAATATTTTTATGTGTTTTGGCAACATTTTTCAAATGTTGTTAAAAAGAAATCAAATGTTGTAGTGAGTGTTTGGCTTGCTAAATTGAATTGAAAGGATCATATCCAGTTGCATTAAATTTGATAATGGAATTAAAAGATATAGATCTCTATTGATAAGAAAAGAGAGATTTTGATAGTTGAGTTAAAGAATATGGATCTTTAATCCACCATATAAAACTGCAAAAAAAAAAAAAAGAAAAAAAGGAGAGTTAGGAATTTTGGATATTGGGGTTGGAGAAGGAGTTAATTTGGAATATAGGTATGATGTTGTTTTTCGGTTGGTGTGAGGATGAGTAAGATTTTGTTTTTATAAATTAGTGTGTGTGAGAGTCAGAGAAGAAAATCAAACAACGTCACACTAAGTCGACAAGATAATAGAAAAATATAGAAAAAAATATTGATTTGCATGAAAATCGCTTACTTAGATAAATTATAGAGAAAAAAATGATGTAAAAGGGGAGGTGTATTACAACTTTTTGTTGTATATTCAATGAACTCAAATAATTCATGATTTGAATATCTAAAATCATTCAATTTTAAAAATTATATTAATATATCAATTAATAATTTTAAGAATAAATTAATTACTTCTCTAAAATATATTACTTTTTGTTGTATATCAATTAATTATTTGCTAGTGTTATATGCATAATATTTGTTCATTTCAGTTTATTGATAATATTTTGAATATGTCATCTCAAAGGACGAAATTCAATTTTCATTTGAGGAAGTTGTAAAATATTCATTAGTATCTCTTTTATTAATAATATTTTCTTTTTCCATTTTCTTTAAAAAAAAATATTAAAAAATAATAATTTTTTGGATCAGATTAAAAAGATCTTTTATAACTATACAATTTATACTAACTAACATTTAATAAAATAAACAATGTCTATAATTCTTGTTGTAAAAAAGTATAGATCTATAAATTTATAAAATAAAATAAAAACTCACAATTCGTAAATCGAACCATCAATTTTTGTATAATATATAGAAAATAAATCAAGATAATTGTCCAAGTCGATAAAAATATCAAGAGGATACATTAAAGAGAATTGAATGATAAAAATGATTAAAATAAATAATTTAATAATATATATATATATATATATAAATTATTAAAATAATTAATTAATTAAAATATTTCACGTAAATAAATATCGTAATTAATGGATAGAGATCGACGAATCTAATATATAATAATTATACTAATATAATGATTATTTGGAATTTGACAATTATTTATTATTATTAAATAAAAGAAATTTGTATTAAATTTAAATTTAAATATTAAAATAATAACTAAATTTTTCTTTAAATTTATTATCAAAAATAAAATATTAAATCACTATGGAAAGAAAATAGTGTAATAGTTAAATGAGTATATTGACAAGAAAATAAAATGTAAAAGTTATCTAAATCTTACAATTTTTAAAGTAGAATATTCAAGAAAATTGATGATATAAATAGAGTTACAACACCTGATATAAAAAAATTATCTCTATAATTTTGTTTTATTTAACTATTGAGTTGAGAAACGTCATATCGAATTAAAATTAAAACAAAAATTTACTAAGGAGATAATTGAGAAAGAAAATAGATAAATAATTTGAATTTAAGTGAATGAGAAAATTTCTTAATGTTTTATCCTTTTCAGATTAAAATTTAATGAGGATTGAGTCTTTTTTGTCTATTATCAAACTTACTACCATTCATGTGATCTTAACCCTTGCTTTCACTTATAGGAGGAATATTCAGCAGATTGATAAATATGAAAGTAATAATTAAATTTTCATTTGAAATTAGTATGAATCTAATAAAGAGCAACCTTTAGTTGCACAATGTACGGCACAAGCATAGTATAGAGGCGTGGCCTATGCCACCTCAGAACTCATGTGGTTGTAATAACCTCTTTCTTCATAACAAATGCGTTGCTGTCTCACCATTCTATTTTTGGTATACATGCTTATTAAACACCGTAAAAAGTCTCGTCACAAAAAAATGGCTTAAAACCTAGTTTCTATGTATATATTTTAAAGATTTTTATTTTGATAATATGACATTGAAAAAAATCATATTTAATTTATTTCATGTTTAAAAAATTTAAATTTGTGTAGATAAACTTTTAATAATGTATGAAATATGATTGCAAAATATCATTAAAAATTTAAAAGTTGAAGAGTGTTTCATTCCACTAAGAACTATCATATTTTGTAGAATAATTGTCTTATCAACTTGTTTTACAGTTTAACTTCAGAGTAGATAAATTGTTTTTATAGAGACCGAAAAAATTGAAAAAATGAGTACTCCACAAATATATTTGACTTGGAGAAGTGCATTCTAATGTTCTATTAATGAAACCAAACACTTTTAAGATCATGTTGACCATAAATTTTGATGGTGTTGCCTGTTATATTTTATGTGTTACCAATTAAATATTCTAACATCCAATTGAAGAAGTTGAAAAAGATCACAAAAAACCATAAATATAATGCTGTTTCTCTTGAGAAGATTAAATTAATGTTGTTTCCTTTCTCCTTTCTCCTTTCTCCTTGCAAGAAAAGGTAGTCATGTGGTTATCATTTCTTGAACCAGGTAACATCACGACTTAGGAGCTATTAACCACCAAGTATTTTGACAAATACTTTCCCCTTTTAAAATATGTCAATATCAAAGCTAAATTTTCATATTTTGCTTAGTATGAGAATTAATTTATGTATCAAGTTTGAACAATATTTGAAGATAAGTTTCACACATATTTGATACATGTCCAAATTTTGTATTATTGTTTTCTTGTAAAAAATATAGTGTAGGTATTGATGATATGTGTGGAGTATTTGTGGGAAACAAGAGAGTTTGTAAGTCCTCCACAAAATAATAGGGAAATGTGTACTAAGAACATCCTCATGAGCATATGGCCAAAAGACCCCCACTAGATGGTATGTAAAGACCTCAACTAGTATGTAGAAAGTGGAGGATAATATTTCCCTGAAATGTAAGTAGATGAAATAAATGACAAGTTTGAAGTTTTAATATTATGACACTCTAAAGAAATATTTAGTGTCTCTTCTATTTGTGATGATTGTGCCCTTACATGTGTGATAGTTAGAGTTTCTAAAAAATTTCATTTCCCAACCAAATCAGAAAGGTTAATTTCATAAGAGGAATTTTTTCCAATGCCTACTACGAAATATTCCTTAGTAAAGGTTATGTAAAAAGTTGGTCTAATTCTTTGTCTAGGGTCTTGTTAAACTACATTACTATGATTGATAACATATTGAAGTCCAATTAAAGCTCATGCACATGCACCTACAAAATTTGAGGAAATGAATAATATGAGAATATTTAACAAAAAATCTTATGAGGAGGTCAAAAGAGAAATAAAATAAATGACAAAAAGAGAGGAAGTTAAACATTTATAACACGTTGGACTAGTTTATGGTAAATATTGACGAAAGATTTGAAGCTCTAACACAAAATTTAGCAAATCTTTGAAAGACAAAAAGAATTTGAGGCCCAACAAAAAGTTGTTTGAAAATATTCTACTTTGTTTGATTTATTGACTAAAAATGAGGCATGCAATGGTTTACCACTACAAGATGTAAAATGGTTGAAACACATCAATGGAGAGAAAGAAGTTCCAATACTAAGAATCCTAGTCTAACTAGTCAAACAAAATAAATAACTACTTGACTAAAAATGATATGTAGAAAAAGAAATAGATATTCATTCTCCTTTTATAATTGTTCCATTCCTCCAAAAAAATTCAAAGAAACTCAATAGGACTTGTGTTGTTGTAGTTTCAAACATGTTGTATCAACTCTATATCGATGTCTTTGGAATTAATTTGTCGAATGCCCAAACATTAAAATTTCTTGAAGGTAATGATATTGATTAATTATATGAAACTTAAATAATTTGAAGTTGTAAAGCTGAATGAGAAGTGGTATGCCATATTCAATAAGAAGCTACCACCAAATCTTAAATATAGATGGAGTCTTACAATTCCTTACTCTTTTGGTTCTTTAAAAGCTACTAACATGTCTTTGTTGCTAGGTAAAATTTTTTAACGTACACTTACTTATTTTTTTTAGAAGAAGTACGAACTGATAGTAAATTATAACTAATAAATGGCTGATCAATACACCTGAAAGTGTATGCAACTTAGATACTCCTTCAAATAAAAAAGTGGGTGTACGTTAACAACTTCTACATACATTTGTTAGAATACACTCAATACTTTTTTAGAAGGAATATATTAGCAAGTTATATCTAGTAATTTTTTATATGAAAGCGAGGGAGACACTTATCAACCTTTGAGTTTTTGATTAAAAAATGATAATGAAACACATTTTAAATAATGAAGCATCTGATAGGATGATATAAAATGATTGACACTCATAAGACTACAATAAAACCTTATAAAAACTTAATTTTCAACTTAAAAAATTGATCATTTTTATAATTTAATTAATGCATCTAGATAGTTAGTTTTATATTATGAAATCCTATGCCACATCATTTAAAATATATCAAATTGTTATTTTTAGTTCAAAAATTTAAGAGAGGAACCAAAATTATTGACTTTTAAAATATGGAAACCAATTATATGAATCAATGAAAATAGAGGACCAAAATTGAATAAGGCAAAAGGAAAATTGAATTGAATCAATTTAATTGACATATAACAAATCGTTCTTTTAAAGAGAGGAGTGAACACTAAAAGAGGCAAAGAATACATGAGATGAAACAGGGGAGCTTCGTTAATGTATAGTGGTCGTGGCCGACCACATGGTTGATTTAAATGGATGAGAGAAGAGTAGAAGAATCTCATTTTTGTGGGGGTAAACCACAATTTTAGTGTTTCAAAGTGTAAGGTGTTGTTACTTTGGTCTCTAACTCGACTAGAAATCCAAATTAGTCATCGAATTATCAAAATAGTCACTGAAAGATAGAGCTTATTATCATAAAAGTTTTGAAAGATAATACTTATTGTCAAAATAGTCTAATATAGATTAAACCGATTGACTATTTGATTATTTGTAGGGACCAAAATAACACTTTCATGCACTTTCAAAGATCAAAATGGTGGGTTTGATTTTGGTGGAAAAAGAAAATTGTGGGATCCATTCACGGGAGAGAGATAGTGTGGGCAACGAACACATGATCGCTCAAATGGGGATTTTAATGTTAGCCAATGATTTTGATCCAAAGGCTCATAAGCAACCCTATTATTGTCACATAAAGTATTCATTCTCACTAGATATATCATCGTAACGATTGAACATGATATTGAATTTATGAGAAATTGAACAATTTAATTCTTTTTAAAATATTACTTTATACAATATAATAGATAATATGCAATGTATAATATAATAGATAATAGATAATATAGAATATATATCAGAAATCTTTAAAAAATTATTATAGATTTTTTCTATGGTAAAATCAACCACTTCAATTAATTCATTAGTTGAATATCCAAAATTAATGTTCTTAGACAATAGTCTAGATATCTCATATATTTAAAATTGTATATTCTAACTATCGCATATCTATTATTCTTGAAAGATGGTCATCAATATATACTTATACAATAGTTTTGACATGTTATTGTCATTTTTATTGACAATAATAGTGGATTATAAGCAGGATCATCTTAATGTTTTTGAATGTCCTGTACGAATCTATAAAATTAGGCCCTAACAGAAAATACGAATTTAAAAATTATAAGTTTTTCTAAATATTATATTTTTATCGAATGAAATACCAAAAACTCAAACTATTTTATTTAAATTCATCAAAATAAGTAAATTGTAAATAACATCAAGCTAATACTAACCTTCTTGCTATTTAAAACGAGCTATCCTTCTAACACTTTTTGAAGCAAATTCATCAACCAAGTCTTCATATTGTATTGTTTCCAAAATATTATTCTCAATTGCTATCAATATTAATCCATTAAGTCTTTCTTGTATCATTGATAAATATTTTGCTTGTTTTATTTTTCTAACGATTTCATTTTTAATTGCAAAACTAAGCAAAAGTATTAACTCATTTTGTATGTTATTTCTAATATAATGAGAGTGAACTTTACCATTTGTAATATGTGTAACATATTCTTAGATAGTTCAGTCAAATTCAGTTAACAATTCAATTAAACCCAAAAAAATTCCACTACTATTTTTGCACAATCTCTCATTAAACCAAAATAGGCCAAACTATGTTTAACAAATAATTTCACTATTGAAATAATTCTTTTGAAAATATTTTTTCAATGTTCCTTTTCTTTCTCAATTAGTCTTTTAGCCATGTTATGAACAATTTGATCCTTTTTCAGCATTTGACACAACTCTGTAGTGTTTAACAACAAACGATCTATTAGTACCATTGTAAATCACAAAATCAGTAATGAATTCCTAAAAGGTAAAACCCTAACATCATATTAAATCCTAATAGATAATGATTTCCTAAAATAAGTAAATCAACCATTTCAAACAAATTGAGTTTATATCACAGAACCTGAACATCAATAATACCCTAACATCAAGATTCAATATTCTAACCTTTGGGCTTTGGTGGTGGCGCCTGGTAGCTGCAACAACTGTCATAGACTCACAGTGGTGGGTGTGGAGAAGAAGTGATAGTTGAGAGAAATTAGGTTTAATATCAGAGAAGATAGCCTCTATATAGAAAATAGATATTTATTTTGGACATAAGGTGCAAATATAAAAGTTTAGAGTGGTCAATATACAAAATTGAGAATATAAATGTAATTATTTCAAAGTTCAAGTATACTATAAATTTTTTTTTGGATCCCTCCTTAATTGGGACGTTGGACCCATGTTCTAGTTGCACAACCGAGTGTGACTACAAGTACTCTATCAATAATATTCTACTTATCAAAAGGCCCTTAACATCAAATTAAATGACACTGATGTTTTATAAAAAGGAACTATACGTATTTATTATCAATATTGATGAATAACATAAAAAATGTTGTGTCGATTTAGTTAACATATTAGAAAATATAAAACAAATTTTGTGAAACAAAAGCAATCTAATCAACATTAAATTTTAAGGATGTATACTTTGTATATATTTAGTAAATAATAAACCAAGGTCTTCATCATTGCCATTTCTCAAGCCAACCTCTCTCTCTGTCTCGTATATCATTATTACAAGATATATGTTTGTCTTTGATGTATTGTATTTAATATACACTTATAATAGTTATGATGTCTTTTTTATTTGTTGTAACCTATTTTTAATTTCTCAATTTCCCTTCAGTTTTTTACTTACAGTAATGCTTAATTCGCTAACTATATGCAATTAAATTCATTCACAGATAATAATGTGCATTTAAGTTAACAGCTTACAATCTATTTGCTTACAATTTTTTTTTGGGATAAATATTTTTTTAGTTTCTATGAAATTTTTATATTTTAATTTTAGTCTCTATAAAATAAAAATACAATATTTAGTGCCTACAAAATAATCCAACAAACACTTTTGATTCTTTTTGAAATGAAACATGTTCAGTTGTCCTTCAACATAATTTTTTGAATGAGTTTTGTAGAACATTATGAAATGTTAGTCCACAAAAATTGAGAATTTTTAAATTTGGGATTAATTAAATATGAATTTTTTAAATGTAAAAAAATAAATATAAAAACAGAAAAAATATTGACTTAGAAATCAAATTTTGAGCTCATTTTTTGTGGATGAACTTTTTGTAATGTTGTAAACATGCTTGAAAAAATTCATTCTAAAATATATATTAATTTAAATGTAGGGATGAAAACTACATGCATGATAATTTTATAAGACTAAAAACTGTATTTTTATTTTATATGGACTGAAATTAAAAAATTAAAATTTATAAGAACTAAAAATATATTTAACCCATTTTACATAGAATTTTATTTATATAGAATATGGAGTTCTCCGTTTCTTTCGGAGGTGCTGACCCGCAGCGAGGCAGAGATGACTAAGTTACATATAGAATATGGCGACGACAACATGTCATAGAAGGAGATAACAGGTGGAGCCAATGATCCGCTAAGACTAACGTATCTACAACTCCATCCCCGAGCGGCAGTCAAACGGAGGCGTGAATGCAAGATGCCAGCGGAATGATCGGCCGTACAGAGGCTAGGGCTGTTTCCTTCCCACCGCGTCCTTCCTTGTGTGTTAGAGATATAAAGCGAGTGCACCGGAAAAGAACATGAACTGGGTCGATCTATTCTATGGCGAAGCATCCGAATCATAACTGCACACTCGCACGATCTTTGCCGATAGATAGGAGCATTCGGTGGAACTGGTGAACTACACTCGCTTCTGGATAGATGTGTGGGACAGAGGGCTTGTGGTACCTGCTGCCCACCTTTCCTCCTCTGCTTTGAGATCCATGTGAACAGAGAGTGGGCATAAGGGAATGAGGTCCTCATACGGAGTTGCACACTTATTCGAAAGACTTGGGAATGGGTTGAGTAAACTCCCCTGGGCCCGGGAAAATAACAGACGAAGCTTTACTTAGATAGGGCTTTTATTGGTTTTTTTCTTAGTGATTGGAAAGGAGGGCGCCTGGGTATGTTACCAAAAGGGAAGGCAGAGGTGAGGTAGTACTTCGAATGGCGAAACGAAGGGCTAAATAGCGCCAGTGATTCTATGAGTCGCTCTGGAATTTCAACGCCTCGGGAAACTAGTCGATATAGATGACATCACCCTTTTCCTCTGTTCCTTACTGGGAGGGCAATCTTCTCTTATGGCCTTCACCTCCCGCCCGGCCTGGAAATAGAACCCATCCCCCCTTCTGATCCATTCATTTCTACAAGCAGGGGGGATCTAGAGCTAAGCCTCTCGTCTATTGCATAACCTAAAAAAGCGATAAGCAAAGTACCAAAGGTGTGGTGCGCTTCGCCCGGTGACTAAAAAAGAAATGGGTTTTCGCTTTGAAGTGATGAGGTCGCAAAGAGGGAAGTAGGGCTCCTATTGAAAGGCTTTCCCTCCCTCAAAAGGCGACCAACTTTAAATACTATTACATTACGCTGCTATTTTTCCAATATCATTGAATAGCATGGTCTGCCTAGGGCTAAGGTCACTCAAGTGGGAGAGTCGTGTTATGGGTGAGCTTATTGCACGGTTCAAAGAGCACTTGTGTATGTGATGCAAGTGAACGTGTACGAAAAAGCTGTACCTAGTGTGAGTTCTTGTTCCGTCGTCGACCCTATCTATGTTTCTACGATGGCCCAAGAACACGCTCATTCTTTAGTCGTAGAGAGACTTTTGAACTGCGAGGTACCATTACGAGCTCAATATGTACGAGTGTTATTCCGTGAAATAACTCGAATTTCAAATCATTCACTTGCTTTAACTACTCATGCTATTGATGTGGGAGCATCCACTCCGTCCCTGTGGGCTTTTGAGGAGCGGGAGAAATTGTTGGAATTCTACGAAAGAGTCTCGGGAGCCAGGATGCATGCTAGTTTCATACGACCGGGTGGAGTGGCACAAGATCTGCCTCTTGGCTTATGTCGAGATATTGATTCCTTCACATAACAATTTGCTTCTCGTACCGACGAATTAGAAGAGATGTCAACCGGCAACCATATCTAGAAACAACGATTAGTGGATATTGGTATTGTCACTGCACTGCAAGCAAAGGATTGGGGATTCAGTGGTGTAATGTTAAGAGGTCGTGCGACATGAAGACATTGATAGAAATATGGGGGGAGTTCCCATCAGGCAATAACGGTTCTGCCTGACCCTACTTATGCATGCAATTTGATCCGCTGTCGCACACGGGTCAAATACAATTGATAAAATGTAAATAGAGGTAATAACTCTAATCGTTTCGCAAGTACTTCTGATATAGTAATAATAACCGAATTGAAAATTGAAATTAAAATGGAGGGTTTTTTAGATTTTTGTTTTAACGAATGAGCAAAACAATTAATCCACTTATTCGAGTTTCAAACCTATCACAGATTCTATCAATGAGTTTAATTTCTAATTTGTGATTCTATTCCTATTTGACTATAGAATTGATCAAACAAGCGTAATCAATCTTATGTGAATTTGGTTTCTTTGATTGAATTAAGCATTGTAACACCCCGTTTTTCAAAGCGAGGGTATATTTTTTTTTTTTCAAAAGTAATTAAACTGAAACAGAGAAATAGATAAAGAAATGCCTTTGGATAAATAATTGAGTCATTATAATTTACAAACAGCGGAAAGGTTTCTCCAATTATAAATCCAAAACATTTACATAACCATAAATGGTACATGGAACCCATTCACATAGGAAGTCGAACTGACAATGATAGTATAAATACAGTTTTCCCAAACTAAAAATACTCCAATCCAAACAGAAGGACACCTAGTCCCTATACATCATCCTAATCTGATCATCCTACCAAAAAGCTATACACCCTGAGTATCTCCACGCGCCCCGTGAGATCCTCCTAACGTGACTGCAGTCAAACGTTCCCATCTCCATTCCCGTCCGTAGGGTACGAACCGGTAAGACCGTCCTGACTCTCATCTGAGGGCAAAGCCCAGATTTCCACAATAATTGTAAAGGGTCACCAACCAGAAAATAACAGTTAACACATAGCAATTAAGTTTTTAAATGCTCAAAACAACTTTTCAACTAAGCATGCACCTTAACAGGATTTTCCATATGCTAAAAGTTCATATAATGCTTGCCAATTAACAATGAACTCAAAATGAAGTTCTCCAACCATCAAGTAATACATAACTGACCAAAGCATTGATAAATCAATTGAGCAATCGATTATCTAACTCAAAATGAGGACTTTTGCTGAGCCAATCGATTGCCAAATCGATTTGGTCAGTTCTGCTGAGTTTTTGCATGACCAAATCGATTTCTAAGTCGATTTTGTCAGTTCTGATGAGTCCCTGTGTTGCCAAATCGATTTCCAAATCGATTTCGGCAGTTTTGCTGAGTTCCTGCCTCTCTGCCAATCGATTTCCAAATCGATTTCTTAAAAGATTTTGAAAGATATATTTATACAATCGATTGGCAAATCGATTAGGTCAAAATGGTGAACTTCCTGCAACTCATCCAATCGATTGGGAAATCGATTTCCCTGATCGTTTTTCCAAAAATTCATGCATTAACTCAAGTCATTCCTAATCAAGTTCACAACCTAACACTTAGCAATTCCTACACGATTACCACGGCAATTGGGATCTCGATAACCATCATACTTACACACAACAATCAACACATAACACTTAGCATTTTCAACGCAATTACCACAACGACTCAAATTCAAATCACTTAAACATAAAACTCAAATCAACCACGACTCGCGTGCCAAGCACCCTAATGCAATGCGTATATGCCAAAATGCATGGACTCGGAATTCCAAACCAAAACCCTCCTCGAAGGGCCGTAAATCATAATTGTACCGCCTATCGCAGGCCAAAGTACCGATTACCAAGGTGCCACCTATCACGGGTCTGCACGATTTACTAAAAAGCGTAAACCATAAACGTACTGCCTATCACGGGCCCGTATCGTTTACCGAGGTGCCACCTATCACGGGTCAGCACGATTTACTAAAATGCGTAAATCATAAACGTACCACCTATCACGGGTCAGTACAGTTTACCGAGGTGTCACCTATCACAGGTCAACACGATTTACTAAAAGAAAAAGCGGAAATCGTAAATGTACCACCTATCACGGGTCAGTACAGTTACCATGGTGTCACCTATCACGGGTCAACACGATTTACTAAAAGAAAAAGCGGGAATCGTAAACGTACCGCCTATCACAGACCAATACTGTTTACCGAGGTGCCACCTATCACGGGTCAGCACAATTCACCAAAAACGTAAATCGTAAACGTACCACCTATCACGGGTCAGTACAGTTACCATGGTGTCACCTATCACGGGTCAACACGAATTACTAAATAGTAAATCGTAAACGTACAACCTATCACGGGTCAATACAGTTTACCGAGGTGTCACCTATCACGGGTCAACACGAATTACTAAATAGTAAATCGTAAACGTACAACCTATCACGGGTCAGTACAGTTTACCAAGGTGTCACCTATCACGGGTCAACACGAATTACTAAATAGTAAATCGTAAACGTACAACCTATCACGGGTCAGTACAGTTTACCAAGGTGTCACCTATCACGGGTCGACACAATTTACCAAATGAAATGCATGAGCATACACAGACTCCATTCACAACAATCGTTAAGCAAATGCAGATATTAAAAGATTCCCCATTTTTAATACCCATTTAACTTAAACGACTTTCAAACAACATTAATTAAATAAGTCATTAAGAGATTCCCCGTTCTTAATACCGATTTAACTTAATGATTTTCAAAACAAAACGTTAAGCAAACAGTCATATTAAGAGATTCCCCATTCTTAATATACTTTTGACTTAAACGATTTTCTCGCAAAACATTCAGTAAACGAGTCATTAAGAGATTCCCCATTCTTAATATACTTTTGACTTAAACGATTTTCTCGCAAAACATTCAGTAAACGAGTCATTAAGAGATTCCCCATTCTTAATATACTTTTGACTTAAACGATTTTCTCGCAAAACATTCAGTAAACGAGTCATTAAGAGATTCCCCATTCTTAATACTCATTTACCGAAACGATTTTCAAAAACGATAGTTAAGTAACCGAGACATTAAGAGATTCCCCATTCTCAACGCCCAGTTAACTTAAACATTTTCCTCAAATACACATTAAGTAAACCGAGGTATTAAAAGATTCCCCATTTTTAATACTCGTTTAACTCTAATGGTTTTCAAATTCCACAGAAACAAATTCAAACATACTTTCACATTCAAACCATAATTCACAACAACCACACCAATTAACAAACATCAAGTACGAACACACCAAATACAACGAACACAAATCACGCAACATAACACCCAGATACATCAAATTTCATTTACCCATAATCATACACAATGACATTCAAATTCATTTACCACGAAACCTTCATCACTATAAACAAAACCTAACTCTAAGGTTTTTACCCATAACGCACTAGTTTCGTTTTTCCCCAAATCGATACATTAAACCCTAACAAATTCCTTCCCACACAACCACAGATAAGTCCCTAATGCAAACTAAAAGTTTGGAAGGAGCCCTTACCTCAACGTTAGCTTTATCGTGCGTTTCCGGTACCGCGAGAAATTCCGGTAAAATCTCCGCTCGCAACGCCGCTTCCAAATTAGTTCACTAGCACCGTAGCGTGGTGGTGAGCAACTTTCCCTTCTATCTCTTCGAGAAATGAGGTTTGGATCTAGAAGAAACGGAGGGGTTTGTGTTTGGATCTCAAAACCGTTTTTCTTCGTTTTCGAATCAAAGAGGAAGAGTGGAGTTGCGAAAACCTTGATCTAACTCTCACCCAACCTTGGGTCACTAGCTTTGAAGAAAAGGAAGCAACGAAAACGAAAAATGGAGAAGGATGGAATTTTGGGTTTTTCTCGCGTGAGGTTCAGAGGAAGGAGATGGAAATTTGGAAATTTCCTTCCTTTCTTTTTCTTTCCTTTGTTTTTCCTTTCTTCCTTTTTCCTTCCTTCCTTTATATACTATTTTCTTTTCCTTTTCCTTCCTTCTAGTTTTCCTTTCTTTTTCCCTCCAAACAAACATATATAAATATAATAAATATAACTTAACAAATATCTCAAAATCTAGATATTTATTAAATTACCGTTTCACCCGAAACGCCTTAAATTCTCCGTAAAGGATTTTCCGCAGTTAAATTCAATTTATTTATCGACGAGAAATTCTAATTGGCATCGAAATATCTTTTTGATTATAAAACTCCAAAATATAATTAACTTTGGCTTAAAAACCTCCGAGCCAAAATCCAAAATACACCAAAAATACATAAATGGTACTTTAAAATTATGGGTCTTACATAAATAGTAATAATAACCGAATTGAAAATTGAAATTAAAATGGAGGGTTTTTTAGATTTTTGTTTTAACGAATGAGCAAAACAATTAATCCACTTATTCGAGTTTCAAACCTATCACAGATTCTATCAATGAGTTTAATTTCTAATTTGTGATTCTATTCCTATTTGACTATAGAATTGATCAAACAAACGTAATCAATCTTATGTGAATTTGGTTTCTTTGATTGAATTAAGCATCACAATCATCAAAATATTGTAATTAACGATCAAGCGTCGCAAAATTATAATTCAATTAAATTAAAAACCGAAACCAAATTCTGTCAAATAAATTTAATCAATCCTATTGAAATTCAATTTAAGCAATCAAAATATCAATATAATCAAATAAACAAGAATAAAATCATGAATAGAAATTAACAGTGTAACCTGAATCTCAAGGTGTTGATGAAACTCTAAGCTCGTTGATTAATCTTATAAAATTAGCCTTCCATGAAATTAAAATAAAATTGTTTATTTCTTGTAGCAATTTGAATCCTAATTTTTCCGTCTTTGAAAAGAAACAAAACTGCCAATATATAGTACTTGTTATTGGACTTTAGGGTTTAAAAACAAGTGTCCCGCTAATTAAAAATTGTTACAAATATCCAGATTACGAAATTTGTAATTTCGGTCTAGTAAAGTTCAGAATTGGTCTTTCCTTCCAACACAAAAGTTGTAGCTCAGATTTTTATCTTTCCAACACTTGCTCATATGTGCCAATCCGATATCCAGTGCTCAGGTTATGACCTACAGAGCGAGAAAATGTCAAAATATAAATAAAAAATTAAAATGCAAATAATAAAATTATAATTCAAATTCGACCCAAAGTTTAGAAACAAGCTAAAAATATTAATCTAAGCTATATAGAGCTTTTAAAATACCAAACTAAAAAGCTAAAAAGTGTGCCCAAATGCTATGATCAAAGACATTGATAGAAATATGGGGGGAGTTCCCATCAGGCAATAACGGTTCTGCCTGACCCTACTTATGCATGCATATTCTGTTAGTGAAGACTTGGTGTGAAGCCTTGGTTAGAAGAGCAAAAGGCCCGGGGCTAGGGTGAGCTGAGGGGGGACAGCGTAAGTGAGCGAATGTGTGTAAGCCCAGTCAAACATGACTGTTCTAGGCGGGGCGGGCTGCCCACCTTCGAATGGTGTTGGTCTTATGGACCGTGAATGGATTTGCCTCTGGCCTCAGGGCACGTCGGAACCGCATGAGTTCACCAGGGTGGAGCACAGTCCACCAAAATCGGCATAGGTTAGGTGCTATTGATGGAACATGGTAAGCTTATCTTTCTCCATATGGAAGTGCTGAGGGCACATAGAGATGTGGGTAGATAGGGATGGGAATAGGCTAGGCCGTCCGACAGGGGCCTATGGCCTAGCCTACTTATGGCCTGGCCTGGCCTGGCCTATTTAATAAAAAGACCAGACTCAGGCTATTTTTAAAGCCTATTTATTTAAATAGGTCAGGCTCAGGCTTATAAAGAAGCCTATTAGGCCTGACAGGCCGGCCTATATATATTTAATTATTTATTAATGTTATTTTTTATTATTATATTAATAATATTATTTCCTATTTTAAATTTTATCAATTAGACAATCACTCAGTAGTCATTCCATATTCGATAGCCATTCCATATTTGGTAGTCGTTCCATATTCGGTAGCCACTCAATTAGTCAATAACTCAGTAGTCCTTCCATATTTGTTTGAGAGGTAATAATTGGTACATTTGTTTCAAAAAAAAAATCTATTCTTTGAAACCAAGAATTATGTTTTAGGGTTTAAAGGATGTTTGTTTCAGATTTTTTAAAAATTATTTTGTTAAAAAAATTATTTTTTGTTTAATATATATAGATATGTACATTGATATTGGTATGTGGAGAGCATTTAAATATTTTAATATGAATAAGGCTTTTAAATAGGCTTCCAGGCCAGGCCAGGCTTTTAAAAAGGCCAGGCCAGGCCGAAAAAAAAGCCTATGATAGGCCGTAGGCCAGGCTTAGGCTTAAAAAATTAATCGTAGGCCAGGCTCAGGCCTTGCAAAGCCTGGCCTGGCCTATTCCCACCCCTATGGGTAGAGGAAGTCTCAAAAAGCGAAGGTCGAGTTGTAGGTCACGTGACCTGCACCGAGTTAGTGGCTGACTAGGCTTTTTCCTTGATCAAAGCAGATCAGCTCGCCACCTTCTTGTTATCAAAAAGTAGGTCGAATCGGGCGGGCGGAACGTCAAATGAAATAGGTAGCCAGGTTCTCTTTTTACAACCCTTTTGATATGATATCCCCCATATCCCTTATGTTTAGGAGCGGGATCCGCCCAAGAACGACCAGTCCTGTGGTGGTATGGAAGGCACAGACTCCGCGAATGTCCCGCGCCCCCAAGACTAATAAAGGAAAGTAAGCCTAAACTAGAACCACATTCCTTTTGCGAGCGGATTTAGCTAATTGTCTAACTCTATTGGTCATAGTTCCTTGCTGCTGCGGCCAGTGCTCGTTTGCGCGTGCGTGAAGCAACCCAACAAACAAGGAAATGATTTCTTTCAGGGCATCTGAGAATGATTCGAGCCGTATGAAGGGAAACTCTCACGTACAGTTTGTCTTTTTTGGGGGGCGGCGCCGGCGGCCCCCCCCCACTGACTTGGCCCATGCCTAAGTGAAAGTGAAGTGGTGGGCCTACCCATCCCAACCAGGGGTATGCTGGGATTCGCTAAGAGTAGCACCTTATGATGTTCATGACCAATCGGATCCTGACGTACCAGTAGGTACTATAGGAGATCGCTATGATCGTTACTATATCCGTATTGAAGAGATGCGACAAAGTCTGCAGATAATTTTTTAGTGTCCTAATAAAATGCCTAGTGGCATGATCAAAGCCGATGATTGTAAGTTATGTCCTCCATCACAATGTCGAATGAAACTATCCATGGAATCATGCGCCGTGTGAAACGTAGATCATCGCCGTGCTTAACCGAGACTCAGGTTAAGCTCTATCTCGAAACCTAGTGGGGTTAGAAGTAAAGCATCCCGAGGAAATTTATAATCACATGCAATATTAATATGAAAAGTAAAAAGAGAGAGAGGAAATCATGCACCAGGATTTATACTGGTTCGGCTATCTGTTTGATAGCCTACATCCAGTCCTGAAATCTAAACTAGATTTCAGCCTTTCCAATAGAATTGACTTGAGTACGTTTTACAGATTTTCCAGCTCACACATGGCCTATCTATCCAACTCACTCGCTTCTATTACAATGCCACCTTATCCCTAAAGTTACTCGCCAAACCCTCACGAGATCAAGATGAAACTTATTTTTGATGAACACGCACCAACAAAGATAGTCACCAGTTTACACTACTGGATTTCCAGAACTTTCTTTACAGATTGTTTTTGCAGAAAAGATAAAAGAGGACAAATGATGATGACTCAATCACAATATGAATTTCACACAAAAGAATTTGCCAAATGAGTATTTTGTGTGTGGTTACAATTATTTCTTTCGAAGTGTTTTCCCAAGTTTCAGTATTGTGAAAAACGTGTAATGTATAATTGTTTCAAGTGTAGTGTATATGTTGTTGGAAAATGTGATTGAATCAGCTTATATATATTCAGAAAAACATCAGG
>NC_021164.2:51213440-51219020 GCF_000331145.2 Cicer arietinum | reverse complement strand
CATATTCATAGTCATAATCGATTTGGCAATGAGCTGAATTCTTCCTGTAACTCAAACATTTGGTTCAATCGATTTGTAAAAATCGATTTCTGATCACAGTGACTTAGACATTTTAATGCAATCGATTTGCCAATCGACTTGGCTGGTCACAGTGACTCCAATGTTTTAAACCAATCAATTTGCCAATCGACTTGACTGGTCACAGTGACTCCACTGTTCTAATCCAATCGATTTGGCTTGTTACAGCAGCTCAGCTATTTTGGTTGAAATCGATGTGCCAAGCGATTATGCAACATGTTTCTGATAAATGATTAACTTCAATCGATTACCTAATCGAATGCCACAAAATTTGCAGTTTAAGAAACTTAATTCAATTGATTGTCCAATCGATTTGGTTGATCACAGAACTCATTCTTGATGAAAAACTTTTTCACAATCGATTTGTCAATCGATTGATTCAGTAAGTGGTTGGTTCTGTGAATCACACAATCGATTACTCAATTGATGTCCCAATCGATTGTCCAATTGATTGGATTAAACCTAGAACTCAAGTTTCACTAAAAGCATTTAAGTAATCGATTTCCCAATCGATTTACTTAGTAAAAACTTTTGTTCTGAGTCAGACATTCGATTGCCCAATTGATTCATCAATTGACTTATCAGTTGATTGATTTACTTTCTTATTTTATGATTTCATTTTTACTTTGGCAAATACTTATGAAACCATAGTGATGAGTCTACTAAATAACTACTATAACCACTAATCACACTATACATATTTGCATCTTTCTCAAGCACATCCCCCAATTTTGGTTGATTCCTTGAGTTCCAAGCTTTTGTTCCAAGTTTATAGTGTTTGCTTGTTTTTCCTGAAATGTTACTCAGTTCAACCTGTTAGATTTATCAAATGATACATGTGCATTGTATGTTTGTTAATTATGTCAAAATCATGATCAAGAGGACTTATGTCTAACAATCTCCCCCTTTTTGATTAAATGACAAACATACAATTTTAACTTGAGTTTAACATTTCAAAAAAAAAAAAATATAGTTACTGTTATTTAAAAAGAAACTCCCCCTGAATTTTGGAGTTCATGATTCCTTTAACAAGGCTTTAACATAATCAGTCATAGAATAATCAGAGCTTGTTAAAACCAATCAACAGAATTAATATCATAGTACCAAATCAGTTTCAGAGTAGCAACACAAAATTCATCAAATTAGCAGTGCAGTATCAGAGCTATATTGCTACACAAGATTTTATCAATTTTGCAGTGCAGTATCAGATCTATTTCACACAGGTTAGCATACAGAGCTAACTTTTACAATCTACATTATCAGAGCAAATTTAGAACTTTATAGAACTTGGTATCAGAGCAACACAAGTTATAAGTATTAGAGCAACACAAGTCAGAGCAAGTTATAAGTATCAGAGCAACACAAGTCAGAGCAACACAAGTTATAGGTATCAGAGCAACTTGTATAAGTATCAGAGCAACAATGCATATGATGAAGTAACCAAGTTAAATGCAGTGAACTCTCCCCCTTTGTCATTTAAAGCAAAAAGATATTAACATAAGAGAATAAGACAAGGCTACATTTCAATACAATACTAGAACATTACAAAACAACAAAGAAACCAAAATCCTAGTCAACTAATCTAGGGCTGTTCCTCATTATTACCAGCGGGAGAGGTAGAGACTGTTGTATTATCCTCAGCAAGTGTCTCCTCTCCATGAGGTTCAGTGCTATCTAAGTTGGTTGGGTTTTGATCTTCTGATGCTTGACGGCCTATATCTACAATGTCTTCAAATGACAGCTTAAGGCCTAAGTGTTCTTGTATTGCAGTCACATCCTGAGCAACTGAATTGAGCGATGCTTGGAGAGTTTTTAGAGATGCTTCTACTCTTGCATTATGAGCAGCTTGATTCTCCATGAATTCCAGCAACTTAGCCAAAAGCTCAGATTGTGCTTCAGCTGGCTCAGTTTGTTCAGCACTTGGTTGTATCCTTGTCCAAATGCCATTGATCCTTTTCAATTGCATCTGATTTACAATGGATTCACCAAAGGTTAGAGTAGTTTTAATTGATTCTTCATTGACACATGATACCTTGAAGTGTCTCAGAATCTTTGTAATTAACTGGGGGTAGGGGAGCAGCAGCTTTCCTTGTGCTGATTCCACCATGTTCATCAACACAATCCATGCCCAGCTCATCTTGAGCTCCTTGTACAGGCCCCAAAGCAGGATAATATCCAGCCTCTGTACAACGGCATGATTTCCTGATCGAGGTACTGACATCTGTGTTAGCACATACATCAGCATACGATGTTGGACCTTCATATGACCGATTGGAAGGGATACTTTTTCAACAAAGCCTTCAATCATTAGGTCTTGAATTGCCGTATGTCGATCTACTGATGATTCCCAAGCGTCATCAGTCGAATCAGGATCTGTTCTTCCATCAATAGCTTCTCCAAAGAATGGTATCCTAACAGTTTGGAGAAGTCTTCAAAAGTCATTGAGATTTTCTTACCCTTGACTTCAACCTCGAATCCAGTATTGGTGAGTTTGAAGGTTGAGTAGAAGGATCTAATCAGCCTTGGGTAGATTTCTAAAGAACAGGAAAGGAAATCTACTAATCCATGAAAGCTCATGTGGTTTTGGAAAGTAAAATCATTTGAGTCAAAATAGGTAAAATCCAGAGTTCTAGCCTCTTGGATTTTCCTTTTTAAGAAAGAAGAAGGGAGAACAACTTCTTCAACAGGTTTGCCTTTGAGAGGTTGAACCTTCTTTGGTTGGGGGGAGGATATAGCTTTCTTATTTTTCTGGGTTGCCCCTTTCATGGCATCCCCCAAGAGTTTTTCAGATGGAGGAACTTTCCTCTTTTTTGTTGTTTCTTGAGTAATTGCAACAACCTTCCCTTTGTCTTTAGCTAATACCTTATGAGTAGGTATTGAGACTCTCTTAGCAGGAGGTGAAGGAGGTTTAGGGGAGGGTGTTCTTCCACTAGATGTTGAAGAAGAATCTAGGGAAACAGATTTAGAAGAGGATGATTGAGGTTTTTCAACAGTTTGCTTTACTCTTGCCATTTGAGATATTTTGGAATTTTGAGATGATTGAGAAGATTGAGAAGGATTAAGGCACAGAAAAATTCGAGTTTGGAAGAGAAAATATGAACTGATGGTGAAAGTGGGTTGAGAAATCGATTTAGGGATTTATATAGAACTGTTCAGAATCGATTTCTCAATCGATTTTATTTCACATCTAGGTTCACCAAATCGATTGTCCAATCGATTATGTTACCGTTACTTAAGTGAATTGAAAGATTTCCGTTACAACCACCTCCAACGGCTGTAATTTTTCTCCAAAAGTCGTATTGTAAATCAATTCCCAAATTGATTTCGTAATTGATCCTTCAATTTGATAAATCGATGTCCAAATCGATTTCCTTATTAGTTCAGGAAAAAGCTCATCTCAACATCGATTTTCAAATCGATTCATTTAAGTGCAGGTTTTAAAATTCTGACTCAATCGATTTTCCAATCGATGCTCAGGTTAGAGTTTGGAAAAAGTTAACATCTTTGGATGTTCTGAGAAAAATAATCGATTATGAAGTCGGTTCTTTAAACTATTTTCCAATAATTCAATCGATTAACCAATCGATTGGATTAATGAATACTCCAGTCTTTACTGCTACCTGATATTAGAAAGTCGATTATACAATCGATTATCGTGTTTTCAATTTTGACAATTAAAACACTGTGCATCATAAATCGATTATGCAATCGATTTTGTAATGCTGTTTTTCTATCTAGTCACAGGATAATCGATGTTTCAATCGATTTTGTCACAGGGATCAGATTTCATTGTGAGCTATAATTCCAAGTTTCATTCTAATGAAGAAGAAATTGTTCTTGGGTAAGGCTTTGGTGAAAATATCAGCCAACTGATCAGCTGTATTAACATATTCAAGCTTAATCTTACCATGTTGATATCGATCCCTAATAAAGTGATGTCTAATCTCTATATGTTTGGTTCTAGAATGCATGACAGAATTTTTAGTAATATTTATAGCACTAGTATTATGACACATGATAGGCACAGTACCTAAATCAACACCAAAGTCAGAAAGGTGTTGTTGCATCCATAAAATTTGTGCACAACAGCTTCCAGCAGCTACATATTCAGCTGTTGAAAGTGCAACACTATTTTGTTTCTTGCTATGCCAAGATACAAGTGAGTTCCCTAATAGTTGGCAAGTACCAGATGTACTTTTTCTGTCCAATTTGCACCCAGCAAAATCAGAATCAGAATAACCAACTAGAGTGCAAGTAGATCCCTTAGGATACCATAAACCTAGATTTTTGGTTCCTATAAGATATCTAAAAATCCTTTTGACTGCACGTAGATGGGATTCTTTTGGATTTGCTTGATATCTAGCACACATGCAAACACTAAACATAATGTCTGGTCTACTAGCTGTAAGGTATAGTAAAGATCCTATCATGCCTCTAAACATTGTCATATCTATAGATTTTCCCTTCTCATCCTTATCTAAATGACAAGCTTGACTCATGGGTGTATCAATGGATTTAAAATTATGAAAACCAAATTTCTTTAATAGATCATTATAGTATTTGGTTTGACTTAGGAAAATGCCATTCTTGCTTTGATTGATTTGAAATCCCAAGAGGTAAGTTAATTCTCCCATCATGGACATTTCAAATCTTCCTTTCATTGTATTTTCAAATTCTTTACAAAGCTTATTGTTTGTTGATCCAAAGATTATGTCATCAACATAAATTTGGACCAATAGAATGTCTTTTCCTTGTCTTTTTATAAAAAGTGTCTTATCAACATTTCCTCTTGAAAATTTTGAGTTATGAGGAAATTGCTGAGCTTTTCATACCAAGCTCTTGGAGCTTGTTTCAAACCATAGAGGGCTTTTGTTAGTTTAAACACATGGTTCGGAAACGTAGGATCTTCAAATCCTGGTGTTTGACTAACAAAGGCTTTCTCTTGGATGTCTCCATTTAGAAAGGCACTTTTACATCCATTTGATATAGTTTAAAGTCCATTATGCAAGCATAAGCAAGCAGGATTCTAATGGCTTCTAGTCTAGCTACAGGGGTATAGGTTTCATCATAGTCAATTCTCTCCTCTTGGTTATAATCCTTGGCCACTAGCCTAGCCTTATTCCTAGTGATTATCCCATTTTCATCCATTTTGTTTCTAAAAACCCATCTAGTTCCTATGACATGTTTGTCTTCTCTCAAACTGATTGAGCTCTTCTTGCATGGAAACTATCCAGTCATGGTCCATAAGAGCTTCCTTTATGTTTTTGGGTTCTACTTGAGATACAAAGGCTGTGAAATTGCAGAAGTGTCTAAGGGTTTTTCTAGTTGCAACTCCTTGAGAGATTTCTCCTATTATGTTGTCAATGGGATGGTTTTTGTTAAACTTCCATTCCTTAGGTAAGTCAGCTTCCCTAATAGGTTCTATACAATCTATGTTGTTTGGAGGTACTGTTTCATTAGGTTCTATTGGTTCAGATTCTACAATTTCATCCAAAGAATTAC
>NC_021164.2:51208979-51213053 GCF_000331145.2 Cicer arietinum | reverse complement strand
CCTTAGGATCAAACTTACCTAGATGTTATTTGCCATTGTTTAACACAAAGCACTTGCATCCAAAGACCCTAAAGTAAGAAATGTTTGGTTTTTTACCCTTGTATAACTCATAGGGAGTTTTTCTAAGTATTGGCCTTATTAGAACTCTATTAACTACATGTGTGGTTGTGTTTATAGCATCAACCCAAAAATACTTAGGAAGATTTGAGTCTTTAATCATAGTTCTAGGGGCTGAGGATATATGGTGAATTCCATTCTGTTCACAGTAGTTATTAAAGGATTCATTTTGGAATTCTCCATCATGATCACTCTTGATGGAGATTATTTTCTGGTTCTTCTCATTTTAAACTAAATTTGCAAATCTTTTGAAAATAGAGAAGGCCTCACTCTTGTGAGTCAGAAAAAATGTCCATGTATACCTAGAGTAATCATCTACTAACACATAACCATACAAGTTTCCTCCAAAGCTTCTAACTTGAGATGGACCAAACAGGTCCATATGTATTAACTATAAAACCTTATTGGTTTGAACTAAATCTATTAGGGGGAAAAGATGACTTAACTAACTTACTCTTCTCACAGGAATCACACAACTTATCCTTAGTGAACTTTTTGTTTGGGAGTCCTAGAACTAATTGTTTACTAACTAGTTTATTAAGGTGATCTATATGTATATGAGTTACTCTCTTATGCCATAACCAGTTTTCATCAGAATTGGATAATAAACAGCAAATAGTACTAGCAGGCAAAGCATTAAAATCAAGCATGTATATGTTATTGACCCTGTTACCTACCAACTTTATGTCTTTATTCTCCTTGTGCTCAATTATACAAGACTGAGATGTAAAACATACCTGGAATCCCTTATCACATAGTTGACTTATACTAATTAAATTGTGCTTTAAATCCTTTACATAAAGAACGTCTTTGATCATCGTAGTCGATTCGTTCCCTATGTCTCCCATACCGAGTATCTTACCTTTTTTATTGTCACCGTATTTAACATATCCTCCATCTTTTAAGTTTAGAGACAAGAACTTTGACTTGTCTCCAGTCATATGCTTGGAACATCCACTGTCTACGTACCATGAATGAGTCCTGGATGTCAAGCATATCTGCAAAATGTAATTTAAATTTTGGTTTTAGGTACCCAATTCAGATTGGGTCCTGGAGGGTTAGTTTCAAACATTGGTGTCTTTACTTTCCAAATATGTTTCCATCCTTTGTTAGCCAGTTTTTTCAGTTTACAATTAAAAATAATATGACCCTTTTTACAGCAAAAGTGACATGAAACAGCAGAGGATGAATTCTGATTTGGTTTAGTGAAGATATCATGCATATGCTTAGATCTAACAAACTTCTGATTCTTTTTAGCATTCCTGTTTTGTCTATAGCCAAGTCCAGATTTTTCATTTAGATTTCTTTGGTTTCCAAGAAGCATATCTAAATTGTTTTTACCACTATTGAACTTTTCTAAATCACATTTCAGTGCATAAGTTTCCTTTTTCAGATTTTCATTTGTGTCTTTAAGAGACTCATGTTTCAGCTTAATCTCTTCATAAAGCATGCATTTTTCTTCTAACAATTTCTTAGTGCTAATTAACTGTTTGATTACATTAACATATTCCTCATGTAGTTCATTGAATGCGTCATGTAATTCATCATAAGGAGGATTGGATTTAGAACTTACCTCACTATTAGAATCTGAATCTGTGTTGGCCATTAGACAAAGATTAGCTTCTTCTGAAGATGCAGACGACTCTTCATCATTATCATTCCAAGCTATGTACGCTTTTCTGGTCTTAGGAGGTGGTTGATTGCCTCTAGCCTTTGCAGTCTTATTTCTGTTTTGCAATTGGAAGCACTCAGATTTTATATGTCCTGTCTTCCCATATTCAAAGCAGGTTATCTTGCTATCATGTGTCTTTGAATTTGAGGGTTTTCTTGATTTGATATCCTTCTTTTTCATAAACTTTTTGAATTTTCTGACAAGTAATCCAATTTATGAATCTTCATCGGTCTCACTATTTGAATCGTCAGTGCAGATCTCTTGTTCGGACTTTGTTTGATGTGCTTGGGCTTTTAGAGACAACCCTTTTCTTTTTCTGTCAGTCTGTTCAGCCTCACTCAATCTATGCAGTTCCATCTCATGCTCTCTTAGTTTTCCAAATAGTGTGGCAATTGACATGCTACCAAGGTCTTTTGATTCTGCTATGGCAGTGATCTTTGGCTGCCACTCTCTGGTCAAGCACCTCATCACTTTGGTGATTTGCTGCTCATTGTCAATCACCTTACCAAGAGCATTTAGATTATTGACTATGTGAGTAAATCTTGTCTGCATATCATTTACGGACTAATCTTTCTTCATGTTGAACAGCTTATACTCATGCATTAGTGTGTTGATTCGGACCCTTTTTACATCTGTTGTTCCTTCATGCGTTTGTTGCAATGTGTCCCACATCTCCTTGGCAGTTTTGCAGTTAGACACCCTGTAAAATTCGTCAGCGCTTAAAGCAGAGGTAATAATGTTTTTAGCCTTAGCATTGTATCCAACCTTTTTCTTGTCATCCTTAGACCAATCTGATCTGGGTTTTGGGATTGATGAATCATTTGTGCCAGTTATGGTTGGCACATAGGGACCATACTGCTTCTAGAATATCAAGACCACATGCTTCAAGAAAAATTAACATCCTCTCTTTCCAATACATGTAGGCAGCCCCATTAAATGCAGGGGGCCTAGCCAAGGATGCACCTTCTCCTAGGAATTCTACACAGGTCATTTTCTTTTATGAGAGTTACTCTAAAAAGATCAGGCTCTTGATGCCAATTGTAGGAAATTATGGCCTCTATTTGTTAAAAATATATGAGAATTGTTATCAACAAGATTATCTAATTCTTTCCAAAGTGATGAACTAAAATCAAATTCAACTTGTTTAATATTAATTCCTATTTTAACAGTAAAAGATTCAAACAATTTATTCACAGCTGAAATTTATAATCACATGCAAGATTAATATGAAAAGTAAAAAGAGAGAGGAAATCATGCACCAGGATTTATACTAGTTCAGCTATCTGTTTGATAGCCTACATCCAGTCCTGAAATCTAAACCAGAGTTTAGCCTTTCCAATAGAATTGACTTGAGTACGTTTTACAGATTTTCTAGCTCACACATGGCCTATCTATCCAACTCACTCGCTTCTATTACAATGCCACCTTATCCCTAGAGTTACTCGCCAAACCCTCACGAGATCAAGATGAAACTTCTTCTTGATGAACACGCACCAACAAAGATAGTCACCAGTTTACACTACTGGATTTCCAGAACTTTCTTTACAGATTGTTTTTGCAGAAAAGATAAAAGAGGACAAATGATGATGACTCAATCACAATATGAATTTCACACAAAAGAATTTGCCAAATGATTATTTTGTGTGTGGTTATAATTATTTCTTTCAAAGTGTTTTTCCAAGTTTCAGTATTGTGAAAAACGTGTAATGTATAATTGTTTCAAGTGTAGTGTATATGTTGTTGGAAAATGTGATTGAATCAGCTTATATATATATTCAGAAAAACATCAGGTCAATCGATTGCTCAATCGATTTTATAACAATTATTTCTTTCAAAGTGTTTTTCCTGGTTTCAGTATTGTGAAAAACGTGTAATGTATAATTGTATCAAGTGTAGTGTATATGTTGTTGGAAAATGTGATTGAATCAGCTTATATATATTCAGAAAAACATCAGGTCAATCGATTTTATAAAAGTTTAAAACCAGCTTAATCGATTTCCCAATCGATTATCGTTTTTCTTGTTTTTCTTGAATCTTGAAAGTATAAGCATGAATCGATTTGCCAATCGATTCTTTTAATGCATAAATCAGAAACTGATACTAAGATTATATCAGAATCGATTGAGTAATCGATTATAGGTGTTTTGTTCAAACAACGAGATCAAAACAATCGATTGCTCAGTTGACGTATATTCATAGTCATAATCGATTTGGCAATGAGTTGAAATCTTCCTGTAACTCAAACATTTAGTTCAATCGATTTGTAAATCGATTTGGCTTATCAC
>NC_021164.2:51198189-51208711 GCF_000331145.2 Cicer arietinum | reverse complement strand
AGAACTCAGGTTTCACTAAAAGCCTTTAAGTAATCGATTTCCCAATCGATTTACTTAGTAAAAACTTTTGTTCTGAGTCAGACAATCGATTGCCCAATTGATTCATCAATTGACTTATCAGTTGATTGATTTACTTTCTTATTTTATGATTTCATTTTTACTTTGGCAAATACTTAAGTATGAAACCATAGTGATGAGTCTACTAAATAACTACTATAACCACTAATCACACTATACATATTTGCATCTTTCTCAAGCACATCCCCCAATTTTGGTTGATTCTTTGAGTTCCAAGCTTTTGTTCCAAGTGTATAGTGTTTGCTTGTTTTTCCTGAAATGTTACTCAGTTCAACCTGTTAGATTTATCAAATGATACATGTGCATTGTATGTTTGTTAATTATGTCAAAATCATGATCAAGAGGACTTATGTCTAACAGAGGATGCGCGAACCTCCAAGTCAAGTGCGCTTGTGCGCTTTACCAATGCTTTCTCTAATAGGGGCTCTAACGCCATTGCTTGTTTGGGTAGAGCGTCAACCTTAGCGCATCCGTTTTCTTGCTCCTTAGCACAAGCACTAAGTAAGCCTGTGAAGGAAAGGCCTTCGCGTTAGTAAGCTAGCTTTGTAAGCTTCATAGCTCCAACGTAGACAAGGCCTTTTTTCCCCCATTTTTTAGATTGGGTTGCTGGATACGGGATCCTCGTAGTAGGCTGGACCAACATCCATCCGAGATAGGGCGGCCTTTAGAAGCAACAAGTTGGGAAACCAATAGAATGCTTTGTGTTTTCTTATCTTCTTCCCGCCCTAGGAGTAGCACAAAAAGAGGTATTAGCATTATTGACCCAATGATAAACCCTTAACACCCTCCCCTCATCGTTGGGGCACCGTGCATTGGGAAATGGCTCTAGCGATGGGAAAACGGCCACTGCTAAAAAAGCTCCAACCAATAAGGTATCGAGAGGGCTATCACAGTTAGGTGCAAAGCAATTACCCCCTTTTTTGTAAAGTACCCCTCTTCCTATTTAGTTTAGGGGGTTGAGGCGAGAAATGGCTTGATGAACCGTTCCATTCTCCATGCACCGGCCCCATTCACTTACTTATCGTAGAGGTTGTAAGTACACAGTGCCCCACAACTATTCAAAGTATAGTGATAGTGGGGTTGTAACACAAGAGTGCTCACCCTTTCTTTCATTTCAAGTAGGCTACTTTTTCCGGAACGCAGTCTGGGATAACCGTGACCATATAATAATTTATATATATAAATCTTCGATGTTGTGATTTCGAAATGTTCGCTTCAACCGCAGTTTAACTTCCCAAAAAGCAAAGTTGGCTTGACAAGCGCAGATGCGAGGAAGCCGGAGCAATTAAACAAAAAATATATTTCTTGTCCTTCTACTTAAGGGGCAAAGAGAAGCGCTTTTGCTACAGAGAAAGCGAATGTGCGAAGGTTCAATACTTAGGCGAGCGTTTGCGAAGCTAGATTCTCATAGAGAGGCGCTTCGAGTTAGCGAAGCGTTGTAGTTGCGTCGAAGCCCTATGTGCTATAATGCTGAGCCAAGGATTCTCCGCCTTATCTATATAAGCAGTCAATTGAGTTCTAAACGAATTAGCTCCTTGGTAATGGCTCAATCTATTGATAGAAATCCCTATGATGGGAAACTATCACATTAGGTTTGGAGAGAGATCGAACCTATTATATTAACTAATAGGGAGAGCAGATGCAAGCTTTTTCTTTCAATAGCTGGTCAAATGACTACAGGATCATCGGTCTACTCTACCTCAATTCACCATTTCGAACTTTATACAAAAGGTTTTTCTGTACCAGCCCCTTCTACCTATACCTCAGTTGAAGCACCTAAAGGAGAATTTGGTGTCTTTTTGGCAGTAATGGAAGCAATCGTCCCTACCGTCGTAAAATAAGAGCACCTAGCTCTTCCCATTCACAAGGACTCGATTCTATGTCCAAACATCACATGCCAGCAGATGTGGTCACCATCCTAGGTACTCAAGATATTGTGTCTGGATAGATGGATAGATAGGACTGCTAGTTGCTCGATCAGGACCCTAGCTTTATTGCGAGCCAAAAACCTTGATTTCTTTCTTTGCCAGGCACAAAGGGACTGTCGCCTTGGATTTCTCCGGTCGTTGGGTCACCTCCATGCGCTCCCGACTCCAAGCCCCGACAAAGCCTTATTGTAAAGAGGACGACCAAAGGACCAGATCCCAAGGGTCGCTGCCTAATCCAAGGATAAAGACACAAAGTGTTGTCTTATTCATTCAACATGACCTTGTAGTACATACATGCACCTTTCCCTGCCTCCCTTGGAGTTCCCTCATTTGTAGGGATTCTCTTTCAGATTAATACAACTTTCACAATCTTATATAGTTCTATTGCTTGAACGTGGGGGTATTACCCATGGAAGGAGGACTCAAGATGGATTTAGGGCTACACTACATTGATACTTTCGATTCACCAGCCTAGGCCTTTACATCCGAGGATGGTGTCCCCAATGCTAGAGGAAGAGTTCTTGGTGGCAGTAGTGCTATCAATCAATGCTGCATTTTATAGTCGAGCAGATCCTTACTTCTATCAGAGACCAAGTATCAACTAGGACCTCACAATTGTGAACTAGTCATATGAGTGGGTTGAGAAGGAAGTGGTGGTTAGGCCATAAATTCAGAGTTGGCAATCAGCAGTTGGTCGAACCATACTGTTTATGCTAGTATAAGGGCTAACAATACAGACCCAATTAAGACAGCTAAAGCCTTTTTCCGACCTTGCTGATTCTCTATCTGTAGTGGGTCAAAGTTTCCGAAAACAAGTTTATTGCGATCTTACTCAAGGGCTTGCATGGGCTACTCACGCCATGTGAGCTAAAAAGCTTCTCATAAAAGGTATCCTTTAGGACTTTACATAAGGATTTAATATCTGGTGCGCAAAGAGCTCTTGGTTCCAGCAACTTCAGGAGCGATTGCCCACCAGACGGAGAAGCCCATTAATACGCAAATGATAAGAACAAATCGCATATCGCGTGAATATGAGTAAATGATAGCATCCAATAGATTCCTGGATACGGGACATGGGTCTGTTGATGTCCTTCAGACCAGGTTGTCAATATGGGGATCAGAGCAGTACTGCTTTCCTCGGTGTCCAGTTTCTTACTAATTGTTCTATACACATTCCATGGCATAAAAAAACTTAATTAGAATTGCCTCTTGGAGGAGATACCTATATAAACTTTTCCTCGGGTGCTGTGACCCGCTGTCGCCACTCTCTTAAAGTCAATTCTTCTCTAGACTTTTAAACTCGATTTCGTATTTATAATATCCCACATTTATTTTAATGTTAGGATATCCCCCGTTCTTAGTTTGCGAAAAGCTCAAAGAAGGGTAGGAAACCGATACTTTAGTTGCAGTTGGTAAACTCCTGGGGCGGATGAACCTCATGTGCCAAAACAAAGGGTGGATGCCCTGCCTTCTGCTTTCCAATCTAGTTCTAACATTGGCTGGCCCTAAACTCGATTGCCTGGTTGAGGAGAAAAGCTCCACTAGCTCTATAGAAGTGGAATCCTTGAAAACGTATTTGCATATATATATATATATATATATATTGAGTATAGGGTCCCGCCCATTGTCATTTCAATCTAGAGAGGGACTTTTTCACTGGCCAGTTCCATTGCCTGCTTTGTTTCCCCCAACCACTTAAAAGAACATAGCCAAGCCAATTCGGCTATCAAAGCTTTCATTTCGAGTGAGAGTTCTTTCCATCCGCCACAGGAAAGCAAGTTCCCTTTCCATATTAGTTACCCGGGAGTATGAAATCCAACACACCTGCATTTATCATTCAAGGAATTAAGTTCTTTAAAGCAAGAAATGTTGTATCTTTCCCGACAAGATAGGTTACTTCATATAAAGCATGTAACTTGTCAATTTCGGAGCAGAACCTTCCATCAAGGAAGGAACTCGCCCTAATGAATAAGCTGGAAAGGTTTCGTTTTCTTTTTTATCGAGATTGGGAATGTGTGAAGTTAGACCTATTGGAAGTTTAATTAGAGGATTTTTTATAGCTTTTTTGCTATCGCAGGTTGGGGCTGCTTGTCATGAAAATGATTCCTGGTTTAAATGCCATATTGGGTACTACCAGCATGCGGTATGTTAAGGGTTGTTCGAAGATCTCATTTACGAGAATTCAAGCCTGCCATGAAGGAGAATCGATAATCACAAGCTGTCATGACCCGACTAGGTCGAAGGTAGCCCAAAGACTAAATCGTTAGAGATGCCTTACCAGTGGAAGTTTAATCAGAGGATTTTTTATAGCTTTTTTGCTATCGGAGGTTGGGGCTGCTTGTCATGAAAATGATTCCTGGTTTAAATGCCATATTGGGTACTACCAGCATGCGGTATACTAAGGGTTGTTCGAAGATCTCATTTACGGGAATTCAAGCCTGCCATGAAGGAGAATCGATCGACTATCACCAGCTGTCATGACCCGACTAGGTCGAAGGTAGCCCAAAGACTAAATCGTTAGAGATGCCTTACCAAGGTAAGGTCTATTCGGTATGGGTACGGGCTTCTATTATACATTCCTCTTTCGACCTTTTTTCTTTCTGCCAAAGAAAAGACAAGAGGGCTAAACAAATCTTTCAACGTCTCAGCCCAATAGTCTATAGTTTGTAGCTACCAATTGGTACGTTTTGTCTTAGCTCCCTGCTTCGCCCTAAAACGCCTTCATTTCAATAGGAAAAACCTATAGGTATGAAGGTTTCAAAAAAATCAATATAATATATAAAGTTATCCATTCTAATCTACTGTAAAAGTCCACTGGCTACTCCCTTACCGCTCATATGGCTTTCCACCCATCTCTCCTCTTTTTTACTTATATTTTATAATATAAGCATCATAAATATCTATGTTGGAACTGGATTCTCTAAAGCTTCAATAGAAGTATCCCGAGGGGGAGGTCGCAAGAGCCTTTATCTAATCGACTATTGAACCATCTCACCTAAAAGTAACTCGCTACCTTAACTAAAGGCATGCCTTTAGTCCAACAGCTAACTCAATAGGACTTGCTTTCCTAAATAAATTTCCCTTGGCCTTGAGAATGCTTCATCGCCTTGACTTGATTCGGATAAGTCTAAGTAAAAGTAAGGACTTTGCTTTTTCGGGGAAGAATAGAGGGTCAGGGCAATAGGTCAAGGTCGATTGCCAATCGAGTAAGCAAGCCTTAAGGCAAAGAAAGATATTCTAGCAGCTTATCCCTTTCATAACCTGAGGTAGTTATGGCATTTAAGTCAGGTTGTCTTGCTCTGAGTCTAAAAGCCCCTCCTTCTTGAAATAGGAATGCCCCTCTAGTTCTTCCATTTAGTAAGTGGTTTATTTTAAGGTCAGGTTGTAACCCGGACCGAAGGTGCTGACTACCAGTTACCGGAAGAGCAATTAACGAGCGAACATCTTGAAAGTAACTTATTCTCTAATCTAAAAAAGATAATTATGACTCCATGGCAAAAAAGATGAAAGAATCCGCAAAGAATAAATGTTAAATGAAATTGCAGGACCTCCTATAGACAGCTTTAGAGGCTTCCAATGGCCTTCATGGACCTGTGACATACCCCACCGAATCCGTAGAAAAGGAGAACCAATTCATCATGCAAGGCTTGTTGCATGACCAACTGATGACTCTCATATAAGAGTAACCTGGGGATTCTTTTCTTTCGACTCTCGTCCTTACCTAGAAATGAAAACTCAAAAGAATTTTGCCTGCTCCGTAGCCTCAAACGAGGAAGCAGCCCAATCTATTCCATACGATCACTGATCGAATCGGGATTCGGGGCTTTTTCATACTCCTCCAAGTCAGCAATGGGCACTACGGGAACTAGTTTAATGGTGATTAGTTTGAACCTCCTTCCCCTCCCACCTCTATGGCAGACTACAAGCACAAAAGCTAAGGGATTCCTATGGAGGAATGCCCGAGTTTCATAGCAGAGGTGAAGAAGCTTTCATTCGAGAAGATGAAGCATCGGAGGTGGATGGAACTATACTTTACAAAAGCTATTTAGAGCGATCCCCGTAGATTAGAAAAAACAGGGAAATAAAAAGGAAAGCACTGGACCTTTAGCCGACAAAGCTTTATGCCCTTGTAAAACCTTATGCGGATTCTCCATCAATCAAAGAAGAAACAATTATGAGAGGGGAACTTTCTTCGGAAGAAGGATTAGTCGATGACTCAATGACTGGTGGAAGGACTGTTTACCGGGGGCAGAAGTTAGGCTCTGGGCTCCCCTATTACACATGACCATTAGCGGCAAGGGTTACAGAAGAGGCCCACCTAGGTGCATCACAAGTAGAGTAGGTTGGAGCTGCAGATCCTATAGAAAGAAAGACAAAGCCTGAGGCTGATCTAGACGCGTACCTAGGCGGCGCAGGCGTTATCGGGAATTGAGACAACCCGAAGAGGGACCGTTCGCGATAATCTTTTTATGTATATTAATAAAGAGATGCGTAAAAAGCTTTTCTCAGGCGTCTCGTCTCTCGATTTTGTGTTGGATAACACGAATACGCTAGATCAGGTGCCCTAGCCGATCAAAAGTCTGATTTGATGAAATCCTTCGAAGACAGACTATTCAGCCTGAACAACTACAACAAACTGCGTAGAGATCTAGGAGAAATGCGGGGGTCCAAGTAAGACAACAAAGAAGGCAAGCTGACGGAAAGCAGTAATTCACTTTTTTCGATAGATAGTATCTCACCCGCGATAGAGTAAGCAATTTGAATGTACCGGTGATCCATCCGTATGTGCCCATGCCGGAGGAGAAAGACAATCCAGGAAGCGATCTATGAGCGTATGCCGCATCTCCATCTTATGCTCCAATCCGGGATATTCCTCCAGGTCGAGAAGATGCTCCACAGTCCATCTCTCCAATGAAAGATGATGATGACAAGGCCACCCCGGTGGACAAATCCGAACCACTTCACGTCTAATCAGCAACGGTTACAACATCTACAACGAGTACAGGAATGTATAGGGAATCCAAAAAGTTGAATATGGCAAGAGATAAAGGGGTACATGGAAAACTAAAACATCCTTATTGTTTGTTCTTATCAAATATTTATATTTATCCTTTGAATTACTCATATATATCCTATGTGTTAATTTCATTTCGCACCAGAAACAATTATAGGAGTAGTTCGAATCCGTTCCGTTCGGATATTGATCGGTCTTGGTTTGACATGGTTTACGCGTTACCGGTTCCTAGAAGAGTTAGTATCTCCATTAGCTAAACCCTTTCTTACCTTGTCTTTGGACTCGTATTTTGTTTGTACACAATCAACGGAGGCCTCCCCGACATATGTTGCAACGTCTTCAATAGCATGTTCTTACTTCGTCTTTCCCTTAATAAGTCATCAAATTTGGTGCTTTTTGATCCCCAGTTGCTATGGGGAACAAAGGAGGAAATACAATGGATTCCTCTATTTAAGTGGTTCTCGCTTCTCCTTGTTCCTGTTCCTAACTCTTCCCCGGGTAGTTCCCAATGTTTGGTACTTTCTATACTTCGTGGGTGCAACATCAACAAATTCGCTCATGATCAAGTTACAACCTAAGATCTATGACCATATTATGCTAACTGTTTGTATTTCGTTCATTCCATTGGTATGCTCTCAGGTACCTGTAATTGTGATCTGTTTGCTAGAACCAATGGGTCTTTCATTGGAAACCTTCATGAACAATCGTCGTTTTTTGATGGTTTTTCCGCTTCTCACCACTGCTCTTTCCACACCTCCGGATATCTGGTGCCAAATCGTCGCTTGTTTCCTTATTTCTTCGATAATTGAGTTGACTATCTTTGTGGCATCGATTGTACAAATTCGCGAAGAAGCTGGACGAGTTGAATGAGGGAAAGCGGCTCGATTGACAAAAAAGAAGAGTAGCCCCGTATAACCTAGCAAAGTCACTATAAAAGAATTCCTGAGTAATTCTCAACCAACATATGCGATTCATTCCCGTCTTATAAAAGAAATAAGACTTATAAATCAAGCAGTTAGGAAGTCCTAGACTTTAAGTCGGGCTGCTTAATTATTCTATTGAGTTGCCTACCCTCAGGTCATTCATTGCCTTAAGCCCTACAATTTGTTTCTTCGCTAGCCGTTGTTGGGACTTAGTTAAGAGTTAGCCTTGAAAGGCTTTGAAAGCAAGTCAAGCATTCCAATCCCAGCGGATTTATCAATAGCAGTAGAGTCGTAAACAAGAACAACAGAGGCTGAACAAGTCACTTCCTTAGAGCGTGAACAAAACAATAAGTTAGGTAGTTTGATTATAAAATTCCTACTGTTTGTTTATTTGTTTAGGAGATTTATTGAACAAGCCTTCTAAGGAGAAGAAGAATCATCGAACTAATGGACTTACCGCTCTCTCCCAGCCAACAAGCAGTTAGCCTTCTTTTCCAAGGAAGAAAAATGTGGATGACTGGACATCAGCAATAACAGGAGTCGAGCTTTCACAAAAACATACATCTCATTTTAGGGGTACTAAAATCAACATGTCAATCATCCCTACCCCGGATCTTTGGACTTAATGTCATTCTTTTCTGGGTCCGAGTGAAATATATGTCTTCACCCGTATTTAAGTTATTGTTGTTGCTTGGGCACTTGGTTGAACCGGTACCTCAACAATACTTGGCTTTGCCCCGGTACTAGTAGCCCCAATACTATAGGGAATGCCTATTCTTCTTATAGGCAAAACCTCACTATCTTATCTCTGAAACCCTAAAAATTATTCCATTTAAAATTTGATAAGCATGTGATTCGCATCTTGGTCTTCCAGCCTCGATGAAAGCCCCCTAATTAGATAAGGGGAAAAAGCACGACAAGCCTACCCATCATCAAAGCAAGCCCAAGTCTATGCAAGAAGGCCAAGGTCATGTCCTCCAGATCTATCCAAATTCAAAGAGTTGGGCTACATAAAATATCCTATTCTTAAATGGATATAGGCTTAACTAAAGCCCAATGCCAAGCAAAGCCCTAGACTACAAATGAAGAAATTGGGTTCCACTAAGCCCTTAACCCAACACAAGATGCATTTTTGCTTTTTTTTCTTCCGAAAAGCTCTTTGACCAAGGGCCCACTTAAACAGAAGGAGCTCGCATAAAACTTCAGGGTTGGGCTAGAGTGAAGAGCCAAAAAAGCACATGTCAGGAACTGTATAAAAAGGATCGAGAACTACATAAGGTCTGAGACTCACTTCCTTGAGAAGAGGGAGACAAGTAATGTAGGTTGTGGCCGTTCCATAAATGTAGCGGTAGCTCGACCAAAGCCGGTCAATAAGACAGATCTGGATCCTAGTGCTTTCGAGATGGGATGGTTCGATCGCTAACAAAGACAATCATGGGAAACTGCAGACTCCCACAACTCTAAGAGCTCAAGCCTTAGTAACGCACATCCTCATTGCTCGCGTAAAGCAAGCGTATAAGGTTTATTGATTGACATTCCTATACGTCTTTTAGATTTGCTTGTGTCGAACCTAGGAAACCTTTACTATTTTGTATTAGGACGCGGGCTATCTTATCCCACTTTTTTTGAATTGGTTTCAAAAGAATTTCCTAATTCATTTAGATAGTTTGATTGAGACGAATCAGTTCCACAACGGGAGAATAGGTTAAATCCATAGGCGAGGTGGAGACTTCGGTATAGGGTCGCCTGTTCGGCGCGCTACTGCTCTTTGGCTCCTTTACTTTAGTTCATCATTTCTTTGCAACTCTATCGATCAATCTCCTCTCGTTATCGGTCGACCTTCAAGACTTGCTTACGATAGGAGGGACTCGAAAGGCTAATCCGTGAAAGACGAAAACAGAATCCCATTCCCAATAGATTAAGCCGAGGTAGTACACGTCTGAGAACTACATCAGGTTTGATGTCGAGTCCATGTCCATGTCCAGGTGCAGGGCTTGTCTATGTAGGCCGTGGTTTTTATTAGAAGGCCCACTCAACCAAAAATAAGGGAAATCAATAGAATCGGAGTTGCCTATACGGAGAAAAAGGGGGCTATGCTGCAACTTGACAACAAAGAAGGCAAGCTGACGGAAAGCAGCAATTCGCTTTTTTCGATAGATAGTACCTCACCCGCGATAGAGTAAGCAATTTGAAGGTAGCGGCGATCCATCCGTATGTGCCCATGCCGGCGGAGAAAGACGATCCAGGCAAATTAAAGCAGGAATCGAGAAAGACGACTCATTCTTACTTGCAATGGAAGTCTAATATAGGAAGCGATCTGTGAGCGTCTGCCGCATCTCCATCTTATGCTCCAATCCGGGATATTCCTCCAGGTCGAGAAGATGCTCCGCGGTCCATCTCTCCAGTGAAAGATGATGATGACAAGGCCATCCCAGTGGACGAATCTGAACCGCTTCACGTCTAATCAGCAGCGGTTACAGCATCTACAACGAGTACAGGAATGTATAGGGAATCCAAAAAGTCGAATATGGCAAGAAATAAAGGGGTACATGGAAAACTAAAAGATCCTTATTGTTTGT
>NC_021164.2:51196811-51196962 GCF_000331145.2 Cicer arietinum | reverse complement strand
CACCTATGTAGTGACTCGCATTCAACAACTAAGAGTCTTCCTTCTCATCTCCTTATTTGGAATTCAATTCTTCTTCATTTCCCACCCTAGCCGCCCTTCCTTAACAAGATGGCTCGGAGCAAGCCAAGCAAAGTCTTACGTTATCTACTAT
>NC_021164.2:51194887-51196674 GCF_000331145.2 Cicer arietinum | reverse complement strand
TATTTTTTGATATTTCTTCGCCAATACCATTTTTATAGCTTTCCTTTAGCTGCTACTTTTTTTCCCAGTCCACGCCCAATCAGAGTAGTAAGTGTGCCTGCTCCGTCCTTCTTTGACGAAATGGATGCTTTAGGGGAAGGAGGGACTTCACTAAAGATGGTCTGTCTGCGCGCCAGGAAGGGAAGGCTTCCGTGCAGGTAGTTCAAGGCTGAGGTCAAGCTATGGGCGCAAGGAGGTCTAGTAAGTTCCTTCTTCGTCTTTTGCTTGTCATTGGATTGGAAGCCGCAGGCGATGCCTTCTTCAATGATCGAATTTCTCTTTAGCAAGAAGCAAGCCCTCTTCAAGCTGTCGAATATAGATTGAAGAGGGTGGTCGTAGATCAGGGGAATCAAATCCCATTGCTCCAACCAACACATTTATATAAGCTAAACCTAATGTTTTGCCGGATGACAGGACGGGAAAGAAAGGGTAGCAGGTCCTTTCTTAGGGGGGAGTCTCTATATCCTTTTCCTAGCTTCAGAAAAAGCCCGAAAAAGAAAATACCTCGTGGACCTATATCCAAGCCCAGAGAGTACTCTTCCTTCTGCCTTACACCTCCTATGAACGAACCTGATAGGGCCACGTACAAAAGGTTCTTTACTAAGCAACAGAATTGTGTTGTGCTTTCCATCTCGACTCATTCATGCGGTCGACCTATCATTTCTGAGGGTCAAATCCCCAGTCTTCCTACCCTATCTTGGTTATCCGCTTTCATGCTACCACTGAGCGGACTTTCCCATAAAGAATAAGAAAAATCTGGCCCTATCGAATTGGTCTTCACCGAGTCCTATAATTTAAATTCTTTATGTCCTGCAAAACGCATCTTAGTAGCGGCTGGGAAACCTTCGATACCGGAGCTTGGAGCATATTTCATCTATGAACAGGTTCATTACTAGCATGGGGCACTGCCAGGGGCATCTCCTTGAAGGAAAGAAAAAAGCGAAGCGTATCCCCCCGGGGACGGCTTTGAAGCGATCGAAAGACCATAGGAAACGGAAGATTCTGTAGTGTGGTCACAAAGAGCTTCTTTTTGCTCTGTTCCCGGGGCATGCTCTTAAAGATAGGTGTCAGGCTAGCTGTCATAAGCCAATGTCTGGAAATTAATCTATCAAAATTTGCACACGTAGTGGCACCCCATTTCATTGGTCTTGTTCTTGCACCAGGAGCCCTTGAAACTCTATTAAAAAAAGAACCCCGGCCCTTCTTCAAGGCTGGTGTCCCGTGTTCGAATAAATCGCTAAATGCGCTTAACACACATTCTTTGGACTCACCCCCTATAGTTGGCCCTCTAAACACCATGTGTTAAGCATACGACGACAGAGACGAGGAACTGTCTTTTGAGGATATAAAACCACTTTTCAACGAACTCGTGTAAAGGCTCTCAAACAAAGGAGCTATCCTTGGGAGACAGACAAAAGCAGAGGCTGGCTTAGTAAGCTTTCTCACCTGGATCAACAGAAAAAGCAACTGAAACTCGATCGATGGAAGTTGCAATGAAAGTTCCCTCTTCTCTTGGTCCAGCCCATCCAATTGAAGTACCAGTCCCAGGGTTTAGAGTATCAGTGCTTTGAGTGTCATCTCATCTGCCCTCCTCTAATCTTCTGTCTCTTCGAGCTGTACCAAAAAAATAAGTTTCAGGGAAGAAATTCCAATTACTGGTTCTTGTGATATTACTTATTATTACTTAACGAGTGACTTACTCAATAGATCATCTAGAGTCAAGAATAGAATGCTTATTACCTTTAGTA
>NC_021164.2:51190928-51194756 GCF_000331145.2 Cicer arietinum | reverse complement strand
AAGAGGTGATGAAGCTGTAGTGGCTCTCCCCCGGTTTGACAGACCAGAGATTCATTTGTCTTTTGTCTCATGCAGGGCACCCTCGGCGGTCGTATGATTAGAAAACCCTCCTCTATTCCCCAGCGTCCAAGCAGTCACGTGCCTCTTCCATCCGTTCGGTCCTCGCTCTCAACGAAAACTACCCGACGAAAGGAATATTGAAGCAACCTTTCGCATAGCCCTTTCTTTCTTGGGCAATTGAATCAGGAACCGATGCAGAAGACAATAGGGACCTAACCGCTGCATCTCATGCCCTGAGCTCTTTTGGGGGTTGAATCTCTTTTTGGAATATTTTTTATATTTCCCGAAAGCACATGAAACTTCCTCTTATTCGATCTTATTGGCTTAGCCTGGAGAGTTAGCTGATGCTGATCTGGTAGTGTCAAAGAGGCGATTCTCAACAGCTTCAACAGCAGAGATTATCGGACATGAAGATAGGATGAAGGTGGTGGGATGAAGCAGTCTTTAAAAAACAATTGGTAAGGGAAGGCAAAGAAGTAACTGAGGGAAGGGACCTTTACCATTTAGCTTCTTCCGCTTTGGGGGATTCCACTAATAGAACAGAACCCGAGGGGATTGAAAGTATCTAAAACTCGAAAGGCTAATCCGTGAAAGATGAAAACAGAATCCCATTCCCAATAGATCAAGTCGAGGTAGTAGACCAAATTGTCTATCAACGTCCTCCACTTACTCCTCTAGGTTGGCTAGAGCCTTGTTACTATGGTTCACGCTACTGAGATCATCGTTGATTGGGAGAGATAAAGCTTTTGCGCTTGGGATCCTGAGCCAGCAACATTCTTGTTTTAAAAGACGTATAGGCAATTCTTTATTATGATCATATGGATCGCTTTTTGTGACTTTTCTTTCCATAGGCATACATTGCAGTCTAATCAGCTTTCTTATTTTAGGGGACCAAGAATCCTTCTTTTGACCCCCCTCGAGCCTACTATCGTCTTTCGAATTAAGCTTCCGATTTAGTTGGTGCGGACGCTGAAGGATCAGCTGACACTAGATAGGAAAGGTTTTCGAACGAGAAGCTCTCGAACCTGTTCCAAAGTCAGTTTAGGATTCGGTTGGTGTTCCGACATCCCAAATCAAGGTGGCTCTAAACTCAGGTTTACCTACCTCTCTAGTTAAAGAGAGAAGATAGGGCTTCGAAATCTAATTTCCTCACCTAAGTGCTTGTTGGTTCCAGACTCCCTATCTTGGTTGGGTGTCATTTCCAGAGGAGTTGGACTGCTTTCAATTGATAGTATCCAACAAGAATTGAAGAGAGGAAAAGTTCTCTCTAGCATATATTTATTTAACAGAATCCATCTTTCTTTTGATATCAATTGAACAGAGGCTTAGTTGTGTGATTCATATCCACCAGTGGATCAAGGGTAGGTTCTTAAAACGGCTTCGAAAGGAGTAGTAGAAAGCGCTCAACCAAGAGGTGATGATGCTGATATGAGAGATGTTGTGGTAGATAGGGAATTTGGTTTGGATAACCAAGATCCATTATATACGATGAATGAGATTCCAATGAGAGAGTCGAGAGCCAAAAAAGACCTTCGACTTGTCTTGTCAGGATTATGGAACTGGCCTGAAATTTCAGCATAGTCTTTCAAGATCTTAAGAATCTCCTTGGCATCGTAATCAAGGATATGAATCCACTGAGGCATCCCTATCTCCTTCCTCAGAAACGTAATCTAGGGCCAAGGGGAATGCGTTAGATTGAGTCTTTTCAGCTTCTATCGACTCTCTATGTTGACTGGGGAAGCCTCTCAATGTGCCATTTTACTTTGCTTAGCTATTTATTATTTTGGCCTTATCTCGTAAAGAAAGGAAGGCTCATGAATGACCAATCCCTGGAGGAAGACTATGATTCTGCTTCTGTCTGGTTGTACTAGACCATTAAAGTCTCACTACTTATTATTTATGTGAATCTTTGTATCCCTAAGGAAATCCCATGATGCATTGAATGTGCTAGCACTCAATTAGTAGCGCTGGCGCGTCACTCGGCTCCTCAGCTCACTTCGGTTGCAAAGAATTTCTCCTTAGGTGCATGTCTCAGCAACACAAAACAAGGGTTTCGCTCGTTATAGGACTTGACCAAACATCTCACGACACGAGCTGACGACAACCATGCAACACCTGTATGAAAGTCAGTACCATCCCGTTAAGGACAAGTTTTCTTGTTCATATGTCAAGGGTTGGTAAGGTTTTGCGTGTTGTATTGAATTAAACCACATGCTCCACCGCTTGTGCAGACCCTCGTCAATTCCTTTGAGTTTCGGTCTTGCGACCGTACTCCCCAGGCGGAGTGTTTCACGCGTTAGCTGGGCCCCTGATCCACGTAGACCAAGAGCGAACGCTCATCGTTTACAGCATGGACTACCAGGGTATCTAATCCCGTTCGCCCCCATGCTTTCGCACTCCAGCGTTGGTAGGGACCCAGAGAGTTGCCTTTGCTTTTGGCGTTCCTTCGTAGATCTGCGGATTTCACCCCTACACACGAAATTCCACTCTCCTTTGTCTCACTCAAGTGAATTGGTTTTGAGAGCATTCCACTAGTTTTTGGTGACTTTCACTTTCAACCCGATTCACCGCCTACGTGCCCTTTACGCCCAGTCATTCCGAAGAACACTTGTCTCCCCCGTCATTCCGAAGAACACTTGTCTCCCCCGTCTTACTGCGGCTGCTGGCACGGAGTTTGTCGGGGCTTTTTCCTCGAGTCATGTCATGATCGCGCACTCGACGAAAGAGCTTTACAAGCGGCATTGCCCTTCTTCACTCACGCGATATTGCTGGATCGGGCTTTCACCCATTGTCCAAGATTCCCCACTGCTGCCCCCCATGGGAGTTCGGGCCGTGTCTATGTAACACCCCGATTTTCCAAGCGAGGGTGTATTTTTTTTTAAAGAAATTAAAATAAAACAGAGAATTAAATAAGGTAAAATACTTTTGGATAAATATTTAAGTCGTAACACAACGACAAATAAGTCAACAGAATTTACAAGCAGCGGAATAATTTTTTGAAATACGAATCCAAAGTATTTACACTTCAAAAAGTGGTACATAGACCCCATCATAATAAAATGTCAAACATACAATATTAGTATAGGTACAGTTTTCCAAATTAAAATACTGCAACCCAAAAAGAAGGACGTCTAATCCATATACATCAACCTAATCTGATCATCCTACCAAAAAACTATACACCCTGAGTGATCTCCACGCGCCCCGTGAGATCCTCCTACATAGCTCCAGTCAAGCATTCCCATCCGTAGGGTACGAACCGGTAGGATCGTCCTGGCTCTCATCTGAGGGCAAAGCCAGATTTCCACAATAGTTATAAAGGGTCACCAACCGAAATTAACAGATAACACATAACATTTAAGTTTTAAATGCACAAAATAACCTTTCAACTAAGCATGCACCTTAAAAGGATTTTCCATATGCTAAAAGTTCATATAATGCTTGCCAATTAAAATGAAATCAAAATAAGGTTCTCAATCCATCAAGTAATACATAACTAACCAAGACATTGATAAATCAATAAGCAATCTGTTATCTAACTCAAAATAAGAATTCCTACTGAGCCAATCGATTGCCAATTCGATTTTGTTAGTTCTGCTGAGCTCCTGCATGGCCAAATCGATTTTGTCAGTTTTGCTGAGTTCCTGACTTAAGGCCAATCGATTTCCAAATCGATTTCTTAAATGGTTTTGAAAAACAGATTACAAAATCGATTGGCAAATCGATTTTGCCAAATTAGCAAAGTCCCTGCAACTCATCAAATCGATT
>NC_021164.2:51187806-51190750 GCF_000331145.2 Cicer arietinum | reverse complement strand
AATCATAAACTTGAATCAACCACGACTCGCGTGCCAAGCACCCTAATGCAATGCGTATATGCCAAAATGCATGGACTCGGAATTCCAAACCAAAACCCTCCTCGAAGGGCCGTAAATCATAATTGTACCACCTATCACGGGTCAGTACTCCAATTACCGAGGTGCCACCTATCACGGGTCAGCACGATTTACTAAAATGCGTAAATCATAAACGTACCACCTATCACGGGTCAGTACAGTTAACGTACATCGTAAATGTACCGCCTATCACAGGCCAAAGTACTATTTACCGAGGTGCCACCTATCACGGGTCAGCACAATTTACCAAAACGTAAATCGTAAACGTACCACCTATCACGGGTCAGTACTGTTTACCGAGGTGCCACCTATCACGGGTCAGCACATTTTACTAAAATGCGTAAATCATAAACGTACCACCTATCACGGGTCAGTACAGTTACCATGGTGTCACCTATCACGGGTCAACACGATTTACTAAAAGAAAAAGCGGAAATCGTAAATGTACCACCTATCACGGGTCAGTACAGTTACCATGGTGTCACCTATCACGGGTCAACACGATTTACTAAAAGAAAAAGCGGGAATCGTAAACGTACCGCCTATCACAGACCAGTACTGTTTACCGAGGTGCCACCTATCACGGGTCAGCACAATCCACCAAAAATGTAAATCGTAAATGTACCACCTATCACGGGTCAGTACAGTTACCATGGTGTCACCTATCACGGGTCAACACGATTTACTAAAAGAAAAAGCGGAAATCGTAAATGTACCACCTATCACGGGTCAGTACAGTTACCATGGTGTCACCTATCACGGGTCAACACGATTTACTAAAAGAAAAAGCGGAAATCGTAAATGTACCACCTATCACGGGTCAGTACAGTTACCATGGTGTCACCTATCACGGGTCAACACGATTTACTAAAAGAAAAAGCGGAAATCGTAAATGTACCACCTATCACGGGTCAGTACAGTTTACCGAGGTGTCACCTATCACGGGTCAACACGATTTACTAAAAGAAAAAGCGGAAATCGTAAATGTACCACCTATCACGGGTCAGTACAGTTTACCGAGGTGTCACCTATCACGGGTCAACACGATTTACTAAAAGAAAAAGCGGAAATCGTAAATGTACCACCTATCACGGGTCAGTACAGTTTACCGAGGTGTCACCTATCACGGGTCAACACGATTTACTAAAATATAAATCGCAAACGTACAACCTATCACGGGTCCGTACAGTTTACCAAGGTGTCACCTATCACGGGTCGACACAATTTACCAAATGAAATGCATGAGCATACACAGACTCCATTCACAACAATCGTTAAGCAAATGCAGATATTAAAAGATTCCCCATTTTTAATACCCATTTAACTTAAACGACTTTCAAACAACATTAATTAAATAAGTCATTAAGAGATTCCCCGTTCTTAATACCGATTTAACTTAATGATTTTCAAAACAAAACGTTAAGCAAACAGTCATATTAAGAGATTCCCCATTCTTAATACTCATTTACCGAAACGACTTTCAAACAACATTAATTAAATAAGTCATTAAGAGATTCCCCGTTCTTAATACCGATTTAACTTAATGATTTTCAAAACAAAACGTTAAGCAAACAGTCATATTAAGAGATTCCCCATTCTTAATACTCATTTACCGAAACGACTTTCAAACAACATTAATTAAATAAGTCATTAAGAGATTCCCCGTTCTTAATACCGATTTAACTTAATGATTTTCAAAACAAAACGTTAAGCAAACAGTCATATTAAGAGATTCCCCATTCTTAATATACTTTTGACTTAAACGATTTTCTCGCAAAACATTCAGTAAACGAGTCATTAAGAGATTCCCCATTCTTAATACTCATTTACCGAAACGACTTTCAAACAACATTAATTAAATAAGTCATTAAGAGATTCCCCGTTCTTAATACCGATTTAACTTAATGATTTTCAAAACAAAACGTTAAGCAAACAGTCATATTAAGAGATTCCCCATTCTTAATACTCATTTACCGAAACGATTTTCAAAAACGATAGTTAAGTAACCGAGACATTAAGAGATTCCCCATTCTCAACGCCCAGTTAACTTAAACATTTTCCTCAAATACACATTAAGTAAACCGAGGTATTAAAAGATTCCCCATTTTTAATACCCATTTAACTTAAACGACTTTCAAACAACATTAATTAAATAAGTCATTAAGAGATTCCCCGTTCTTAATACCGATTTAACTTAATGATTTTCAAAACAAAACGTTAAGCAAACAGTCATATTAAGAGATTCCCCATTCTTAATACTCATTTACCGAAACGACTTTCAAACAACATTAATTAAATAAGTCATTAAGAGATTCCCCGTTCTCAATACCGATTTAACTTAATGATTTTCAAAACAAAACGTTAAGCAAACAGTCATATACACGTCATGAATATTGGACAATATCGGAGGCAATGCAATCCGATACGCAACAGGCCCAATTCGTGCCGAAATCTGATATGGTCCAATGAATCTCATAAATACATGGTCACCCTGTTCGAATTCTAAAAGTCTGCGACGCTTGTCCGCGTAACTCTTATGACGATCTTGTGAAGTCTTCATTTTCTCCTTGATCTTCTTTACCTTAGCTGTAGTCTGTTGCACCATCTCTGGTCCGACAATCATATTTTCACCGTCCTTATACCAACACAGGGGCGTTTGATATTTGCGCCCATATAAAGCCTCATATGGTGCCATTCCAATACTTGCGTGGAAACTATTGTTGTAGGTGAACTCAATCAACGGAAGTACATCATCCCAACTTCCCCTATCATCTAACACACATGCTCTCAACAGATCTTCCAAGGACTGATTCGTCCTTTCTGTCTGTCCGTCCGTTTGTGGATGGTAAGCTGAACTCAATCGTAG
>NC_021164.2:51185703-51186270 GCF_000331145.2 Cicer arietinum | reverse complement strand
CATAACGAGATATTCATAATGTCCGTAACGGGTTCTGAAAGCAGTTTTCTGAATATCTCCTTCCTTTACTCGAATCTGATGGTAACCCGACTTCAAGTCAATCTTCGAAAATATCGCGGCTCCTCTCAATTGATCCATTAAATCATCGATGCGTGGCAAAGGATAACGATTCTTAATAGTTGCCTTATTAAGCTGTCTATAATCCACACATAAGCGCGAGCTTCCGTCCTTCTTCTTAACTAGCAAAACTGGAGCTCCCCACGGTGATACACTTGGTCTTATAAATTTCCTCTCCAACAAGTCTTCAATTTGGCTTTTGAGCTCATTTAATTCCAATGGCGACATTCGATACGGTGCCATTGAAATTGGTCCCGTTCCTGGGTGCAAATCAATGAGAAATTCCACTTTTCTTACCGGTGGCAATCCTGGAATTTCCTTGGAAATACGTCCCGGTACTCATTGACAAGCATCACATCTTCTATGTTCACATTTATCTTTGCCTCCACATTATCCAGGGACAAAAACTCATGAGTCCCTTCTCTTAGCGACACTCGGAGCTTGTTAGCG
>NC_021164.2:51184310-51185338 GCF_000331145.2 Cicer arietinum | reverse complement strand
TTTCCAGCTTCAGCACTCACGCAATAAACGCGTCCTCTAGCGATAGGACGAGTAGCCCTAGCTACATTCACAATTGGTTCCACCTTTGGAGCCGTGCAATCCCTTGCCATGTGCCCTGGCTTCCGACAATTGTAACAGGTGAGGAAATTAGAGGCACAAGCACTAGCGTAATGTCCCTCTTCCCCACATCGGAAACATCGAAGCAATTGTCTCAACTGTCTTTCGAAATTCTGGTTCCCTGGGCGACTTTGCCCACCGTTGTTATTTTGTGGTCGATTATAAGGTTTAGCAACTTGCTTTCCCTTGTTCTGATAATTCACCCGACTAGGGCCTCCTGAATTAAAATTCCCTCCTCGACTAGCCCTCTTACTTTTCATATCCTCCACTTCTCTACATTTTTCTACAAGCGCTTGGAAACGTTGAATTCCCAAGGGTAAGACGGAGTCTTGAATCTCATACTTCAGTCCGTCTTGGAAACGATGACACATGAATGGTTCATCAATCTCTTCACGGAAAAACCTGAAATGCCTCGATAGCGATTCAAACTTAGCAACATATTCGCCCACGGTCATGTTCCCCTGATGAAGTTTCAGAAAATCATCACCCAGTTTAGTCCTGGTACTCATCGGGAAGTATTTGTCTAAAAACTTCCTTTTGAATGATTCCCAGTTCACCTCCTCGTGAGCTGATCCCATCAATAACCTTGCACTCCTCCACCAGTACTCAGCATCCCCCAATAGCATATAAGTGGCATAGTTGACCTTCACTCCCGCCCGACAGTTAATCATTTCGAAGATCTTCTCCACTTCTTGGATCCATTGATCCGCCTTCTCCGAATTCTCATCCCCCTTAAACTTGGGAGGATTGTAACGACGAAAGTCTTCTAATAATCTTGACTCTGCAGCACGGATCTCTCTTCCCCTCTTTTCAAGATCACGTTGAGTCTTGGCAGCAGTCTGTGCAGCAACAGAAGCAGCCATGTTATTCATAGCCTCCGCCATTTGATCATCCCTATTAGCATTGGCTCT
>NC_021164.2:51182022-51184062 GCF_000331145.2 Cicer arietinum | reverse complement strand
CAAATAATTCCAAAACTAGCTTCCGACCACGTTAACACATAATAATTATTGCGGACCTGACAACTCAACCCCCTAAACCGACGCATGATCAGATAATAACTCCCAACTTATAGGTTGACCTACAATCTATAACTAAGGCTCCACAGCCCCTAAAGAAAACCAAACCGGGCTCTGATACCACAATGTAACACCCCGATTTTCCTAGCGAGGGTGTATTTTTTTTTTAAAAGAAATTTAAATAAAACAGAGAATTAAATAAGGTAAAATACTTTTGGATAAATATTTAAGTCGTAACACAACGACAAATAAGTCAACAGAATTTACAAGCAACAGAATAGTTTTTGAAATACGAATCCAAAGTATTTACACTTCAAAAAGTGGTACATAGACCCCATCATAATAAAATGTCAAACAGACAATATTAGTATAGGTACAATTTTCCAAATTAAAATACTGCAACCCAAAAAGAAGGACGTCTAATCCATATACATCAATCTTATCTGATCATCCTACCAAAAAACTATACACCCTGAGTGATCTCTACGCGCCCCGTGAGATCCTCCTACATAGCTCCAGTCAAGCATTCCCATCCGTAGGGTACGAACCGGTAGGATCGTCCTGGCTCTCATCTGAGGGCAAAGCCCAGATTTCCACAATTGTTGTAAAGGGTCACCAACCGAAATTAACAGATAACACACAACATTTAAGTTTTAAATGCACAAAATAACCTTTCAACTAAGCATGCACCTTAAAAGGATTTTCCATATGCTAAAAGTTCATATAATGCTTGCCAATTAAAATGAAATCAAAATAAGGTTCTCAATCCATCAAGTAATACATAACTAACCAAGACATTGCTAAATCAATGAGCAATTTGTTATCTAACTCAAAATAAGAATTCCTACTGAGCCAATCGATTGCCAATTCGATTTTGTCAGTTCTGCTGAGCTCCTGCATGGCCAAATCGATTTCCAAATCGATTTTGTCAGTTTTGCTGAGTTCCTGACTTAAGGCCAATCGATTTCCAAATCGATTTCTTAAATGGTTTTCAAAAACAGATTACAAAATCGATTGGCAAATCGATTTTGCCAATTTAGCAAAGTCCCTGCAACTCATCAAATCGATTGGGAAATCGATTTCCCTGCTTATCCTTCCAAAAATACATAAACTAATCCAATCCCATTCATACACAATCTCACGCCTTAACACTTATCAATTCCCACCCGATCACCACGACAGATTGGGTTTCGAAATAGTTTTACAATCCATCACACTTACACACAAAATCAAAACATCCACACTTGGCAATTATAACACAATCACCACGACAACATAAGTTTCGAAATGGTTTTGCAATCAGTCGCACTTACACACGATAATCAATACATAACACTTAGCAATTCCAACACAATTACCACGACAATTCCTATTCAAACCACTCAATCATAAACTTGATTCAAACACGACTCGTGTGCCAAGCACCCTAATGCAATGCGTATATGCCAAAATGCATGGACTCAGAATTCCAAACCAAAACCCTCCTCGAAGGGCCGTAAATCATAATTGTACCACCTATCGCAGGCCAAAGTACCAATTACCGATGTGCCACCTATCACGGGTCAGCACGATTTACTAAAAAGCGTAAATCATAAACGTACCACCTATCACGGGTCAGTACTGTTTACCGAGGTGCCACCTATCACGGGTTAGCACGATTTACTAAAAGAAAAAACGTAAATCGTAAATGTACCGCCTATCACAGGCCAAAGTACTATTTACCAAGGTGCCACCTATCACGGGTCAGTACTGTTTACCGAGGTGCCACCAATCACGGGTCAGCACGATTTACCAAAATGAAATGCATGAACATACACAGACCTCATCCACAACATTCGTTAAGCAAATACAGATATTAAAAGATTCCCCATTTTTAATACTCATTTAACTTAAACGATTTTCACAATAAACATTAAGCAAACAGAAATATTAAGAGATTCCTCATTCTTAATACTCTTTTAACTTAAACGATTTTCCAAAACA
>NC_021164.2:51175609-51181210 GCF_000331145.2 Cicer arietinum | reverse complement strand
TCTGTTTTCTGTTTTCTTTTCTTTTTCCTTTCCTCTATTCTCTTTCCTTTCTATTTCCTTTCCTTTCTTTTCTATTTCTTTTTCTTTTCTCTCCAAACAAATAGGTATATATATATATATATATATATATATATATATATATATATTAATTACTTCTAACAAATATCTCAAAATAACTAGATATTTGTTATATTACCATTTCACCCATAACGCATTAAATTCTTCGTAAAAGATTCACCGTAGTTAATTTAATTTATTTATCGACGAGTAATTCTAAACGGCATCAAAATATCTTTTTGATCATATAAACTCCAAAATATTATTAACTTTGGCTAAAAAGCCTCCGAGCCAAAATTCAAAATACACAAAAATACATAAGGTATACTTTAAAATTATGGGTCTTACAGTCTCAGTTCCACTGTGGCTGATCATCCGAAAAGACCAGCTAAGCATCATTGGCTTGGTCAGCCTTTACCTCAACAACTACCTAATACTACACAGTCTCATTAAACCACACTTTTTAGCTTTCTTCAGGATTTGGCCCGAACTGTTCGACAGATTCCCACGCATTACGCACCCGTTCGCCACTTTGTTTTCAATTGTTCCCACCTCTTGGGCGAGACAAGCTACCTTCACACTAGGAGCCTCTTTTCCTTATGCCCAACTCCCCAAAAACAACGTTCGACTTGCATGTGTTAAGCATATAGCTAGCGTTCCATCTGAGCCAAGATCACACTTTTCTTTTGAGTATGATTGGGCCCTGCAGTGGTAGAACCTGGTGAACCGGGGGTACTACTTCCCATCTTCTCTCTTTCGGTCGAGCATCTTCAAACCTTCTATGGACCTTGCTTCTCTTATTCTTTCTTTTTAGAATAGAACAGTACACATATAGGCATGTGCTCACAAGCGACCTCTATAGTATGGAGAGCCACTCCACTTGCAGGATCAATATTCGCCTTCTTGTACTGATGCGCTTCTTTTGTGATTAATGGATTAGGGCTTTCGACTAGAATCATACATCCACTAAGAATGTCGAGGATCCTCAGACGAGATCCTATACTAGGTTCCACGGGATTCATCAGTGAGGACACTGGCTTCATCATTCTAGCGGGTTACTGGACAAGACAGTATTGGCAATACCAGAACATGCCGCGTTGAGCTTGGTTCCGAGATTATAGTCTACTTCCTTAATCCTAACATCAGCGGTTTCGGATATCACCTACGATATTTGTGATGAGTCATTGGAACTAGATATCCTTCTTCTCACTTGTCACTGACTGACTGAACTAATAGGGTACCAGTTTCCTTCATATTCTTTGCACAACCGTAACTAGCTTCCAGGTAGCTCTTTCGCTCCGCGATTCCTTCTTCAGGAACAGAGTCAGGCATTTACCTTATTCTCTTACTTGCTTGTACTTGATTGCCAGAGACTGTTCCTGTCCTGATTTACTGATTTATCTTCATTGAACGCACGAGCATTCAAAGGTGGTTTACTTACTTGTTAGAGTCAGGACCAACTGCCACTCTGCATTCATTAGCTCTTAAGCCAGTGAATGTGAATTACAGTGAGTAGCAAGCAAGCGAATGGAGCGTAGCATAGTTCACGAGAAACGAATAGCGGCCTTTCCGCTGCTAGGTCTTTCACCCCACGCCAACCAAAAAGGCAGGTTCATCAACCCTGCGAGGGTAATTATTTCACTTCTAGAGCGCTCAGCCCTGTGTCAGAAAGAGATTGAGGGCACATTCCGGCTTAGAAAATGATTGAAATCCATTTTTGCATAACTTGCATTCTCTTTATCCGCTAATGAACATCTACCTTTCGTCTGTAACGTGCATTTTTTGCTTGATTTAATGGATCCTCGAACTTGATTGAAAGCCAATGTGTTTTTCGAAAGGGGGTCTTGAAAAAAAAGGCCTACCCATTGGCTTAGCATGAGATGTTGAAGTAGCGCATGAAGTAGTCTCTATCTCCTAGTCGGAGACAAGGGATGGATGTCACTAGGCTGGGTCAACTCTATCATTGGTTTCATTATCCCTACAATGATCACTAGAAAAAGATATGTGCTACTACTATCCCAATGCAGCGAAGCTAGGTGGTGCTATTGTGGCGGGGGAAGGGTCTACTTCTCCATCGGAATGTTTTTGGTGGCAGGTCTTTCTATTACCAATATGGACCTCGGGGTCTCATTCTGTACCTAGGTAAACGATCTATATAACTAAGGTCAGTATATGATTTGATGCGTCTTTTATCTCTGGTGTTGGATCACCTACTCACTACTGCGCTGCGACAAGGACTGGAACTGCCTCTGCGTTTGGACCTTTGATTAATTAACATCTATTTTGTTTATTGACCTCCTATTTCTTTGTTTATAATCCTAATCCACATGAGGTTAAATTAATACTTTAGAATGTTGTTCAATTATTTCAGTGTCATTCTCAATCTAACAAGAATGGAATCACGCTCTGTAGGATTTGAACCTATGACATCGGGTTTTGGAGAACCGCGTTCTACCGAGCTGAACTAAGAGCGCTTTATTTTCATAAATAATTTTATGTGATCCCAATACATCTTGAATGCATAATATCATATTTATTTTATTAATAATAAATAAGCCCTTGGCATAGAAGCAGTGAAAGAATAGGCTGCTGGAGGAAGAACCGCCCAAAAGCGGGAGAGAAGTGAAACGGGAAAGTCAGCCAGAGCAACTTTGAGGGAAGCCATCTCCTCATCTGACTTTGTTTGAAGGTCGGTGTCGAGGAATGGCATGGTCTCCGGGAGAAAGAAAGCCAAAGGAGCGAAAAGCACACTATCCTAGGTAAGCAGCATCTTTGAAGCGGCATCTCACTCACTATATGCAATTCTCAGATCTGTCTTTTCCGGCTGATTCCATGCCACTCTACTTTGGACCCTATTGCAGGAGCTCGGACTAAATCTATTTTAGGTCCATTCGAGGGTTTGTCTTTTCCTTCTTCCTCCACTTCTTCACTTTTCTACTTTTTGGATGGGTGCTCTCCCCCGAGTGAATGCATAAGCCGTAGCTGTAGACAGTCACTAGCACTAGTTCGATCGCTATGCCATTCTCGACAATGATGTGGTGATAGATGATCGACGAGTTGCTTTGGTCTACCTTGTTGAATCATCTTGATTGAGGACTCGATGTCAGAATGCATTCTTCGATACCCTGTTGTAGAAGTTTTCTTCTAGTTCCTGTAGCTAGTCGTAGATGCATATTATAGCTGCTATCGGATCAGAGGTTCGGGGGATTTTGAACTATATTATTATTAAATTTATATTAATTTAATTCCTGTTGGATCTCTTGCTTTCAAGTTCTCTTAGTTTCCTTGCAGGAGCTCGGACTGAGTCTAGTTTAGGTCCATCCGAGGGTTTGCCTTTTCCTTCTGCCTGCACTTCTTCACTTTTCTGCTTTTTGGATGGGTGCTCTCCCCCGAGTGAAGGCATAAGCCGTAGCCGTAGACAGTCACTAGCACTAGTTTGATCGCTATGCCATTCTCGGCAACGATGTGGTGATAGCTGATCGACGAGTTGCTTCGGTCTACCTTGTTGAATCATCTACATTGATTGAGGACTCGATGTCAGAATGCATTCTTCGATACCCTGTTGTAGAAGTTTTCATCTAGTTCCTGTAGCTAGTCGTAGATGCATATTATAGCTGCTATCGGATCAGAGGTTCGGGGGATTTTGAACTATATTATTATTAAATTTATATTAATTTAATTCTAGTTGGATCTCTTTCTTTCATGTTCTCTTAGTTTCTATGTAATTCAATCAGGACGTAGATGTAGATTCAGATAGGGGTAAACCGGGTAACAAATCCTGATGGCTGGATGACTCCTTCACCCTTAGATTGCAAGACTAAGGCCAACCAGGCGAAACCTCAGTGGCGTGGTAAGGCAGAGCCCTATGTTAGTCAAATAGGCACCCCCGATTTCTTAGTGAAACTCATCAAGGTGAGGTTTGGTGGGCTAGCGTATAGCTATTCTATCACTTAGGGATCCAGAATGGAGCAACTGGGGGTGACGCGGAAGCCACCCGGGTGGGGTAAGATATGATATCAAGCGGCCTCATGCAGGTAACCAAACCTGCGTAGGAAGCTTATCTATTTAGATAATAGGCTTCCATCTAGAAAACTTTTTTTTATAGGATATCTATAGTTAGACTCATCCAATGGTGGAAGATCTTCAGCTACTAAAAGTCAATGTGTAATAAGTTGATTTTAGTAGTCACTGATGGTCTAACCTAACCAAGGAGCTCTGTATCGGAGCATACCTCTTTGCCAAGCAGGTAGTTTGAATCGCCGGTCAGGCGCTCTGTTTACTGCTTGATATCTGAAGCAGTGCGCAGTAACACTTCAACAGGCGTACGGTGGGATTACCCCGTATGATATTCATACTAAACTATCTGTACCCGTATCACTCACTAGATCAGGTTACCCTAGGATCATACCATCCTTTCATAGACAACAAATCTATATATAAAAGGGATGACAAAGCTGATATGCTAGTTAAACTCTACTTATCGTTCTTTAGTTTATCTAGAGCGATTAAGTTAGCAAAACGGATTTCTCCGTCTTTGTTTGCTAGCATAACTGATCCTATGTCTGACGTTCAAAAATTTTCAGAAGTCAGAGATTGGCTACGAGGGTTAATACGTAAACTAGCCAATCGGTACCTATATCAAGCCCTCTCACGCCCCCTTTACCAGGGAATCTCGTGGGAACCGACTTGGAAGGCTCTGCCAACGGATCGTAAGCGACCTGGTCAGTCTCGCCGTGAAAGAGGCATATTTGCCAATTTTACATCACAGTGACTCTGGTTCGCTATGCTCCGTTTATCGATGTCTGTTAACCCTGCATTAGCATTAGGAATGACGCAGAAGCTTACATCGAAAGGATCAGCAGCCTTTTTTATGGTCATCCATTACCACCTCGTGATGAATGGAATGATTGGCTATCCAATATATCAGCCAATAGTTATGTTACAATTCCATTTAGTATTCTTATGGAGTTTGACAGTACTGGTGACTTATTTTGCTATCCTGGCGGGTTCTCGCATTCAGTTGAGTCTGGTGCGGGCAAGAGGAGGGTGTTTGCCATAGGAAACTATGTCAATCAGAGGCTTCTCCGACCTCTCCAGCCCCGAAATGAGGCTATTTTCCTTCTCTACGACCACAGACTGAAGTTAGAAGATCCACCGGAGATAGTCCTTTCTTTGACCTACCTTGACTTTAGTGGGTCTACGAATCCGCGGAGGCGGAGGGACAAGTCTGCTAGTGACCAAGCATCGAGTCAAGATAGGAGCAACCCCCCATTCAAACCAACCTATAAAACAAGTTTTCACTAGGTTTTATCTGGAAGGCGGGAAGAGCTCTATTGGAGCATTTGGGCGGGAAGCCCTACAGTAATGGGATCCGTTACTTGACTTGTGAAGCCCTGTGCTCGAAGCAAAATAAGATTACTTGCACAAAGAAAGTGACCAAAGAGATATTAAAAACTTAGAAATAAAAAGGCGCAGAACGTTGCAGGAGTTCCTGGAAGTCAGTCAACTCTTGCCGATAGTCGGGCAATCAATCCATCCTTCGTC
>NC_021164.2:51172745-51173546 GCF_000331145.2 Cicer arietinum | reverse complement strand
TATAAAATTTCATCAAGTTTTGGACCAAAATTCTACTTGGGGGACTAAAACTGGGGAGAAACACAATGTGGGGACTACTTTCGCGATTCAGTTAAAATAAGGGGATCAAAACTGCAATTAAGCCTAATTATTTTATTGATTGATCGACTTGTGGGATATTCTTTTACGTACAGAATTAACGGGCTTCACGAAGCTCTTCGATGCACTTCGCGTCTCTGTTTGTTCGTCCCAGTCTCTGTTCGGGTCTCTCCTTCAGCATGGCTCTCTCTTAGAGCCTTATACCTTTATTCAATGATATTTTTTTTAGGATGGGTGTAGCTTTCTTTCATGTAGGAATTTATCCCGCTGTAATGTAATATATAGGAGTTCTCCCGGCTTTATTTATGATAGTTGTGTTCTTTCTATTCCTTCCAGCCGAGGGAGAAGAAGGGTAAAAGAATGAAAGGTAAGCATGTCGTGTCGACGCACGCGAAAGGCTATCAATGTACAAGTCCACTTCGATAGCCAAGCAATGAGGGAGTCTGAAGAGACTTCCAGTTCGCTGGACTTAGTTTTAGATACTCCTTATGTTAATTCTTTTCTGTAACGGATTTCGATATTTAATGTACAGGTCGGTTGGGAACCTAATAAGACAAGCCAAGCGCTTAGCTTAGTTCGGCCGTTTACAAATTAAAATACCGAAACTGAGAATTCCAGATGCCCTAAGACAGATGCCACTAAACAAGTAAAGGACAACAGACAGTATTCGTGGATCGGGAAGACCAACTCTCATTCAAGGAAGCGGACCGTTGACGACAGCAG
>NC_021164.2:51147053-51171701 GCF_000331145.2 Cicer arietinum | reverse complement strand
TGGTCCTCCATCCAACCTTGTGGATTTTAAATCATTGATCTAAAGATCACCCTTCTTAGGGTCTCAAGTCAAATCTCGAATAATCCCCCCGACTTATCAAAATCTTACACACTCTCCTAGTAATTACCATCATTTAATAGACACTAAAAGCTTACATTGCTACAATCTCTAAGTATTCTCGTACTCTATACTTCCAATGCCACTTAATAGTAACATGCGGTTCAATACATTAAGACTTAACTCCTTGTGTTTATCCATACTTCACCCAAAATTCACACTTACGCGTCTATAGTTTCATCTAAAATCACTATCCACACTTACCATTTCCTAATCCACACAGAGATTTGTCACTTATCGAAGAAATATATATTCTCACTCCTATAATCGTCATGAGATTCATACTAATAATCTGAGTCATGAATCTAGTTTAACTCGAATGCTCGACTTTACCCCTCAAGGTATTGACTATTCCTCAAAGTGTACTTTATCAAACCAGGGTAGTATTTACCCCTAAAATGCAGCACCCCTTAACTTCAATACAAGTCTCTTTTGTTGACACCTAAGCACCAAATGCTATTCCAAATGGAATCCCTGTCTTCTCAATAATTCCATGGTGTTCACACCCCTTTGGCCGTTATCAAACTTCATCCAGTCTCATCTTACAATCTACCCTGCGAACATCTAATATTCTTCTTAAAAAGCTATCCACTTAGATATTTGCATGAAATCGACTATTAGTCTAACTTTAATCCATCCATACCCATCATCTTCGAGTTACCATCAACAACATGGCCTATGTGTCCTTGGAACCACTTCATAAATCCCATGTCGTCATGATTTGCCTCAACCCTACCTGACAATTAATCATTTCGAAGATCTTTCCACTTCTTTAATCCATTGATCAGCTTTTTCTGGGCTCTTCTCACCCTTGAACTTTGGAGGATTATAACGACGAAAATCTTCCAATCCCCTTGACTCAACAGCACGAATCTCTTTTTCCCTCTTCTCCAGATCCCGAAGAGTCTTTGCAGCAGTCTGTGTAGCAACAGAAGCAATCATGTTATTCATAGCTTCATCCATTTGATCATCCCCATTGACGTTGACTCTTGTAGTGTCATCCCTTCTTGGAGGCATTGTTTCCTCAAAACCAACATCAAGAAGAAATATCAACACCCCTTAGAATAATTCCAAAAATAACTTCCAACTACATCAATACATAACAACTACACCAAACCTGACAACTCAAACAACTTAACCCGACACGTGATCAGATAGCAACTCCCAATCTACATGTTGACCTACAATTTAAACCAAAGCTCTGATACCACTAATGTAACACCCCAATTTTTAACAGCGCGAGTGTAACTTTTTTTCAAAAAAATAAAAATAAAAATAACTCGTTGTAACATAAAGACAAAAGACATAATCAATTACAAACAAACTAAAATAGTTTTTGAGACGATAATCCAAATTATACAACTAAACAAAATAGACTGGGCTATGAGACCTATCAGGCATCGCTCATAATCCTGAGGTATTCTCAACAGACAATTGCACAAAAGTACTGCTCCAAGAATGCTACTCCACCCTATGGCCACGTCAAAAAGGAGGAACATGGATCCACCAAACAGAAGTCAACTAATCATATAAGTTTAGTTACAGTCATCCCAAAATAAAATAAGTACAACCACCAAAAGAAAGACATCAAGTCCTTATACACGAAACTAATCTGATCATACCCTAGCAACTACAATAACACGGGTGACCTCCACACACTCCCCAAGTTCCATATGATGCAACATCTATCCTCGAAGTGACTTCCTCCTCATCATCATCCATAGAAGGATCAGTCTCCTCAGAAGTCAGATCCACCCATGAGATAGGTGGCTTCAACGGCGCTGGGATCTCAAAACAGTTTGCTATTTCAGCAAAAGTTGGTAAGAGATCATTCACTGAAAATGGAAGCTCTGACTCGGCCTGCCTGGACGGTCCTGCAATCTCTCGCTCCACTGACATCGGCCCATTATCCTTTTCGCCAGTCCCGGATCCAATCATTGTATCTCCAGCTCCTACGGTGGTCTCTGCCTCAACCCTAACAGAGGAATGCTCTGCATCTTCCCATGCTCCACTCTTTTCGAGCACCAATCCAGCTGGTACCGGAAAGTCGATCTTCTCGCGAGTGAGCTCCACGAGGTATACTGTTTCAGCTCTCCTACTTGTCCTCACTACTCTCCCTGTATAAGTAGCCCTACTTGAGATGGGGTCGTATGCCCAAGCAGTCGGCGAATCTTAGTCAGGGAAGTCTAACGATGTTTCCGTCGTCAAGGTAACAGTCAGTGGAACGAACTCGGGTATCAACTGAGGGCAAAGCCCAAATTCTACAATAATTGTAAAGGGTCACCAACCGAAATTAACAAATATCACTTAGCATTTAAATTTTAAATGCACAAAATAACCTTTCATCTTAGCATACTCCTTGAAAGGGTTTTCATATGTAAAAAATGCATAAACAAAGTCGAAAAGGAAGTTTTTAACAAAACTACATTGTCGTATTCGAATACAGCACTGTCGCAACCGAATACAATTAAGAAAAATGTAGATTTTCAGTTCTAAAATGGCTTTGAATCAATTAACAATTCACACATTCATAATACCAATTATGAACACATAAGTCACACCAAATTAATCTCCACAAATTCACTCTTCAATCACACACCAAACATTCATAACATCAATTATGAACACATAATTACATCGAAACTTAATCAACCCAAATTCACACCTCAAAGCAATTACGGCATAATAACAAACAACAACCGAGTATGTATATACAATCATCACAGTATATCAAACATGATCGCGTGCCAAGCACCCTAATGCAATGCGTATATGCCAAAATGCATGATTCCGAAATTGCAACCAAAACCCTACTCGAATGAGCGTAAATCATAATTATACCGCCTATCACAGACCAGTACTAATTAACGAGGTGTTACCTATTATGGGTCAGCACGATTTACTAAAAAGGATAAATCATAAATATAACGCCTATCACATACCAGTACTATTTACCGAGGTGCCACCTAATCTGATTAAGAGGTAGCAAACAATGAAAGCATAAATAATTTGACACATAGACTTATTAAGAAGCCTTTAATCCAGTAATTCAGTTACCTTGAATTACAAAGTACTTGACCCGCTAAGCGAGTCTTCCTAAACAGTCTGACAACCCCAGAATTTTGAGGAACTAACCACTTTGACCTTACAAGCCAAGTCTTTTCCTAACAACCTGGAAACCCAAGATTGAAGAAAGAACTAAACCACTACCAAGTTGGATACAAAAGGTTGGAACTTTAAGTGTTTGCTTCTAACAAAGCTGATAATTACAAAAACTCTCACACACTAAGAAAAAACACTTAGAGAATATTTCTCATTCGAACAAGTGTTTCTCTCTTTGAACTATAAGACTACTATTTTCTACTTTTCGATTATTTTTTCCTTCATCCTTGAGTATATATTAATAGTTAAAATTTGGACTTCAATTTAGTCCTTGTTTAATTATGAATTGTATTTTGTTCATATTAGGTTTGTAAATTCGTTAGATTGATTTTGTTCCTATTTTATTTAGATTGAGATTGTAAATTCTTCATATTGATTATGTTCGTATTTTGTTTAGATAGCATTTGTAAATTATTCAGATTGATTATGTTCATATTTTGTTGTAGATAAATCTTGATAAACTCTTCTTCAAATCTTGATCATATCTTATTTCATACTATTTGAAGTCAAATATATTATTTTCATAAAATACTTTTGTTATCATCAAAACTATAAGTATAAAATCAACTTGGTTCAAACAATCTCAACAATCCAAACACATGAAACCATTTTTTTTATAGCTTTCTTAGTTATTGAAGATTTGAAATCTCATTTGATGAGTTACAATGTTTGAGGTCTTAATGATGGAATTCTTAAAATCTATTATCATATATTAAAACAAAATCCTCAACTCTATTGATTGACATATCACACACTTATGTGTCACATCATAATATTTGTTCCACATCACTTATATTCCTACGTGGTACCTTTGATATGCTTCTATAATTCATCTTACACATTTTATTTCTCAATTTAGATCGCATCTCAGACATCATCATATATATATGTTGAGAACCTGCACAAAAAATCTCTTCATGAAAATAATTTTACTATCAAAGCTCCGCATGAAAATAATTTTACTATCTTCTCACTTCAATCAACTTTCAGTGTTCCTCAATTTCTAACTTTTCATGAAAATAATTTTACTATCAAAACTCCTCATGAAAATAATGTTACTATCTTCTCACTTCAATCAAATTTTAGTGCTCCTCCATTTCTAACTTTGTATATTCAGATTAGTTGGTAGCAAAATACATCATATCTTATGTTATTTCAAGAATCATCTTTTCGATCCGTTCTTAAACTTTGGTGGAGAGCACACTTTAGATACAAAGTTTTGTCATTTACACAATATTAAATCCTTCATGGCTTCTCAATTTTCACTCATGTATCAATGGGAAATGTGAGATTGTGTAACCTCTCGGTAACTTTCTCGGTTGGATGTCAAATTAGATTAGTTTCTTTCTCCACTTAAATTTTATCCATCTTCTATTTTTCCTTTTGTTTTATCTATGTAGTTCTAATATAATATGTTTTCTCAATTCTCACCCCAGATATCAATGAAAAATTGAGATTGTGTAACATTTTCAGCGACTTCATAAACTGAGTCAAAGCTTATATTTAGGTCATTTTCTTTCTCCATTTAATTTTACTCATCTTCTATTTTTCCTTTTTTTTATATGTTTTTCGATTCTATTTTTATATTGACAACACATTTTTTTTGGGATACAAATGATTTGTTTTTTTTATAACTAGGAGCCCGTTGATCATTTTTGAATTCTTAAACCACATAATGACATGTTCAATTCCTTTATATTTTTAGATTTTTTTGGTTCAACTATATATAATAGATAATTGGATATAAACAACTACTATGATTCCCGTTAGCAAATTTTTTTGGGTAGCCACTTGGGCCATAAGCACTAACTCATGCATCTCTACGATTAAAAAATAAATAATAAAAAAACATAACTATTATTACAAACTTAATTTCAAATTAAGTTACAATTGATAATTAATTACATTCAAATATATCACAATAGTTAATTATATTTTAAACACTAAAATGTTACAACCATCTTAATGCCACAAAAAAGAAGAACAAGAAAAGACAACAATTAAGTTTATTCATGCTTATTGTCCGACGCATTTTGAATAAGGTGAATTTGGTGGGAAAAAAAAACCAAAAAAATTAACCTAATCTCTAAAGAATAATCATTCTCTATAATTTTATACTATAACTTTACATACATCTCTATTTAAAAACTAACAATAAAAAAACATAACAATTATTACAAATTTAATTTCATATTAAGTTATTATTGATAATTCATTACGTTTAATACATCACAATATTTTCATTATATTTTAATAATTAAAATGTTACAACCATCTTAAATGACCACAAAGTATATAATTAAAACATAATTATCACAATTAAATTTAATAAGTGATTTATGTAATGTAATGTACAAATAACAATTCGTCAATCTAATAAGTGATTTATGTGTCTTTTTCTCTTAATAGTTATCCATGTATGTATTTGCTATGAGCATTTTCGAAGCATTTTAAAATATGGCGGAAAATATTTACAATTTTAATAACTTCTACATAATTTAGTTTTTTTGCTCAGAAGACTTATATACTTTAATAAAAATAGAGTATGTGATTATCAATTATATAAATTTTCACATAAATTATGGTTAATATTTTATGTTCATGAGGCGTAAGTTAAATGATAATATTTTGATATTAGACACAATTTAAATTCAATCCAAAATGGTTTTAAAATGATGATTAGTTCTACTTTGATTAATAATAATTTTTTCATCCCAAAAAAATTGTTAATTTTTATGATTAAACTTTTGCAAAATATTTTTTTTATCATAATATTCAGGAGTAAAAATATTTATTTAATAAAAAACTCAACAATTTCTTCTATGTCATTTATTCTTCTTATATCCTTACCTATTTACAAAATTAATACATTAATAAATTACAACAAACCCCAAAAATATTATGTTGACACAACTCATCTTTATATGTCATGTAACACTAATTTTGTCACATCATTCAATAGTATGATGTGACACCTCTTAAATTCATTTATTTTTTATTACTCATTCTACTAATTTTTTTGTTTATATCTTTATAATTAAAAAACCAATAACAAAAAAACATTACAAACTTAATTTAATTGTCATTTACTTTTTTAATTCATTGCATATAAATACATCACAATAGTTTAATTACATTTAAATAAAATATTGCAACCATAAATTACCACAAAATATATAAAAACATAATCATCACATATCATAAATCAATAATTAAACTTATGCACAAAGAATCCAATGAAGTTTAAATTAAAATAAATAAAAAATATTGAAACATAGTCATTTAAAATAGCAAGCCTTTGCAAAAAAAAACAAAGTATATTTAAAAAAAATAAAAATGTTAAATTATATATTATATATTTTCAAATTAACATACAATTTGGACTCATTTTTCTCTTATTAGTACTCCGATACATAATTTATTCATCCAACACAAAAGAAAGTATTTAACCAAAATCATAACATAGTTTCAATTAATGACAAACATAATCAAAATTAAGTAATGATACCTTATTCTTTCCAATATTATTATGTTTTTGTCGTAAAAAATAGTACTTTGAGTTTTTCATTAAATCAAGTTTGTTGATTCTACTAATTTTTTGTCTATACCTCTATAGTTAAAAAACCAATAATAAAAAATATAACTCTTATTACAAACTTGATTTAATTTTCATTTACTTTTTTAATTCATTTCATATAAATACATCACAATATTTTAATTATATTTTAATAATTAAAAGGTAGAAACCATAAATTATCACAAAATATATAAAAACATAATCATCACATATTAAAAATTAATAATTAAACTTATGCACAAACGATCCAATAAAGTTTAAATAAAAAAAATAAAAAAAATATTGAAACATAGGAATTTAAATTAGTAAGTCTTTGCCAAAAAAAACACCAAATGGTATTTTTTTAAATAAAAATGTTAAATTATATATTAAATATTTTCAAAGTAATATACAATTTGTGTTCATTTTTCTCTTATTAAGTGTTCAGATACATATTTTGTTCTTCTAATACAAAAGAAAGTATTTAATCAAAATTAGAGCATAGTTTCAATTAACGAAAAAAATAATCAAAATTAAATAGTGATGTCTTATCGTTCCGAATATTATTTCGTGTTTTTATCGTAAAAAATAGTGCTTTGAGTTTTTTCATTATATACACTCTACAAAAAGGATAATTAAATTAAAATATTTTTGAAAGAAATATGTAGCATAACACCTCTAATAAAGAATTAGCTATAAGAAGTTTAAGTGGAAATCTGAAACATAGAATAAAAAAATAGTAATTCATTCAATTAGTCAAAAAAGAATAAAGAAATAATAGTACTCAAGATAAAAAGTTAAATAATAACAATAATAGTCACATAAGAACCAATGCTTAGAAATGTATCTCAAATCAATGCTTGCAAAATATATATTCTATTTTTTATAGGAAGAAAGTATTCTATAATGATTGAATGTTTAAAACAAAATAAAATATATACAAACAATTAGTCATCTTTTTTTAATAATATTTTCAGAGTGAAAATCACTCATATTTTATTTTAATTTTTTTAATTGTGTATACAAACAATCACTCATATTTTTTTAATCATATATTTTAAAGTGAAATTACTCTTTTTATTATAAATTTTTCAATTTTTTTTATTATATATTTTTTTATTATACAATCAATATTCTTAAAAACTAAGAAACTTACAAATATTAAATTTTTTTTTATCAGATTGAGACATTTATACACCATAAATATCGTAGCATAACACCTCTAATAAAGAATTAGCTATAAGAAGTTTAAGTGGAAATCTGAAACATAGATCAATCATATATTCTAGTTGGAATTAATCCGATGATAGATCAATCATATATAAAATTGGAATTCTTAATGATGGAATCCACTCTCTCACAAACGAATTTAAAATATAATAAAATAGAAACATTATTTCTGGTTTATTGATAATGAAGTTGAATAAGGCAAAAGGACCATTGAATTAAATTGAATCAATTAAATTGGCAAATAACAAATCATTCATTTAAAGGGAGGAACACTAAAACAGACAAAGAATACATGAGATGAAAGAGGAGAGCTACGGTGATGTATGGTGGTTGTGTTCGACCACATTGTTGATCTAAGTGGATGGAAAAAGAAAAGAAGAAACTTATTTTTGGGGGATAGACTACAATTTTAATCTTTTAAAGTGTAGAACGTTGTCACTTTAATGTCTAACTCAATTAAAAATCTAAATTAGTACTCAAATCATCAAAATAGTCTCTAAAAGATAGAACTTATCATTGTAATCCCTGAAAGTTACAATTTATTGTCAAAATAGTCTCCGACCATTATAATGTCAAGGATAAACAAATTGACGTTTTAATGATTCGAAGACTAATTTAGATTTTTGATTGAATTAGGGATGAAAATGACAACGTCCTGCACTTTTAAATACTAAAATGATGGTTTTGATTTTGGTAGCAAAAGAAAATTTTGGAAATTGTGGGATCCATTCACGGGAGATAGATGGTGTGGGGACGAGCACATGATCACTCAAATGAGGATTTTAATCTTAGCCAATGATTTTGATCCAAAGACTCATAAGCAATCATCTCACTCTCACATAAATTATTCATTCTCACTAGATATGGTCATTATATATCATCAAAACGATTTGATAAGATATTGAATATCTGAGAGATTGAACAATGCCATTAGTTAATTCTTTTTAAAATATTACTTTGTATAATATATAATACATAATATGCAATAAGTATCGTTTATATATATATATACTTTTTAAAATATTACTTTGTATAATATAATACATAATATGCAATAAGTATCATTTATTTATATATATATAGCATTGAACGATACTAGATAAAGCTACACAATTTTCAACGGTGTTCTCTAACACATACACTTCCACACACATAGACAATTTTTTTTTTCCTTAGATTGTGTTTAAACTACAAATCATTCGCTAGCCAACATTCTCTATTTCCTTTACCAAAGGAAATTTATGTTCCTTCATTCAAATGAAAAATCTTAACGCAACTTTATTTAATTCTTTGAATTCAGTATAACAAGCCAAACACCACCGTTTGTTGAGAGCAATTTTAAATCCCATTTCTCATCAACGTTAATTTGTTGCATTAGCTAGATCGATGACTTAAAAACATACTTGATCTTTTTTACATCCCACACTTTTCTTTTCTTTCTTTTTGTTCTTTTGATATGTCGCATCAAAATTGCATTTTACGACACGCATTCTACAACATTTTTTAATTAAAAGTGTTGTTATATAATATTTTAAAATTAATGGAGGATACAACAACGTTTTTTTGACAAGCGTTTTTGCAAAGCGCTGTTGTAGGGTCATAATGTTTACAGCGCTTTTGTTGAAAACATTGTTGTAGGGTCACATAGCACTTTGAAGTTTATTAATTTGTTGTTTACAGCGCTTTTGATATAAGCGTTGTAAAATATAGTGCTCCCACATAGGGTTTACAACGCTTTTTAGAGTGCTTTCTATACAAGCGCTGTAAAATATAGTGCTTTCACATAATTAAAGGATCTTTTAAAGCGTTTTTATATAAGACATGGTGAGAAAATCATATAAATAAAAACATATTTAATGTGTTCTCTCCCTAATCCTACAAACCCTCATCTCCTTTGCTATGTGAACCCTCATATCCTCTACTATGTGAAGCCTCCTCTACTGCGCGCCCTCTTCTCGCTGAACCCTCTTCTACTGAGTAATTGTAGTCTCAGGTATTTCTACTTTGATTATTTATTAATTTGTTGTTGTCACTAAAACTAATAAATTTTTACCTGATAAATCATATAAAATGTTACCTGATAGTAGATGGCATACCGTTGATAAATCATATAAATTATTACCTGATAAATCAAATAAATTGTTATATGATAAATCATATAAAATCTATTCTTTTTTGAAATCTGTTCGATCTGTTATGTTTTGAAATCAGACTTGTATGCATAACCTTGGACCTTGGTTTCCATTTTCCAATATTATACTATATATACTATAGATTGGTATAATGTTATTAGTAGCTTATCATTTGTGTAATACTGCATTCGTATAGGTCATATAAAATTGACCAAAAATGGATGTCTGCCTATCGATAGTCAAAAGAGTATGAAAATGGAGTGACTGAGTTGGTTGAGTTTGCAGTGAAGAATACAAAAGACCCAAATCGTATCATTTGTCCTTGTTTAAAATGTTGTTTTTAAAAATGCATTAGAGCATATCGATTGGAATGACATTTAATATGGCATTGTATTGATATAAGCTATACATATTGGATAAGACATGGTGAGAAAAAAAAAGGAACACTAATTTTGAGAATGGTTTGACATATGCTTCAAATGATTTCGACACAGATACATATGAACGGGATCGAGTTGAGGAGATTGCAAAAGTAGTTGAAGAAGATCTTCCAAATTGTCCTAAAATGTTTGAGAGTTTGTTGAATGATGTAGAGAAACCATTATATAATGGTTGTACTAAACTCACAAGATTGTCAGCGAAATTAAAGTTGTACAACTTAAAAGCGATTAATGGATTGTCTTATAAAAGCTTCACATAATTATTAACACTTCTAAAAGATATGTTGCCAGATGATAATGAACTTCTGAGTCGAACCTACAAGGCTAAACAAATTTTGTGCTCCATTGGCATGAGTTACAAAAGGATTCATGTGTGTCCTAACAATTGCATTTTATTTCAAAATGAATATGAATTACTAAAGGTGTGTCCAAAATGCAATGTCTATCGATATATGAAGATAGAATACACTCCAGTAAAAGTCGTGTGGTATTTTCCTATAATACCAAGATTTAGGTGCATCTATCGCAATGAAGAAGATTCAAAACACTTGACATGGCATGCAGGTAAAAGAATTAGAGATGGAAAATTTCGAAACACTGCAGATTCTCCACAATGGGAAAAAATTGATAACGAGTATCCTGATTTCAGGAGAGAGTCAAGAAATCTACGACTTGCACTTTCTACTAATGAAATGAATCCACATGGTCTTCAAAGCATCTCACACAACACGTGGTGGCCTGTGATTTTGTTGATTTATAACCTGCCTCCATGGTTATGTATGAAACATAAGTTTATGATGTTGTCTATGTTAATTTATGGACCCAAACAACTGGGGAATGATATCGACATATATTTGATTCCTTTAATTGAAGATTTAAAAAATATGTGGGAGAGACAGGTGTGGATGTTTATGATGGGTATAAGAAAGAATGCTTCAATTTGAGGGATATGTTGTTCGGCACTATTAATGATTTTCTAGCATATGGTAATTTATCAAGATATAGCATTAAAGGTCAGTGTGCGGTTAAAACATTGTAAGAAGAACGTATTTCTTGGACATCGTAGATTTTTACCTTTTAGTCATCAATATTGTGGATGGAGAAATGCATTCAATAGAAAATCAGAGGAAGGTATTGCTCCTTTAGCACTGACTGGATATCATATATTTGAAAAAATACAAGTTTTGATCAATAAATTTGGAAAACCTTTTGAGGGAGAGCTTGTCAAAACTAGATAGAAGAAAAAGTCAATTTTCTTTGAATTACCATATTGGAAGTCATTGTATATAAGACATTTTCTCGATGTAATGCATATTGAAAAAATGTATTTGATAGTATTATTGGTACGTTACTCAATGTTCCATGGAAGTCTAAAGATGACATCAATGCAAGATTGGACTTGGTCTATATGGGAATAAGAAATGAATTGAATCCTGTAAAGAAAGAAAAAATTATTTTATGTAAATTTTTACACGAAGTTAAAGTTCGAGAATGATACTCTTCAAACATTAAAAAATTAGTTTGTATGAAAGACCTCAAGTTAAATGGTTTGAAGACCCATGATTGTCATGTTCTAATGGGGCATTTGCTACCAATAGGTATACATTCCATTTTACCTGAAGAAGTTCGACGAGCGATAACTAAATTATGTTTCTTCTTCAAGGAAATTTGTAGTAAAGTGATCGATCCTCAGAAATTACCGACATTATGGAGGGAAATTGTTGTTACTTTGTGTGAGCTTGAAATGTAATTCACACCCTCGTTTTTTGATATAATGGTTCACCTTACTGTTCATCTTGTTAATGAGACACAACATTATGGGACAACTTATATGAGATGGATGTATCCGATAGAACAATATATGAAAATATTAAAAGGGCTTCTCATGTCTCGTCATTCGAGAAGAATGACATGAGAATGGATAATTGGAAAGAGAGTAACGACTATATCAAGGACAAAATAAGAGTACACATAATTGTATGTTCTACATAATGATGATGAGGTTCAACCGTATGTTACAATACACATGGATCAGTTATCTAGTTTGAACATGAATAGGAATGAAAACTGGATAACACGAGATCACAATCCAAAATTTATAACATGGCTAAAAAATCACATTAACTCAAAGTTTGATATAGACCCCGGTTCAATTTCACAAAGGTTGATGTGGCTAGCAAATGGTCCGAGTTTACATGTCTTTTCTTACACCAATTATGTAATTAAAGGCTACACATTTTATACCAAAGAACAAGATGATCAAACCACTATACAAAATAGCGGAGTCACTCTCATAGCTGAAGCGATGCATATCTCAAGTGCAAAAGACAAAAACCCAATATATGCAAATCTATCATATTTTGAGGTTATCGATCACATATGGGAGTTAGATTACACAATGTTTCATGTTCCCATATTTGGTTGCAAGTAGGTCGATAATAATAACGGCGTTCGAATTGATGAGTTAGGGTTCTTGCTTGTCGATTTTAATAGGGTGGGATACAAAGACGAGTCTTTTATTTTAGTGTCGCAAGCTCAACAAGTGTTTTATGTCACTGATCATGCTAATGATCAATGGTCCATTGTTCTATCGACCAATAAAATAAGTGATGATAACAATAACGATGAAGATAATGATAATGGTCCTTTCTTTGTGACATAACAACCACGTGAAATTGATTCAACTGATGATGATTTATATCTTAGAGATGATCATGATAAGGGAATTTGGATGAATCCATCGTTTCGTATCGTTAAAGGAGAAACAAATGTGAATCCCACTAGGAAAAGAAGAAGAGCATCTTAAGGTATTTACGTGTTTTATATAAGCCTTGTAATCTGAACCCATCATGTAATTTATACCAAGTTCATTTAATTTAAGTGTTTGACCTGCCAGAACTGAGCATTTTAGCATTTAGCTTGAACTGTATTTGATTTTCTGCTTATACAGAAGTTGAACTTCAAAAAGCTACGTTTGACTGGGCATTTTCCTTGAACTTGAACTGATCCCAATATGAACTGATCATGTAGTTTAACATTTAACATTGATATATAGGTATTTAACTAATTATTTGGAGGAAAAAAAAAATCCAAATATAGGTATTTTACAGAAACTGAAATTGTAACTTATCATTCATATATAGATATTTAACTAATTATTTAGCATTTTACAAAACTGAACTGAAATTGTAATTTAGCATATTTAACTTGAATTGAACTGAATATAAACTTGTAATTTTACAACGCTTTTTGTCCATAAGCGTTGTAAAAGGCATTTAAAAATTATATTACAAATCATTTACAACATTTGTTCTATAAGCGCTGTAAAATGCTCATATAGCACCTTTTATATAGTCTTTTAAATCACTTTTTATATACTCTTTTAAAGCGCTTGTTGTTGAACCATTGTAATAGGTTAGGTCTTTTAAAGCGCTTTTGGAAAAGAGCTATAAAAAGGTCTTTAAGAAAACTGATAATAAGAAACCACTTCATTTTCCTCTTCATTACGTACTCTCCCTACGAACGTGGCAGTGCGAAACCTCCTCATTTTCCTCTTCATTACGTACTCTCCATCTTCGTTATTCTCCATACAAACCCTACTAACCCTCTTCTCCCTAGTGTGAACCCTGTTCACTATTATCCCTACAGAGCAAGTAATAGAGAGTAAAAATTGTAGTTGCAACATTTGTCGTAAAAGTATTTCAAAGGTAATTAATTACTACATGAAATAAGAAATTCATTCAACCTAATTTTTTCACATACTTATGTATTAACCATTGATTTAGGGCGTCTCATCTTGCATTCTATATTTATCCTCCCCTACTCGTCGCATGGTTGAAAAAGGAACACTGTATAATACTTTGGGAGAAGTATTACATCATACTCCAATCCTTGTCGGCTATGTTAAAATTTCACCTATGATTGCTTTTGAACCACTTGCACCATTGCCTATACCCGACAACGATGGAGATATGAAGTTTTTGGGAGAAGTAATAGGTAGTTACGTGGCATGGCCCAAAAATCTTGTTGGCATAGATACGATATGTTTAATTGCTATGTATGTTTAATTGTATGATTATGATTGACTATGTTTAATTGCTGATTTTTCTGCTGTTAACTTTAATTTCACATTTATTTAGATTCTTACAAAGTATAAAGGGAATAATAAGAAGATTCCTCACAACGAGTCAGTCACTTTACCAGAAAAGGTTTGACATATACATCAATTGTATATGAAATGATTTGCTTACAATAATAACTAAAATTGTTAATAAAGTTGATTCAAATTCAAGCAAAACCTACTGAAATTGTTAATAAAGTTGATTCAAAAAATAAACCCGCCGCATCGCAAATCTGCCAAAAATCAGCCGCACCGCAAATGCAGGTTCGTGGTAAAAATAGATCTGCCAAAATTCAAAAACTAGATTGTGGAAAATCAGTTGTTGCTCCTAAAATAAGTCATCCACGCATTTCTCGATTTGTGTCGTGTCTTGACATACAAGCAAAAATGAATATGGACAACAATGATTCACGTATCATACAAATGGAGAAAGGTATTTTCGGAGATGAGTATGAAAAATTACTTGATAAAGAGCACATATAATAAGTTCTTAATCATAAGGAGGTGAGTGCTACTATTATCAGCATATACATTAGGTAATGTAAAATACTTTATTTAAGATAAAAATTACTTTTAGTTGCATCACTGCCATATTTATTGGTAATTAATTTAATTTGATATTTTCATTGAAGGTATTTGTATGAAAAGTTGGTGTGCATGCGCAAATTGACAGATAGATTTTCATTCTTATCTCCTCATAAGCTATCTGTGTTTCTTGCGCCATATAATTCAGGGTAATTAGATATTCTTTATCTATATCTTTTTTAATTTATGATACTTTATCAGTTGTGTAAATAAATTTGCCAACCAAATTTTTGTTGTTGTAGGCAACATTGGGTGTTGTTTGCCATCAATGTCACCTCTGAAATTATATACTATTTAGATCTACTGCACGATCATTATAAAAAGCACTTGGATATAAAGAATATCTTTGATACGTAAGTAATATTCATTTATTTCTTACATATATAAATAATGTTGGTAATTGAATAATAATCACATTTATTTGGTAGTGTTTTACAAGTTTTCCGCGCTCAAATGAGTGCTACAGTGTCGAAGCATAAGTCAAACAACATCACATGGATTCCAATAAAGGTTTGATTTTTTTTTTTTATAGAACTTAATTATATGCCTTTAAAATTTCATTTACAATCAATGCATAAATATTTATTGGCGTACATATTTTATTTTATAGTGTCATCGTCAAACTAACAACATAGACTGCAGATACTATATATTACGACTCATGAAGGAGATTGTTGATATGAATCAAAATATAATTCCAGAAACGGTACATTATTTTTATTATATTTTGATTTTAATATATAAACTATAGGGAGCGTATCCGGTGAGAACTGATAGTTATCATGAGAAATGAGAACTATTAATAATAACTATTGGATTTAATTAACGCATAAGATTAAGTTACTCACTAAAAATGTTATGTGATTGTATTCCCATCCAATAACTCTTAGATACTATATGTTATAATATCTCTAAATTTATTTTCTTTCTATTTTTGTAATAATTCGAATTAAAAACTCCTTAATGTTGTATCCAATAAACTATTTTTGTAATATTTTGAATTAAAAACTCCTTCTTTATATATATTTTTTACTCAAAAATTTTAATTTTATTAAAACTGCGTTTCTATTGTTTATCAAAATAAAAAAAACTACTCTTCAATCATCATTTTTTGTTGATAAAAATAAATCAAAAAAAAATTATTTACAAAAATCCCTTGAAAAATAATTTTTAAAAATAGAGTTTTGAATATCATAATTCAAACGAATGAATTTATTAATAAAATTGTTTATAATAGTTAATTCTAAATTAATAATGCTTAAATAAATAAAAAGTTATTAGATTATATACACTCGAAATAACATTTTTAATAGTTAAATTACAATCATTGAAATTTGAAATTTGTGAAATTTGAGCCAATAAAATATTACAACTATAAGGATTGAAATTTGGAAGTTACAATAATATTTATAATAAACAACAAAAATACAAGTTTAATAAAAATAAAATCCTTGAGTCAAAAAAATATAAAAATAATATCTTTATTAAGGAGTTTTTAATTCGAGTTATTGCGAAAATGAAAAAACTAAATGTAGAGATACTATAGCATATAGTATCAAAGAGTTATTGGGTGGAGATACAATCATATAACATCTTTAGTTAGTAATTCAATCTTATGAATTAATTAAATCCAATGGTTATTATTAATAGTTTTCGTTTCTCACAATAAATATCATTTTTCACTTGATAAACTCCCTATATATATATATATATATATATATATATATATATGATTCTAACTTATTTATGTTCCAATATTATATCGCATAGTACTTTGACAACTCCAATTCAACTTACTCTGAAAGTGATCTAACGGAAATAAAGGAAGACTGGTGTTAGTATGTGATCGAACTGGAAGTTATATAATGTGTTAATAGGTGAGTTTCACATTGTAATCTATTATATATTGTATATTTTGTGTGAACTGATCATTATTCTAATTAGTTTATTTTATTTTTTATTACAGTATGGTAAAATAAGAAATTGTTGAGAAATTGGCATGCTGGAAATTGTTGATCATTATTCTAATTACTAACACGATATTGTTGTTGTGCATATGTAATTGATATTGTGAATATGTAATTATTGTGAATATGATATTGTTGTTGTGAATATGTATGGAATATAGTACTGATGTAATTGAACTTGTTGTTGTGAATATATAGTACTCATGTAATTGAACTTGATGTCGTGAATATGTTTGAATTAAAAAATTGCAATTGTGTCAATATGTGCTTGATGAATATGATTTTGGAAAAAAATTGAAATCTCATTTAAAGACAGCATTTTTTTAAAAAAAATGTCATTAAAGACCTGTTTATATAAACCATCATTTTATATTGCTTTTTAGAATAGATTTACAACGTTTTTTTTAAGAAAAGCGTTGTAAAACTAGTATAATAATGCACCTATTACAGCGCATTTTTGAAAAAAGCGCTGTAAAACTCGTCTAAGAGAAGCATTGTGCATTGCTTTTTAAAATAGATTTACAACGTTTTTTAAAGTGTACCTATTACAGCACTTTTTTGAAAAAAAAAAACGCTGTAAAACTAGTATAAAGATGCAGATATTATAATGTGTTTTGTTTTTAAAAAAAGCGTTGTAAAACTAGTATAAGAAGCGCGCTATATAAGGATGCACCTATTACAACATTTTTTTAAGAAAAACATTGTAAAACTAGTATAAGAAGCGTGCTATATATGCACATATTACATCACTTTTTTTAAAACTAGTCTAAGAGAAACGTTGAACGTTATATATTTATATCTATTACAATGTTTTTTATTTTAAATAGCACTGTTGTATCTTTTAACATATATTTTAACTATGTGTTTTGTGTAACTTTAATTACAATTAATAAGTTATTTATGCATTATATATGCTTTGGTAAACATATCAACAATGTAGTAGGATACGTAGTATTTACTATTATATATACATAAAAGTAAAATGGGTTAAATATATTGTTAGTCCTTATAAATTTCAATCATTCAATTATAGTTCCTATAGAATGTAAATACAATTTGTAGTCCCTTTAAAATTATGATGCACGTCATTTTAGTCCCTGTTGTTAATTTAATATATATTTTTGAATGAATTTTTTCAGACATATTTACAACATTTCACTACGCCAAAAATGACATTTAATAGCACTCATTTTACAGCACTTGCTAAATACAAGTGCTGTTGTAAGTATATTTTAAAAATAACGGAGCCTTTTAGAGCGCTTTTTTGACAAGCGCTGTGAAAAAAGCGCTGTTGTAGGGTCATATAGCGTTTGCGCATAATGTAATAAGGCTTTTACAGCGTTTTTCGCAAAAGTGCTGTAAAATGAAGCGCTTTCGCGTATTATTTTACAGCGCTTCTTTCACAAGCGCTGTAAAATACATGCGCTTTCAATCAATTTAACCACATATTACAGCGCTTTTTGTACAAGCGCTATAAAATACATGCGCTTTCAAATATTTGAACTACCTATTACAGCGCTTTTTTTACAAGCGCTGTAAAATACATGCGCTTTCAAATATTTGAACTACCTATTACAACGCTTTTTTTACAAGCACTGTAAAATACACGCGCTTTCAAATATTTGAACTACCTATTACAGCGCTTTTTTTACAAGCGTTGTAAAATACATGCGCTTTCAATCAATTTAACTACCTATTACAGCGCTTTTTGTACAAGCGCTGTAAAATACAGGCGCTTTCAAATAAATATAATTTACTTCTAAAACAAATTTACGAACCCTCATCACCTCTACTCTGGGAACCCTCATATCCTCTACGTACTGTGCAGCCATCTACGTTGTCTCAGGTATTTTTTAATTTGTTTTTGTCAAAAAATCTTTTGTTTTTTAATAATTGAAAACTAAAAATTGTTATATATATATTAAATCTCTTTTTTTTTTTAAATTTGTTGACCTGTTCTGTATTGAAATCTTTTCTGTTTTGAAATTGTTATTAGATATGTTGATATTGGTTTCTTTTTGAAACTTGTTGATATGTTTTGAAAGCATATTATTTTTGTAACTGTATTTATGTTCTGTTTTGAAATTGTTAGTTGATATTGGTTTCTTTTTGAAACTTGTTGATATGTTTTGAAAGCTTATTATTTTTGTTACTGCATTTATATAGGTGGTATAATATGGATAGGAAATGGATTTCAGCCAATCGATTGTCAAAAGAGTATGAAATTGGAGTGAAGGAGTTTGTTGAGTTTGCAGTGAAGAATGCAAAAGATCCAAATAGAGTAGTTTGTCCTTGTTTAAAATGTTGTTTTGGAAAACGTGTTAGAGAAGATGAATTAGAAGGACATCTAGTATGTAATGGAATTGATCAAAGCTACACATGTTGGATAAGACATGGTGAGAAAAAAAAAGGAAACATTAATTTTGAGAATAGTTCGACATATGCTTCAACTGACTTCGATACAGATACATATGAGCCGGACCGGGTTGATGAGATCGCAAAAGTAGTTGAAGAAGATCTTTGAGATTGTCCTAAAATGTTTGAAAGTTTGTTGAGTGATACAGAGAAAGAATTATATAATGGTTGTACTAAATTCACAAGACTGTCAGCGATATTAAAGTTGTACAACTTAAAAGTGAGTAATGGATGGTCTGATAAAAGCTTTACGGAATTATTAACACTCATAAAAGATATGTTGCCAGATGATAATGAACTTCCCAGTCGAACCTACGAGGCTAAACGGATTTTGTGTTCTATTGGAATGAGTTACGAAAGGATTCATGCGTGTCCTAACGATTGCATTTTATTTCGAAACGAATATGAACTACTTAAGGCGTGTCCGAAATGCAATGTCTCTCGATATAAGAAGAAAGAATCTACTCCAGCAAAAGTTGTGTGGTATTTTCCTATAATACCAAGATTTAGGCGCATGTATCGCAGTGAAGAAGATTCAAAACACTTGACATGGCATGCAGATGAAAGAATTAGAGATGGAATGTTTCGACACCCTGCAGATTGACACCGTGCAGATTCCCCACATCACGAGTATCCTGAATTCGGGATAGAGTCAAGAAATCTAAGACTTGCACTTTCTACTAATGGAATGAATCCACATGCTCTTCAAAGCATCTCACATAGCACGTGGCCTGTGATTTTGGTAATATATAACCTACCTCCATGGTTATGTATGAAGCGTAAGTTTATGATATTGTGTCTGTTAATTTCTGGACCCAAACAACCGATGAATGATATCGACGTATACTTGACTCCTTTAATTGAAGATTTAAAACGTATGTGGGAGACAAGTGTGGAAGTTCATGAAGGGTATAAGAAAGAATGTTTCAATTTGAGAGCTATGTTGTTCGGCACAATTAATGATTTTCCAGCATATGGTAATTTATCAGGATATAGCATTAAAGGTCAGTGTGCATGTCCTATATGTGAAGAGAGTACAAATTGGATGCGGTTGAAACATTGTAAGAAGAATGTGTTTCTTGGACATCGTAGATTTTTACCTTATAGCCATCAGTATCGTGGATGGAGAAATGCATTCAATGGAAAATCAGAGGAAGGAAAAGCTCCTTTAGCACCGACTGGAGATCAAATACTTGAAAAATTACAAGGTTTGACCAATAAATTTGGCAAACCTTTTGCGGGAGAGCTGGTCAAAACTGGGTGGAAGAAAAAGTCAATTTTCTTTGAATTGCCATATTGGAAGTCATTGTATATAAGACATTTCCTCGATGTGATGCATATTGAAAAAAATGTATTTGATAGTGTTATTGGTACGTAACTCAATGTTTCAGGAAAGTCTAAGATGGCATCAACGCAAGATTGGACTTGGTCGATATGGGAATAAGAAATGAATGGGGTCCCGTAAAGAAAGGAAATCGCACATATCTACCTCCAGCCGCTCATACTCTATCTAGAAAGGAAAAAATTGTTTTATGTAAATTTCTACACGAAGTTAAAGTTCCAGAAGGATACTCTTCAAACATTAAAAATTTGGTTTGTATGAAAGAACTCAAGTTAAAAGGTTTGAAGACACATGATTGTCATATTCTAATGGAGCATTTGCTACCAATAGGTATACGTTCCATTTTACCTGAAAAAGTTCGACTAGCCTTAACTAGATTATGTTTCTTCTTCAGGGAAATTTGTAGTAAAGTGATCGACCCTCAGAAATTACCGACATTGCAGAGGGAAATTATTGTTACTTTGTGTGAGCTTGAAATGTATTTCCCACCCTCGTTTTTTGATATAATGGTTCACCTTACTATTCATCTGGTTAAGGAGACACAACTTTGTGGGCCAGCTTATATGAGATGGATGTATCCGATAGAACGATATATGAAAATATTAAAAGGGTACGTAAAAAGTAGAAGTCGACCAGAAGGTTGTATTGCTGAACGATACATTGTTGAAGAGGCTGCTGAATTTTGTACTGAATATCTGTCCAATGTTGAATCCATAGGGCTTCCCATGTCTCGTCATTCGGGAAGACTATCAGGAGAAGGGATAACTGGAAGGAGACTACTGACTATATCAAGGACAGAATGGGAGCAGGCACAATTGTATGTTCTGCACAATGATGATGAGGTTCAACCGTATGTTACAATACACATTGATCAGTTATCTCGTTTGAACATGAATAGGAATCAAAATTGGATAACTCGAGAGCACAATCGAAGTTTTGTAACATGGTTAAAAAATCACATAATGTCAAAATTTGATATAGACCCCGGATCAATTTCAAATAGATTGAGGTGGCTAGCAAATGGTCCGAGCTTACATGTCTTTTCTTACACTGGTTATGTTATTAACGGCTACACATTTTATACCAAAGAACAAGATGATCAGACCACTATGCAAAATAGTGGAGTCACTCTCGTAGCTGAAGCGATGCATGTCTCAAGTGCAAAAGACAAAAACCCAATATATGCAAATCTATCATATTTTGGGGTTATCGAGCGCATATGGGAGTTAGACTACACAATGTTTCGTGTTCCCATATTTGGTTGCAAGTGGGTCGATAATAATAATGGCGTTCGGATTGATGAGTCAGGATTCTTGCTTGTCGATTTTAATAGGGTGGGATACAAAGACGAGCCTTTTATTTTAGCGTCGCAAGCTCAACAAGTGTTTTATGTCACTAATCCTGTTGATGATAAATGGTTTGTTGTCCTATCGACCAATAAAATAAGTGATGATAACAATAATGATGAAGATGTTGGTAATGATCTTTTATTTGCAACATCACAACAACCACATGAAATTGATTCAACTGATGATGGTTTATATCTTAGAGATGATCATGATGAGGGAATTTGGATTAATCCATCGTTTCGTATTGTAAATGGACAAACAAATGTGAATGTCACCAGGAAAAGAAGAAGGGCATCTTAATGTATATGTTTAATTGTTTTATATAAGCTATGCATGTAATCTGAATTATTGTGATAAATATGAATATAATCTGAATTATTGTGATAAATATGAATATAATCTGAATTATTGTGATAAATATGAATATAATCTGAATTATTGTGATAAATATGAATATAATCTGAATTATTGTGATAAATATGAATATAATCTGAATTATTGTGATAAATATGAATATAATCTGAATTATTGTGATAAATATGAATATAATCTGAATTATTGTGATAAATATGCATGTAATTTGAATTGAGTGTTTTATACTAATATGGCAGAATAGCAAATTAAGTCACTTATATAATTTGAATGGTTTATATCCTAGTTATAACATCTCACAGTTTGCTACTAATGTCACTTATATAATGTAAATTAAGTGCCAATTCGATTGGAATAAATGTCTGAGTTACAGTCATCCAAAATTGAACTCAAATAAAACCAACACAAAAATAACATATTGAGGCCTTTTACAGCGCTTTTTATAAAAAGCGTTGTAAAAGACCCTTTTGAAAATAAGTAAAAAAGACATTTTACAGCGCTTATTTGAAAAAGCGTTGTAAAAGACCCTTTTAAAAATAAAATAAAGAGACATTTTACAGCGCTTATTTGAAAAAGGGCTGTAAACGACTTTAAAAATAACATTCATCAGACACCTAACAGGACCTTATCTAACAGGATTTTCTTCAAACACCTTGTACCCCAAAAAGGGTGGAGATTGAATTGTGAAAGAGTAAGCTTTGATGTTTGTGAAGAAGATGCATAAAAGGAGAAGAGATTTTGGTGGTGACCAGTTATGTGGGTTTTGCATGTTGAGCTTGTTTAAAAAATAACATAACAAAACACAAAAACAATAAGGCCTTTTACAACGCTTTTGTAAATGAGCGTTGTAAAAGGCTTTAAAAAAAACATTCATATAACATAATAAAACAAGGAGGTCTATTACAACGCTTGTCCAAATAAGCGCTGTAAAATACTGTTTTAAAAATAAAATAAAGAGACCTTTTAGAGCGCTTATTTGAACAAGCGCTGTAAAAGGGTTTTATACATAACATAATAAAACAATGAGGTCTTTTACAGCGCTTATTGGAATAAGCGCTGTAAAAGACCCTTTTAAAATTAACATAATGAGACCTTTTACAGCGCTTATTTGAAAAAGCGTTGTAAAAGGCTTTAAAAAAACATTCATATAACATAATAAAACACGGAGGTCTTTTACAGCGCTTATTGGGAGAAGCGCTGTAAAAGAGCCTTTTAAAAATTTAAATATAGACGCCTTTTAGAGCGTTTTTCAAACAAGCGCTGTAAAATGCTTATAAAAAAGCGTTGTAAAAGGGTTACGTATATATAACAGTAACCGCTTCAGTTTCCTCTTCATTACGTAAACTTCACTATCATCTCAACCTTCATCGTTCTTCTCTTCTTTTGCAAACCCTATCATCCCGTCCATTACGAACCTTATTTCCATCCAAGATCATCTCTCCCATTGCACACAATATATTTTCATTGAAATACGTAACCCTCATTACATATTTCTTCAAACTGTATTTCAGTGAACCATATTTCTGTGAACTTTCTGCAAACCCTCTTTTCTTCGTATTTCGTCTTTCTTCGAACCCTCATTATTCAGGTATTGATGTTATTAATTTTTTTAATCATTAAAATGCATGTTGAGCATGATGCATGTTGAGCTTATTGATGTTATACTAAACTGCATGTTGAACTTGTTGTAGTTAAATGGATACAAACAAAGATACAAACAAAGATTTAGAATGTCAAAATGAAGAAGTTGGCACCTCTAAGACTTATGAAAAAGAAGTCAAACGTGGTGCAACAATCATGCAAAAAGTCATTAAATCAAGGAGTAATGGCATTAAATTTGAGGTATACTATACTCTGTTTG
>NC_021164.2:51144363-51146122 GCF_000331145.2 Cicer arietinum | reverse complement strand
AAAAAGTAGTAGAACTTTGTGTAAGTAACATTATCACTTTAATATCACTTGAACACTTTTTAATATTGTATTTTAAAAATGCTATTGAACTTATCTTTTTAATCCTACATGTATTTTAGGAGATTATCGAACAAAGTTCTGAAACTCAAGAGGGCAACAAGGATACTTGCAGGGACATTCTGGGTAAAGTGTTTAATGTCCCTGAGTATTCTGATCGGGTTAGGGGGAAAGGATTTGGTGTAACTCCCAAAATGTATTTTTCTCAAGAGAAGCGCCAAAAACCTGCCAAGGAGGAAGTACTAGAGAAGCTCAAAATTCTTACAGAGCAAGTGGCACTTTTGGTGAATACGAACAAAGACAAGCAACTCCTAGATCAGCTCCAACATGAAATAGAAGAGGAGGGTGAAACCGCGAGTTGCAACGTCGGTCTCAAAAGTATTCCCGAGGTAATTAATTACTTACTTGATTATGTAATTACTTATGTATTAAACAAACTTATATATTAACCGTACTTATGTTTTAACTATTTGATTTAGGGTCTCACTACATGCGTGCTATACTTGTCCTCGCCTACTCATCGGAAGGTGGGAAAAGGAAAATTGTACAATACTTCGGGAGAAGTATTGCACAATACTCCGATCCCTAGGGTCATGTCAAAGTATCACCTGTTGTTGCTTTCGAACCAACTGCACCGTTGCCGATACCGGACAACGATGGAGATATGCAATTACTGGGCGAAGCTATTGGTAGTTACGTGGCATGGCCCACCCACCTTGTTTCCCTCGAAAAAAAGATTCCCAGAAACAAACAGTTACATCTCCCGAAAAGGTTTGTCACATTTATTCCCTAAGGTTTGTCATTTTTTCAGATTCAATAAACTAACATTTAACCTCATTTTTGTAGATCCAATTAAATAAACCACCCGTACAGCCAAAAAGAGCTAGCAAACCTCCAACATTAGAGGGTAAATAGGGCTGCCAAACTACAAAGGCTGGAGGGTAATAAAGTTTCCAAAATTGCAGCAAGAAAACTGGATCGGGAAAAATCGGTCGCTACTGCCCATGTTCCCAAAATAAGTCAGCCACGCCTTGCTAAACATGGGGTGTATCTTGACATCCAAGTAAAACAGAACATGGACAGCAACGACGATTCGCGCATCATACCCATGAATAAAGCTATATTCGGAGATGAGTATGATGAATTTCTCGAAAAGGAGTACATATACGAACTTCTCAAAGGAGCTTAGTGCTACTGTGATGTGCTTGTACATAAGGTAAAAAATACTTTTAATTGCATTTATTGGTAATTAATTAAATGTATTGGTAATTAATCTAGTTTAAAATTTTCATTGAAGGTTTTTGTATGAGAAGGTCGTTTGCACGAGGAAATTGTCAAATAAATACTCATTCTTGTCTCCGCATAAGCTGTCGATGTGCAAACTCGATCCAGTAAATGTAAAGAAATACATTGTAGATATGTTATTAGGAAATAAAGAAAAGGATAAATTGTTCTTCGCACCATATAATTCAGGGTACGTAATTATATATTATTTATTTATATCTTTTTTAATTGATATGATTTTAATTTATTAGTTGTGTATAAACAAAATTGCTTAACCAAATTTTTGTTGTTGTAGGGCACATTGGGTTTTATTTGCAATCAATACGGTCTCTGAAGTTATATACTATTTAGATCCCTTGCATGGCAATTACAACAATCACTCCGAAATAAAGATTATGATCGACACGTAAGTAATATT
>NC_021164.2:51128609-51143811 GCF_000331145.2 Cicer arietinum | reverse complement strand
TTACAGAGTTACATATATGTTAATTAAGTTACAGAGTTTTGTTTTTTGTCTACTGATTGTGTGAATGCTTATGGTATTTGAATATGTTTTGTTGTTGTGTGAATTGATTGTGAACTGATTCTGGATCAAAATAATTTTGGATAAAAAGATAAAAGACAGCGCTTTCTAAAAAAATGTCATAAAAAGCTAAAAAGCGCTTTTTCAAAAATTTAATTTACAACGTTAAAAAAAAAAACACATTTTACAGCGCTTATTCGAAAAAGCGTTGTAAAATGTGCACCCAATATATTTATTATGGGTATGCATTTTATAACGCTTTTTCAAATAAGCGCTGTAAAATGTGCAAAACAAGCGCGCATTACATCTACATGTTTTATAGCGCTTTTTTAAAAGCGCTGTTGTATTTTTTACAGCATTTTTTTTTTTGAAAAAACGCTGTAAATGAATTAAAAAAAACGCTGTAAAATGCTATTTTTCGCGTAGTGAATATTATACAAAGTTTATTCACAAAAAATAAGCTCAAATTTTAATTTTTAGGTCAATATTTTTGCCGCTTTTATCTTTATTTTTTTACATTTAAAAAATTCATATTCAATTAATCCCAAATTTAAAAATACTAAATTTTTGTAAAAGAATTTTTTTACTTTTCTAAACATACTACCAAAACATCATTCAAAATATTTAAGTTGAAGGACTAAATATTGTATTTTTATTTTATATAAACTAAACTTGAAATGTAGAAATTTTATAGAAACTAAAAATATATTTATCCCAAATAAACTTGTAGGCAAATAGATTGTAAGCGGTTAACCTAAATGTACATTATTATTTTTGAATGAATTTAATTATAACTAGTTAGCTAATGAAGCATTACTTTATGTAAAAATCTGTTAACGGAAATTAGAAATTACTTCACATTTCTAGAATAATAGATATGCGATAGTTAGGATATATAATTTTAAATATGAGGTATCTAGACTACTATGTATAAGTATATTGATTTTGGATATTCAACCAATGAATTAATTGGAATGGTTGAATATACCATAGAAAAAATGACTCTTTTGAATTAAATGTGATTATTTAATAAAAACTATTTAAATGAAAAAAGTACTTTGACAAAGAAAATGAATTTATGAGCCATTGACCATCAGAATTATATATATATAACTTATTTGAAATAAATGTGATCATTAAATAAAAACTATTGAAATCATAAAAGTACTTTGGAAATGAAAATGAAGTTATGAAAATTAGATGCTTTTAAAAAAAATATATAAATATGTAGAATATAATAAATAATATACAATGAATATCATTATTAAGGATTTTCGCAATGCACTTTAGATCGATTATGGGGCAAAATATCATCTTATCCAAAAATTAAATTGCTTGCGGTTCAATTTGGTTTGGATGATAATTTTTAAAAAAGTCAATCTATTCTAAATTAATGCAGTTTAAATTGGATCAATTTATTCAAATTACAATTTTTAAAACATTATTTTTATACAAATGTTATAAAACTACGTTAACTTTGAAGCAATAGAAAATATACTAAAAATTAACATTAAGAAATAATATTGATCAATTATATTTGAAATATGAAATAATTATAAACCTAAACACTTCTCAACATTCTCACGCCAGCCATTTTCTTCATAATCCATTTTCTAGCATGTCAAGGATCACTTTTATTTATTTGTAATCTACAATAATCATTTTCATATTCATGAAAGATATCATTTTATTTTAACAATTGTGATTACCTTGATTAAACCTAAAAAAGAGTGTCTCTACATCTGTCTTTTTTTCAAGGGGTTCAGATCACGGTGTTCCTTGCACCAACCTTCTTCCATATTTTGTTTCATCTAAAATAAAATAAAAACAAAGAGCTTTGAAAGAAAAAAAAAATGAAAATGTGATTTTTTTTCCCAAACTCTTAAAATTTAACGTTGATTGGGTTGCTTTTGTATCATGACATTTGTTAATATGTAAAGTAAAACGATACAGCATTTTTTATGGTATTAATCAATATTCAAAATAAAATACTTAGAATGGATATCTCATTTAATAAAACATTTAGGTATAATTTAATGTTAAGGTTATTTTGATTAGTAGATCATTATTCTTAGAGTGCTTATAGTCAACTGGTATTATCAATAAGGATGATTATAACATGTGATGAGAAATCTAGATATACCCTTAACTTTTCAAACATTAATTATTACTTGGAAACATCACCCAAAAAATAGTGAATTATAAAACTTAATAACATTAATTATCATAACATATAGTGCTTTATAAGTATCATTTCTAAGTCGCTCATACGCGGCTAACCAGAAAAAGCTTAGTCTTATCAAGATTCAAAGAGGTGTTCCCGACTTTCCATAGCCTTACAATCCTTCTATGTCACGGGGATGCGACAGCTACTACATATAATTTTTTTTCATTTTAACTTCAGAAATATTAAAAAAAAATACTAATTTAATTATTAAAAATTAACTAAAATATTTAAAAAATAAAATTATATTAGTAAAATCAAATAAAATATATTAAATTGAAAAATAAAATACATTAAATTTAATGCGGTTAGTTAAATGTGCCAAAACAAACAACGTCTTTATAATATTTTGCATATAAAATAGCAACACAATTTTAGTTTGTTAACAACTCCTTCTTATTTTTATCTAAATGTAATAAATAAACAAATAATATAAATAATAATAATAATAATAGTAATAATAATAGTAATAATAATAATAATAATAATAAAGTAAATTATATTAATAAAATAAAATACATTAAATTGAAGAAACAAAATCCATTAAATTAAAAAGAAAAAAATAACAAGAATTGAAAAAAAAAATTCAAATTTAAATTAAATAACTATAAATTAAATTAAATAAAATAAATATATTAAATACTTACAAATGCGTAATGTATCAAATTTCAGCTCTATACATTAAATTGGAACTAAAATCTCATATATTTATTGTGAGTATGTTTCAGGTAAAATAGGTAACAGATGGAAAATAATGGACATGAAAATCCTGATTTGGGATATCTTTATTTGCATGAACTTAGATTTTACTTCACAATGTGATATCATTCTAACTCTGAAATACTTGATTAGGAGGCTTGATAATATGTCACCATCCCGATGGACAGACCATTTAAATTGGCCTAGTCTTCATAGATCCCATCAACTAAACTCAAGACACATATATGCGAGAGTCGAGGTAAACGTATGTTGCATAGTAGCTCCCGACATTTGGAGTGCTACCTCCCAATCACCTAGGAATTCCCCACCTATCAATCTTGCTTTAAGGCTCAACAGCATACTGCCATTATCAGACTCATTCAGTTGTAACTCCCCGAAATCACTAGGCTTGTCAGACCTTACCTATATGATGACATAATAATCTCCATTTTAAAAATTCTCAATATTTATTTTCTCCCCTCGTTGGTCTATGATACTCCATTAAGACCGTCATCTCAAACACAAATTGGAATCATCACTATTTCTTCAATTATGGGGTACTTCAATATTTTCATCACAATTTTATAACATCATTAATCATACATAATCATGATCATCATATAAACTCATCACAAATTTGTAACATCACTATCATTAATCAAACGTCATCATTATCATCACATAAACATATGTCATACAATGTATCCACCTTTTATTATCACATCACATAAATTAGTCCAATCAAACATATGCACAAAATTTCATTCGACATCCAACATCACAATAATATCCAATATCAAATATCACACAATTATCGAAAATTAAATCAATCAACACCTTATAAACATTTCTATTTAACATTTTAATCTCACAATCCTCATATTTTCACATTAATTAATTTATCTCTCAAGGTGCTACTTTCGTACGTAGCGAGCCCCGGATGAATCGTTGGGAATACGGTTTTCTCGTTCATCTCACAGTATATTATACTCATGAATTCAAACGCTCTCTCACCCCTTATATTATTTAGACGCTTTCTCAAACACATAAATCAATAGAAGTTTTCAACAACTACAGATCGACAACGTACAATAAGCGAATCCAAATAAACAGCGACTTCACAAAATCGCCGAGATACGGCTGATAAATTATGCAAAACATAAATATATATATATATATAATTAGTAATAATTTTAGGAGCAAAAGGGGAGTCAAAACAACGAGAAAAACAACAGAAAGAGTCTCATCGACTCGTCGAAGCACCGGAAGAGTTTGACGTCAACTTCACCGAAAAATGCAAATGAATAGTGCTTCTTGAAGGTTTCGACAAGAGAGAAAGAGGGTTTAGCTTGTGGTTGTTGGTGCTGCTTGTTGTCATTTTCCTTCTCTTTTTTCTTTTTTTATTTATTTATTATTTGCAGATGAAAGGGTGCATATATCAAATGTAAGGTACAAGAGTAAAACAATATGTAAAGCTTACCTCATGGAGTCCAGTCTGAGACAGAAATAGGGATTTAATGAACAACTCGCTGGTGTAGAAAAGAAAAGCTCGACTAGTAACAGATCAAATTAATACACAGAAGTAGAAAATAGAGGTGTAAACAATTGTCTTGTCCAAAATTCATTTTCTAGTATTTTTAAAAGTCCTTAATAAATAATTTATTTGACTTATCCACACTAGAAACTTTTTCTCCAAAAGACTCATTTTAACATAATATTATTTTTCCATAACATAGATAAATACAATTTTAATCAAAACTCTCATACTCAAAATAATAACTACAATTATTACTAAAACATTTTTTTTTAAAATAATCGCATAAAAATACATCAACTTTATACAATAGTCAAAATGATAAAATAAATGAATATAACATCAACCATTTATATTAATTACTAAATCAAAATAAATATGTATAAAATTATCATACCGTAGCAACTATATAGAAATAAAGAAAATCAATATTACTAATATCTCAAGATTATTATTTGTAAAATAATTAACTAAAATAAGATATATTTATATGGAAATAATTAAATAAAATTATGTGCACACTTAATATTTCAACATACAAGAAATATCACATTAACTACAAACACACATATGCACATAGAATCGCCTAAAATGTTATACTTTAAAATATGTACACTAAAATAATATTATTTTTAGAAAAATATATAAAATATAATATTTAATATTTATATCACTCATTTAGTCTAATATGTACAAGATTAAAACATCATATAAAGAAAATTAATCCTAAAATTAATCAACATATATTTTAAAATAATTTTAACACCAACTTAATTATTTAAAATCCTACTTTATTAATAAAATAGTTTATTATAAAATTTGGGTTGTTACAATAACAACATAATCACACAAAAGAATATCAATAAATTTTTTTCCTTCTAATTTCAAAGTTCTACCTCTTTGAAATAGTTTCACTCCTTTCAAAATACATTATATATATATATATTCTTATCAACAAAATTTGTATTTTAATTCATGAAACTTGGAATCTTTAAAACAATAAATAAATTCTAACTCAAAACTTTAATCGTTACTTAATAAATTTGAAACTTTAATTAAAATCGTGCAAACTTTTCTAAAAGTTGAAAGTATACATATAAAAACTTGAAACCACAATTGACTAATTTTTCTTAAAACACAAGTTCTAAGATTTGATAACCACATGTATACATTCTTGATTATCAATCATAACAACTATTTTTGGAAAAGCATAAACTATAAGAAAAATCATTTTTCTTTAATCATTACAATAAAATTAATATTTCAGAGTTTTCCACACCGCTAACTCAGTGTCAACGATCTCAATTCCTTTTCGAGACTCAAAGATACATAAACATAAAGATTTATAAAAATTTGTTTACCACCAAAATTTATCCAACCACATCATAATTCCAAAATCAAATCTTTTTATCTTTCAAGTTATATCATTCAACCATTAGAGTACAAAAATTTGAGTTAATAAAGTACTCTAAACTCCTTCTTTAAACCTTGTCCAAAAGTAATTAAAATAGTAACATTTTTAACTCTAAACACATTAATTTCACAATCTAACTCTTTGCTCAAACTCATTACTTAGTTAAAATTTGAACTTTTTCACAATTTTAACAACTCTAAATTTTCTTGTAAAATTTCCACTTTAGTTCAAATCCATTTATTTGAAAATAACTGATTACATAAAAATCAATTTTTTTCTTCTAAACAATACTAACAACTTCAATAACAAGGATTAAATGTTTTTATTTTATTTATAAATAAAACACTCAACACCAACACCTCCCTAATTTCACATTAAACCAAATTAATCAAACAAAACCAACAAAACATTATCTCCCCTTGGTTTGAGAGGGATTGAAGGAAAATGTTTTCATTTTATTTTACTTTTCTCAACAACAACAACAAGCGTCAAATGATTTGTTAAGAATTCAAAAATTTCGCTCATCCCTCCACACAAATAAAAACTTACAAATTTAGGAAAAAGGGGAGAGAAGTAAGTGTCTCACCTCAAAGAAATTAGCTCACAAACACTACTTTGTAGAGATGAACAACTTTACTTCCTATGACTTCTTGAAATGAGGTTTTGATTAAGGTGTAAAAATGATTTTTTTTTTCTTATGGCTTCTAAAAAGAGGTCGGTTTTTTTTTCTTTAATTTAACAAAAAAAAATTATTATAATTAAAATATTTAAATATTTTATTGAAATCATCATTATACATCTAATCACTCTTACATACATCACATCACTTATTTTTCAAATTACTTTAGTAAAAATATCTACTATCGTCACAACCCAATTGACATATGCATTTATGAGTAACATGTAACATCTTAAAATTTTGTCGATAATAAATTCTTCGTAACTTAATTAAATTATTCTCCGATAAATAATTTTAATCGAATCTCCAAATATACATATATTTTTCACATATTACTAACTCCGCCAATACTTGATGATGCTAGACAAATAAAAATATTTCAGCTAAACAAATCAACAAACAACTTGTGCTCTAATTACATATGCAACATATCAAAATACACAAAACGTCAATCAATTTGAACTACAAAATGTTAAAAATATATCAAGATCGTCCATGACGGAGAAAAGACAAAGGATCCAAGACTATAAAGGTGAAGACGTAGAGGTTGATTGCTTGGAGAGTAGAAAAATGCTCTTTGTTTGCAAATGAAAATGAAGGAGAAGAATACACCGTTAACGAATTTTTGTTGTGAAAAAACAGAAGTTATTCAAAAATGAAAGATGTCTCTCTATAAAACAAGGATGGTTATTATTAATTTTAAAATGACGGAGGTGCGCGTATTTTTTTAATGAAACCTTAAGGAGGTCATTGTAATTTTCTCTAAAATTATTAGATTAATGATATATTATTGATTAGTATTACCCCTTTGATATATAATTTTTGTTATTTATATTTAAAAAATAGAGTTAGGTGAGGGCAAAGAGAACCCTTAATCAACTCCATATATATATATCCTTTTCAAGAATATTTATTTTTATCAAGATTTTGTCATTATTTCAAATTAACCTTGCACATGCTAAACAATGAGAGGGTTCTTGTCATTTAAAGATTTAGGTTTTGTTTGAGTTAAAGGGAAGGGAATAAAGTATCACCTTGCTTCAAATTTTATTTTCCTTTCTAAAACTTAAACTCTCTATATGGGGAATTTAAAAAAAGTTTTGGGTGAGGATTTTGAAATGTTTTGCACACACACTAACATTAACACATACTATGTTGCCAGCTATCTAATGAATGCTAAGAATAAAAGAAAAATAAATTAGAAAATAAATCAAATTAGAATGACTTATATATAAAATAACTAATAAACACAATAATATCTGATTGATATTTGTCAACTCCCCCTCAAGTTGGGGCATATATGTCTAGCATGCCCAACTTGTTTCCAAGAAATTCAAAACTAGGACTAAACATAAGGATATCAACAAATTGTTATGAAGTATGGACAAAAAGCACGTAAATAAGATATGTATCTACTTTCTCTTTTATAAATGTCTATCAATTTCAACATGTTTGGTTCGATCATGTTGAACAAGATTTTGAGAAATACTAATTGTTGCCTTGTTGTCGCAATACAAGCTTCATTGAAAGAGTTATAGGATGTTTCAACTCTTCTAAGATTCTTTGAAGCCATATCATTTCAAAAACAAGAGTTATAGGAAGTTTCAACTCTTCTAAGACTCTTTGAAGCCATAGGATTTCACAAACACCTAGGACAATCGCTCTATATTATGCCTCAGCACTGCTTCTAGCTACTATATTTTGTTTCATGCTCCTCCAAGTAACTAAGTTTCCCCAAAAAAAATGTGCAGTAAATAAATATTGACTTTCTATCTGTGATGGACCCTGCCCAATCTACATCAATAAATACCTCAATGCCTTGTCGATTAGTTTTTTTGGAAAAACAATCCCCTTAGAATACGATAAGTAGCTTCTAAATGTTCTTTGTGAGGTGAGTGCATAAACTGACTCACAAAGCTAACAACAAAGGCTATATCTGGATGTGTATGAGATAGATAAATTAGTCTTCTTACTAGTCTTTGATAACGAGATCTATCCACTAGATCACCACTGCCATCACTACCAATTTTCTAATTATGTCTATTGGAGTATCAACTGACCTACAATCCATTATCCCAGTTTCTTTTAGAAGATCTAAAATATATTTCTGTTGCGGTACCATAATCCCTTTCTTTGACCTTGCAACTTGCATTCCCAAAAAATATTTTAAAGACCCAAGACATTTAATTTCAAACTCAGCTGCAAGAGATTCCTTCAAATTTTTTATTTCACTAGAATCATCCCCAATGATATCTATGTCGTCTACATAAATGATCAATGTAGTCATTTTACCTTCAAAAGAATGTTTCACAAACGTGGTGTGATCGCTTTGACACTGAGAGTATCCATTATTCTTAACAAATTGGATGAATCTTTTAAACCAAACTCAAGGTGACTATTTCAACCCATAAAGAGACTTCTAGAGTTTGCAGATCTTTTGGTTGATTTTAAATTCAAACCTCGGGGGTGAATCCATATAGACTTCATTCTCTAAATCTTTATTTAAAAACGCATTTTTTACGTCTAGCTGTTGTAATGGCCAATCCAAGTTAACAACCAAAGAGAAAAAAAAACTCTAATGGTGTTAAGATTTGCAACACCAGTGAAAGTTTATGAGTAATTAATACCATACGTTTGTGTAAAGCCTTTGGAAACTAGCCTGACCTTATACCTGTTTACCGATCCATCAGATATACGTTTTATGATGAACACTCATTTGCACCCCATAATTCTCTTTCCTCTAGGTAGATCCACCTCTTTCTAAGTTTGATTTTTTTATAAGAGCACTCATCTCGTCCAAGACAACTTCTTTCCACTTATGAACCCTTAGAGCTTGTTGTATATCTCTTGGGATCTTTGTTTTTGTCATTTCACAAGTAAAAGCTCTAAAAGTGGGGGGAAATTTGTCATAAGATATAAAGTTAGAGATAAGATGTTTTGTACATGATCTTATCCCTTTTCTAACAAAAATAGGTAGACTAGAATCATCAAAGGTAGGTTCTAAAGCAACAAAATCATTGGGAACATGTTCAACAATGACAAGATTATTATGATCAGAATTTTGAAAGGGTATAATAGAATTAGAATGACTCTTACATGTTGGATTCTTGGATGTTTGGTAGTGTTGATGTTCTCTTCTTTGAAACACTCTTTTCCTTAAGCATACATGGTCAAAGGGTTGGATACCTTTTTTACCAATTTAAATTGTCTCATTCTCAACTTCTAGTTATGTCAATACATTTTCTTGAATATCATGTTCATGGCTTTCTTGACTAGATTCACTCAAGGATTTTGTTTTGTTACTTTCCTCAATTTCTAGTATTTTCAAATATGATTCTGTTATGTTACTTTTCTCACAATCTGTTTTTTTTTTCCAAATTGTTTAGAAAATCCATATTTGTAATTTTTAAATATTTAAAATCATCTTCTTCTATTTTTCTCCCTTGAAGATGATTACCAAAAAAAAAAATGATTTTTTTCAAAGAAAGTGGCATTCATAGTCACAAAAACATTTTTGGAAATAGATTCAAAATATTTGTATCCTTTTTTATTGGATGCATAGCCAATAAAAAGACATTTTATTTCTCTAGGCTTAAGTTTTTCGTGATTCGTATCTGATTGCTATATGTCAACATATGGTGTCCAACTTGGACATGATATCTTTTGTGAAGCACTCTAAGACATCAATATCTGTTTTGGATCTTTTGTTGCAGGTATGCTGCAAATCTTGAACAAGAAGATGATGAATTTTATGATGATGAAGGTTGCACAAATAAATTCCAAAGCGTGTGTAACTCACTAAGCTTTAGATTCGATTCGCCCCAACCAATCTATATATATTGGATGCAAACGGGTTAACCAGTGAATTCCCTTCAGTATACTTTGGAATCCTTGAAGTGAATTGTACATTCACATTAAGCCTATCTATCAGTGATAGTTTACAGAATAAAGTTCCTTCGTTTACTCTCGTGCACTAGAAAAAAGAAGAAATGACTTAAAAATATTTTCTACAGAAGTTTGACTCATGTAACATAAAATTTTGTCTTGTTTATCTTGTGTTCTTTATGCCTCTAAAGTATCTCTATTTATAGAGATACTCATACCAATTGGTGAAAGAAAACAACTCTTGCGAAAGATTGTAACTTTTGATAACTTAAAAGATGCATCAGTTTGAATTAAATCCAAACATTGCAACCACTTGATCAAGTGATACAGTAAGTTATTTAATTTTGCTACATTAATATAGCTATTAGAGAATTCCAAATATATTTTGAAATTTTCTCTCACAATCCCCCACCATTTTCAAAATATATCTAAGTTTGTTATTCTAGAAATCTCATGGTTTCAGATAAAGGTATTTTACTATTTGAACCATTACATAGTAAATTATGTTTTCACTCATCCCCGAATAGATTGGTAGACAAGCTTTGGGCCAACCATGCATTAGAACCAACACATGAAATCTCGGTACCATTGATCGAATTATAAAAATGACACATTTGATAAAGCCTTGTGTCTCATATCCTTTTCGTGAGAATTTAAGAGTCAAGCTCTTGAACCCTATGAAGCAGCCCACTTCATTCTCATATAAGTGGACTATATAAAAAATGCACCCATAATTATATATTCCAGCAAATACATGATATATGTCCATTAAGAGGAGACCTCATCCTACCACTTTTATTTTATGGTCCAAGTACTTTTAATCCTTTGGGATGTATTTATTGTCAAATACTTCAATCACTCTAATAATGTACGTTCATCATTGAACTCGAGACTTGATGCTACTCAAGTGTGAGTTGATGTTTCCACCATTGGTGATTATCTAAATATGAGCTTGTATCACATCCCTAATGATGTTTTCAACACCATATCCTTTGTCAAACCTTTCGTCAAAGGATCTGCAAGATACTTTTCAATTCTTACAAACACTATTGATATCACTCCATTAAATCCTTTACATAACTATGTCTTAAACCAATATGTATTAATTTTCTATTATATACTTGGCTATATACTTTTGATAGTATGTATTAACTATCACAATGTATAGATACTGATGTCATTGACTTTGGCCAAATTGGTATCTCATACAACAATTTTCTTAGCCATTCAGTCTTTTTACTACCTGCAGTTAGGGCAATGAACTCTACAGTCATGGTGGAGTCAGCAATGCAAGTTTTTTTCTTTGATCCCCAAGAAACTACACCTCCACCAAAGTTGAAGATCCATCCACTTGTAAAAGCATGATCCTCAACATGATTTACCCAACTGATATCTGTATATCCTTCCAAAACTAAAGGATATCCATTATATATTAAACTATAGTTAATTGTTCATTTTAAATATTTTAGTAATTTATTAATAACATGTCAATGTTCTTTGATTGGATTGCTTGTATACAGACTTAATCTTCCAACAACATATGTTATATCAGGTCTGATACAAGTCATGACTTACATCAAGCATCCAATTACTTTTTATAATCTTGATAGTGTTGACCAACTATGACCAAACCATGACCCTTTTGCCATTTAATCTATTCACATTGTATCACATACACAAACTTTTATGTCATTTTGCCTTTTACAATATTTAATAAGCATCTCAATTTAAAATTATAATTATCTTTTCAATATATCCAAGTCCAAGATATAATACATTGAATGCATTAAATATATATTGTCACCAGCTAACAAAGCATGATCATAAAAATTTCTCATAATTAAATATCATAAGGTGGGTAAAAAAATGTAAGTCATCTACTACTTAACAAATAAGAATTCTTTTTATTTCTATTAAATAAACCATTTCTTCATAGTTATATTATAACTAATACATACACCATGAATTCTATTTGTTAATTCAAGTTTAATATTTAAATATGTTCTATGGTAAATTCAAATAAGTATCACAATAGAAAATAAACAATGAATAAAATCATTAAGATTTTCTATCAGTTTCTTCCATAAACATTTTTCAACTTATAATAATTTTAAAATATATATATCCAAATCATTTTTAATATCAAAATAAGTAAGAAATACTTTTATACCATCATACACATATAATATGATTTAAGCAATTTTTGATTTAATAACTTCTGACACAAGCATCACTATCAATGAGGCATACACTTGATGTTTATGACAATTTATTTACACTAATTTAAATAAATTAATGTATTAAACATGTATCTAAAACCATACATATTTATATTTGTCAACATTTAAGAGATCAAAATTATAAATAAACTTTATTCCATCGGTCAATCATAAATCCTTGCTCTTAGTCTAAAAATATCAACCATAGATAAACAAAAATTTCATCAAAATATATTATCTCTAATTCCATATTATTAATTTTCCACACCCTATCTCCATATTATTATATATGCATCCGAAAAGAAAAATTTATTATATATGAATTTCAAACATTAATGTATAATATATAAATGTATTAACACTAAATAACTTCTGGTGCCCAACCATAAATTTTCATGTAATTATTTCAAAGACTTTAATTAATTTTTAAAATCCAAACAAGTAAAACACTACAAGAAAACATTTCAATACCTACGGAAAATTAGCCACGGATCTTAATCAGTGGGTAAATTAATTGTTACCCACGGACAAACCGTGTGTATTGCTGTATAAAATAATTTTTTTTTAATTAATTACCACGGTAATTCCGTAAGTAAAATTAAAAAATCCGTGGGTAATAAAAAAAAAATACAATCCTAACTTAAATTTTGCCAAAAATTTTCGTATTATTTTTTGCTACAGCTTATCCGTGGGTAATGTCTATTTTTTAGAAAAAATTTCTGTTTAATTTTTTTAAAAAAGGTCCCCAACTGATACTAAATTAATTTTATCAGGCTGCCTTCTAACTGCTCCTCCGAATCGTATCTTCCCTAACCCTTTTTTCCCTGAGCCCTTTCTCCGAATCGTATCTTCCCTAAGCCCTTCTTCCCTGAGCCCTTCCTCCGAATCGTATCTTCCCTAAGCCCTTCCTCCATCCCAAAGCCTGTCTCGTTCCTCCGCATCCCAAAGCCTTCTCGTTCGAGCTGCTTCGCTTCGCTCCTTCTTCTTGTCCGAACCCTCCGCATCCCTGCTTCACTCTGCCGTGATGATCGCTATCTCTTAAGGTAAGTTATCTTCCTTTAATATCTTTTCATTTTCTGAAATCAATTTTTACTGAAATCGAGTCTTACTGAAAAAGCCCCAATTTGTATTGAAAACCCTAACCATAGAGTACAATGGCTGCTTCTTTCTCGAACCAATCTCTGTTACTTGGTTGCTGTTCATGTTCAATTTGGATAGTTAGGTACTGTGTTCACGTTTAACTGTTGATTTCTAGCATGTGTTAGTTCTTGTTCCAGGTAAGTTATCTTCCTTTAATATCTTTTCATTTTCTGAAATCAATTTTACTAAAATCGAGTCTTACTGAAAAAGCCCCAATTCGAACCAATCTCTGTTACTTGGTTGCTGTTCATGTTCAATTTGGATAGTTAGGTACTGTGTTCATGTTTAACTGTTGCATTTTTATTGTTTATTTACATCTTGATATTAGGTATTGTGTTCAGTTTCATTGTTTATTTACATGTAGTTGTTATGTGAGTTAACAATAGGTGCCTCTTCCTTTCCAGCTCCTCTAGTAAAGAAAGGATCACCTCCGCCCAATAGAGCCTAGCCCGAGAGAGGACTTCTCCAGTGTGGATCGAAATGGTCTCGCGAAGCCGGTCCCCGGACAGCCAACCGAAGACTCTCAGAAAAAACAACCTTGACATGACCTCAGAATCAGAGATCAAGAGAGAGCTAGTGATCAAGAATGACTCGATCCCTAACTGACAGATTCGATGACGAGAGTTTCAGATTCAGGAATCGAGAAATTCGTGACTATAGATAAGAATTCGGATATGCTGAACATCTTAGTCTGAGTATGCCGGGTATGTCTTTGCCCAGTGGATTGGAGAATCAATAGAGCTCGTGGTTGATCTTCCAAATCCCGATCCGCTTCTTCCCCTTTTTCATTGTATTAAACCGGACGCTAGCCCATTATATGAGAACCTGTCGATGGTTTAGCTGCGGAGATCCTTCACCTTTTCCATTGGTCTTTGCTCTAAGCTTGAACAAGGGCTTTCTCTCTGCTTGAGTGGCTTGAAGCTACAACAATCAAGGCTGGGCCTTTTATTGCTCTTCTCTTGTCCCCTCGGGCTTATTATATATAATTTAGGCAAGCGGTGGAACTGGAAAACTATCAATGCTTTTCTCCCTGTCTTTCCACTCATATAATGAAAAAAGAATTCATCTCGGATACGTCTTATTCCGTGATCCATTTCATGAATCATTAGAGTGCGCGTTGCGTGAGGAGTTAAGGGCTATTCCAGTCGATTGATCCTCCGCTTCTGGCCGTCTCGCTCCCATCGCTTTGTTGGCTGACAGCCCCTATCGCTAATCAGAGAGAGGTAGCGAATCGAATGTTGTGGCGGCCTTGAGCTCTTCTTCTTTCCGCCCTCTTTGCCGCAGCTATTCCATCTGGTGGTATACTAGAGTCTGCCTAAAGGCTGCTCTTCTGCCTTACCCTTAAGTAAGG
>NC_021164.2:51114586-51128197 GCF_000331145.2 Cicer arietinum | reverse complement strand
GCCGTATAGGGTTAATACATCGATCATGTTATGGTTACTTTTACACAGCTGCTAAATGCTAATCTCCATACTAATTAGTTTCTTTATATCTTCATTTAATCCTCCCTGTTTCAGGTCAAGTTTTCACTGACGTAGTTGGCAGCCCATACTATGTTGCTCCCGAGGTTCTCCTCAAGCATTATGGGCCTGAAGCAGATGTTTGGACCGCCGGTGTCATACTTTATATATTGCTCAGTGGTGTACCACCGTTTTGGGCAGGTATATTTCACTGCTAACACTCTTTTGATCTTTTGCCCTGCATCTGCAGCATTACTAAAAGTTTTTTCGTTTTGGAGCTCAAAGACCCAGCAGGGTATATTTGATGCTGTATTGAAGGGACATATAGATTTTGACTCAGATCCATGGCCTCTAATATCTGATAGTGGAAAAGATCTGATTAGAAAGATGTTGTGTTCTCAGCCTTCAGATCGGTTGACTGCTCATCAAGTCTTATGTACGTTTGTTCTTTTTTATAATACACTTTCTATATAAAGAAGGACCATCCCTATATGAATAAAAGATGCTGTTTCCTTTTGGATTGGTCACTATTATGGCTATTTATTAGGTGTTATTATACTTTCAGAGTAGATGTAACAGTTGAGTAAAGTCCCACTGACATTCCCTTATCTATGGCAGACTCACCTAGGAAGAACAGTGCCTCTTTTCTAAACTATTAAAGTAGTAGATACATGATCTTTGATGTTTCGTTTCCTCGAAAGAAAATCCATTTTTTTAATGAGCTTAATAATTTTGTCAGCTTTATGAAATGGCGGAGTGGATTAAATTTTGCAAATATTCAGAATATTGTGTTTCAGTATGATTGTGTGCGTTATTATACATATTGTAATCTACTTTGTAGGTCAAAGGACATAACTTGTTTTGTTTGTTTAGGTCATCCTTGGATATGTGAAAATGGAGTTGCCCCTGACAGATCATTGGACCCTACTGTTCTTTCTCGTCTCAAACAGTTTTCTGCAATGAATAAGCTAAAGAAGATGGCATTGCGGGTAAATAAAGCTAATTAATGCATGGATATTAATTTATGTATGAATGTTGATCATACATTGTTATGAAAAAGGTGATGCATTTTCATACATAATATATGAAGTTCCATTGTTGCCTTTGTGGATTGTACTATCGTGCACTTCTTGATTTCCAAATTAAGTAACCTTATTGGGCTTATGCACTTGCTCTTCACTTTCAATTGTATTTAATCTGTTATATTTTTGTTTGATTGAAACTAAGTAACTTTGTTGTTTGCACTCACTCTTCACTTTCAAGTGGATTTAATATGTTATCTATTATGTTTTTGTTTGATTGAGACTAAGTAACTATAGTTATAGTTGTTTGTAATCATTGCTTGTTATGCTATTTTCTTAGGTAATTGCCGAAAGTCTATCTGAAGAGGAAATTGCTGGTTTGAGAGAAATGTTCCAGACTATGGATACTGATAACAGTGGTGCAATCACTTTTGATGAACTCAAAGCTGGTCTAAGAAGATATGGGTCTACCCTTAAGGATACAGAAATACGCGATCTTATGGAAGCGGTAGGGTGTTAGTGACTTAGTTTTGTTAAAAATATATTTTTCTCTGTATTTTGTGTATGTACTCTCATAGTCCCATTCTTTTATTCTTTTTGGAAATAATATTTTAATTTTTTTAAATATAATCTTTTAATTTTGTTATATATAATCTTACATAGCTAACAAGGTTCTGTGTTTGCTGGTAACTTGTCATTTTGACACTGGAGTTGATATTGGACATTAATGAAACGTGTCTAAATGTGATATTACGATAGAAAACCAGGAAGCGTCTAGTAGTTGTAGCCAAGTAGGTTACATTACCCACGGACAATTCATGGATAAAATTATCAATATTAAATATAAAATAGTAGACTTGTCACGGATGATCCGTGGGTAACGTAACCTACGACTTTTCCGTCGATAACTATCTACTATTTTACCTACGGCAAATCTATGGGTAACGTTACCCACGGATACTCAGTGGGTCATATTACCCACGGACAATCCCTAGGTAAGTGTGTCCCACAGCTTGTCCGTCGGAAAATATTTTCCTACGAGCGATTTAGCTACGAACTCGTGTCCGTTGGTAATCCGTAGGTAATTTTACGTTACCTATGGATAGTCCGTGGATAAAGATAAAATTTGCCGTAGGTAATAACAGTTTTTCTTGTAGTGAAATTCATGCATAAACCATATTAAATTCACATACTTGAATATATTATAAATCATGCATATCAATCTAACCACATGTTAAATTTAACATAAACAATATAATTACTTTGGAGAACCACATATGAATTTAGAACTTCAACCATATCATATATATTCATATAGATTAAATGTGTACATTTTACCATGGTCAAGAAAGTTCATCTCCTTTAAAAGTTGCAGTCATAAATAAATTTGATAATCGAAAATCGAACCTAAAGATTGTTAGATATTTTGTTAGGGGTATGCTGCAAATCTTGAACAAGAAGATGATGAACTTTATGATGATGAAAGTTGCACAAATAAATTCCATAGCGTGTGTAACTCAATAAGCTTTAGATTCGATTCGCCTTCACTAATCTATATATATTTGATGCAAACGGGTTAATCAGTGAATCCATTTCAGGATACTTTGGAATCCTTGAAGTGAATTGCACATTCACATCAAACCTATCAATCAGTGATAGTTTACAGAATAAAGTTCCCTCGTTTACTCTCGTGCACTAGAAAAAAGAAGAAATGACTTAAAAATATTTTCTACAGAAGTTTGACTCATGTAACATGAAATTTTGTCTTGTTTATTATTTTTGCCTCAAAAGAGATACTCATACCAATTGGTGAAAGAAAACAACTCTTGCGAAAGATTGTAACTTTTGATAACTTAAAAGATGCATCGGTTTGAATTGAATCCAAACATTGCAACCACTTGACCAAATGATACATTAAGTTATTTAGTTTTGCTACGTTACTATAGCTATTAGAGAATTCCAAATATATTTTGGAAGTTTTTCTCACAATCTGAATCATAGGAATACATGGGATGAGTGGATCGGGAAAAGCAACTCTTGTAACATAAGTGGCTAAGAAGGTTAAACAATTGAAGTTGTTTGATAAGGTTACGTAATTGTAGTGTCTCAAACTCCAAATATTAGAGGCATTCAAAGAAAAATGGCACCTATGTAACAATTGAAATTGGAGGAAGAGATAGAAGAGGGAAGAGCACACCGTTTGTGGATGATTTTTAGAGAAAAGAAGATAATTCTTGTAATTGTAGACGATTAACAGAGACATTTTAATTTGATATATGGATTCACATGAACAATGATAATAAGGATGTTGGAAGATCCTTCTAACCACTCGTAGTGAGAGTGTGTGTACCTCTATGGAGAGTCAAAAGGAGACTCATTTAGGACTCATATCTATAAAGATGAATTGATTTTGTTCCAAAAGCATACAAATATTAATGATGAATTCTCTAATCGTTGGATGTTGTACCACAAAAATTACAATGAATGTAGGACATTGCCCTTAGCAGTCAAAACTTTGGGATCATCCTTAAAAGGAAAGCGTAAATTTGATTCAAAAGCATTTGATGATCGTGAAGAAGGAGTCAGAGCTGCTTTGTGTTGTCTTAAATTAAGTTATGATTATTTAAGAAACAAGGAATCAAACTGCTCTTTCTTATGTGCTCTATGATTTTGAAGATTATAACATCTAAATAGAAGATCTTTGATGTCAAAGAGGAGCTTGATTCAATCAAGCATAAACAAACTATTAGATTCTTGTTTGTTGATGCATGCAAAAGACATGCCATTTGTAGAGATGCATGACATGGTACGTGACACAACTTTCATGGAGGATGTAAAAATATCATCCCATAGTTAGAGTCATGGGAGGTATGCAGAGAGAGAAGTATGCACCTTTTTTTATTTAGAATTTTTTTTAATTAATTTTATATATTTATCCTAATTAGATTATGGCCCGCGCGCTGCGCGGATATTAATTAATTAATTTTATAAATTTTATAAGTAATATTTTATGTATTATAAAGATAGTTATCTTATAATATTACTTTATTGATTTGTAATAATTGAATATGATTAGAAAAATTAAAATGAGAGAAAATCATGTTTATCACAATCATCTAATTTAATTTTTAAAATATTTTGTAAAATTCGTATAATAACTTATTATATAGGATAATTGTTTGACTCATTGTACTTTGATTGTTAATTTATTTTTCAACATATAATGGTATTTGTATTTATTTGACGAAATAAAATATAAAATATAAACCCAAAAATAAGATGTAAAAATTTATAAATATGATTTACTATTTAATATTTTTTATTTTAAAAAAATGTTAATATTGAATTATATTGTAGCGTAGTCTAAATTTATTTGTTTTATTATTATGATATTTTAATTGCGAGCATGAGAAGTTGTTGTAAAAAAAATTATTGAATATATTTCATCAAAAGTTTGTAAAAAAAAATAAGTTGGTGTGCCATCGGAGTGTATTTTAAATATATATAACAGATGATAGATTTTAATAATTGGAAGTAATTTTTTTAATAATTTTTCACATATTCGTATTTTATATTATTACCAAATTATTTTATAAGTTATTTTATAATAAATTTATAAATTATTTTATAAAATAATCTAGTTTATTATAAAATAAATTATAAAATAATTTGGTAATAATATAAATTATAAATTATTATCAAATTATAAAATAATTATAAAATTATAAATTTATTATAGATAATTGTAAAATAATTTTATAATTTATAATAAATTATCAAATAGATTTTGGAGGTACTAATGATATAATGACGTGGCAAAATATATTAAAGAAATTAGAGATTGAGAGGAGGATTGAATGAGATTAAGCATTGAGAGCATGATTGAGAGGGGAGAAAGGAGGAGAGGTCCACATCAGTTTTTTGGTTGATGTGAAAAATATTTGTATAGGTGGACGAAATAGAATGAGGTGATATTCGGAAGTGAGGTGACACTCGGAGTCTGTTTTAAATATATATAATAGATAAGAACACACTTTTCAATCTTCATCTTCTTATGCTTCATTAATCTATATTATTTATTATACCATTTTCTTATTTAACCGTTATACCTCCATGCTTCTTTTTGTTTTTTTGAGCAGATTTTTTTCGATTGAGCTTGATATCAAGGGCGAGTCCTTGTCTAAGAAAATATTCTTGGTCTCCAATGTCTTCGACCACTAGTATTCTCAATGACGATGAAATGTGTTTTCTATGAGATTATTGCTATAATTTTTTACATAAATCTAAAATGATTTGATGTATTATTGAGTTACATCAACACTAATATTATATAATTAAAATATTTAAGACATTAGTTTTAATGTACTTTACTATTATATCGAATGACTTTAAATTTATATAAACATTTATAGACATGATCTATTTGATATAATCTTTCAATCCAACGGACAAAATTAAAAAATATGTATCGAGTAAAATATTATTAAGCAGTATAACATTAGTATAATATTATATTAATGTAATTTAATCACTCTTCATATATATATATATATATATATATAAATACTTAATAGATAAAAATATGAGTTTATTTGAATATTTAAGTTATGCATTTGATGAAATTTGTATTATATTGAAGATGATTATTAATTTTATGGGTTTTGTTTGAAAATTTTGATGAAATTTTAGAATTTTTGTAAAAAAAAAAAAGGATAACATTGTTGACATTTTAAAATATAAAAAATCAAATTGTCACTTAAAATTAAAATAAAGGACCAAATTAAGAAGAAAATAAAATAAAAGACTAAAGGTTAATTGAAATTAAATTAAGGAACCACGACTATTTAGCCTACTTAATAAAAAAACTGTCCCTGAAGATCTGAAGCCGTGTACACTCACATATCCTTATAAATATTATATTCTTTTTTTTTTTTTTGAAAAGTCATTACTATAGTTATTATCTTTTTGTCAAAATATCACATTATTATGCTTATCTTTTCGTATATAAATAATATTTAGACCACTCAAAATATCACATTATTATGCTTATACTTCTAAAATAGTGCTATAGAAAGAAAGAAAAATTAATGAATCTCAACTTTCTATAGAAAAGTTGATACTAGTTCACATGGGTGGGAATCTCTCGAGTATGCTGATAATTGGCCAAAAGATTGAAACAAATTGAAAAGTCCTTTCTCTATTTCTGCAACTAAGCAGTCTAGATATATCATGGGCTATTGAATTTGATGAAGTTTTCAATTTTGGTTTATTTATTTTTATTAATTTACGAAATTGATTATTTTATTTTTAAATTTGACAAATTTGGTATTTTTTTTTTAGATTTTTGAATTAAAAAATGATGATGTAACATACGATTTTTTGATGTAGAACTATCTAGATGCATTAATTATTGATATTTCATTAATTAATTTATAAAAATGAATAATTTCTGAATTTGAAATTGAATTTTTTAGAAGAATTTATTGCAATTTTATATGTTAATTATCTCACATTGTATGATATGTCAATCATTCAAAATATATCACATTGTCTTTTTTTAGTCAAAAAATCAAAATGAGAGACAAAAATATCATATTTTAAAATAAAAGAACCAATTTCGTGAATTAGAAGACTAAAAGTGTAATTACACCAAGAAGTTTTAGACATGGCAGTAGTGACCGATAAAATGTGCTTCCTAAATCAATGAGGATAGAATTGTATATGCTGCAATGTTTTGTCAAGGGTTTTAAGGTAAAGGCGTTGAAACTTAATCGCTTCGACGTAGATGAATATCGTAAACTAGGTTTATCTTTGAGTGAAATTTAGGTGACTCTTTGAATACAAGACAACAAATTATCCGTCAATTTTGTGGCTTTTTCCTTATTTTGAAAATTTAATAACAATGTTTACATAATGAGAATTTTATGGTTATCAAAGTTGTTTGAAAATTGTTCATGTCCTGAATAAAATTTTGAATTTGTTGGTGATAAAGGTGGAGTTAGAAAAAAAACAGCAGGATATGATTATGACAATGGTGATTTTTTCTGATGACTCAATTGATAAGGAAAATCAACAAGAAACAGACTTATATTTTACGAATGACTTCAAAGATTTTAGAACAATTTTCATCTTTAAGAGTGCTTTCAGTAGATCGATCATATTACTTGTTTTCATAACAATAATTCATTGATACTGTTTGTTACTTATTAAACTTCTTTAATATACACGTATCTACTTTTAAATGATGAGAAGCTTTCATACTGTAACTAACATCATCCAATATGGAGTTACATAACAAGAGGATGAAAACACTACAGGAAAAACTAATATATTCTACTAAACACTTTTTCGGCTAAAGGCAATGTAGAAAAGGCAATTAATTTTGTATCCTTCTTTATTTCTATTATCTTACACTGTTATTCTTTTCATTCATATTTTCCACACAAAGTTGTCCATTTTTTTTTTACATCAAATTATGCCAAAAAAATTACTTAAGTCATTCTCATGGCTGATGGCATGTAAATGAATAAACAAATATTAAAAATATTCCTATTCTTTTCCTTCTATGTGCAGAATATAATTTTGTCCCCTTGATTCTTATGTTCCTATTGCCTTACATCTCAAGCAAATCAAATTCCCACAACCCCTTTATATTATGTTACTTTGAAGAAATGTGCATACCACATCAAAAGTATTTATAAGAAGTTTTCTTTACCGCAAGCGCTCAAGGATTCTTCCCTTAGATAAATGTCAAGAGTGTAAGTACAATATTTTAATTTATTATTTAATATTCATCTTTTTAGTTAATTATATAATATACTTTTTTTACAGAATATAATTTTTTTTTTGGATTACTTTATATATATAATATATAGGCATAGAGAACCAAATTACACCAGAATAGTTATGTCAATAGTTATATATTAGAATGCAACTCTTATAAACAATTTTCTCACTCCAAGCTCCTTTGATTATTGTCAGGATAATAAAAGAGAAATAAAGCAATTAAACTTCTAATTGCTCAAAGCTAGAAAGCATCAAGGTTGAGATCAAAGGAAAAAATATAAAATTTATAAAAAATTAAGGTAAATAATATTATTTATATATATATATATATATATATATATATATATATATATATATATATATTTTGCTTTATTTTCATTCTATTTATACACGTGTGTTAATATTGAGTAGGACTCAAATTTGGGTTATATACAACACTTTTACTTTAAGAATTTAATTCATATAAATCATAAGTGTAATTTTTTAAATTATTCGTTGTCTTAGATTTGTATATATAAAAATTTGTTACGTTGTTTTGAAAATATATTTATAATTTTTTTATTGATTACATATCACATCATATCATGTAATTAGAGATAATATCTCGCATATTTATTTTTGTATTTATTGTCTAGAGCTTATATAAAACCGGTTCTGTTGTTTAATTTAGATATACGGTTTCACCATATGTCTCTCTCATTCAATATGGTATCTAGAGCCTATTGAGAGACAACCCTAAACTATGTCTTAATTTCGGCTTACCCCCTTCTTTGTTGCTGATATTTTATTTTTTAGCAAATCATTCGTTGTACTATTCATCGCCCTAACACTATTCATCGCAAAAAATAATAATTTTCTTTTTTGCCACTGTTTAGCTGGTGGTTTTAGGTAATTGCTTACTAATTATGGTTACTTATGAAGATTTTATTCAGTGGACAGAGTATTGTCAGAACTCCAGCTCCATTGTTTCTGCCTCACAAAATGTTAATTCACCTCTTTGCATCTCACCTTCTTTTAGCCCATGGATTCTCAATTTTGGTGCATCTTAACACATTTCTATTAATAAGGCTATTTTCTCTTCTCTAACTACTTTTGGTTATTTACCTAGAATAGTCTCAACTAATGGTTCCCAAACCCAGTCTCAAAATATTTACATTGTCCAAATCTTCCCTTCTCTATTAGTTACATTTGTCCTTTATGTGCATGGATGCCCATTTAATTTAATTTCTATCAGTCGATTGACTCGTTTTTATGTTTGTGTTGTCATATTTACTATTTGCAGTTTTAATTTGCAAGATAGAATATTAGGACGAAAGATTGGTGTCAAATGTGAGTCTAATTGTCTTTATTATCTCTCAAACCCAACAGCGGCGTGCCCTACCAAAGATTTACCTTTTACTATACATGCTCAATTAGGTTGCTGGGTCTTCCCAAGCAACATTGCACATTGTCTTTAATCCAATTTTTCATGAGAACACCAAACATATTGAAATAGATTGTCACTTTGTAATGGAAAAGATCGAATCAAACAACATCACCACTAGCTTTGTTAATTCCAATGATCAATTGACATATGTATTCACTAAGTCCTTGAGAGGTCTTCGAATCAGTTATATATGTAACAAGCTTGGTGCATATGATTTATATGCTCCAGCTTGAGGGGAAGTGTTGAAAATATATTTATGGATCTTTGTATTTATTAAATATCACATCATATCATGTAAATAAGGATAATATCTCCCATATTTATTTTTATATTTATTGCCTTAAACCTATATAAAACCGACTTTATTGTGTAGTTCAGACATAAAGTTTTATGATATGTCTCTCTCATTTTCTCTCATTCAACATGTTGTTTGTTAAGATCATTGTTCTTGTTGGAGAATGTTTATTTGGCTTTTGCTTATGGTTGGTGTTGAATGAGATGAAAATATTGAGAGACATGTTGAATAACCCGTGTGTTCCAACTACACAACGGAAGTTCTTTATATAGACTTTGAGTAATAAATACACATAATGGCAGGGATCCTTACAAGTTTTCTTTTTTTTTTTATTTACATACTAATATTTTATTTTCAACACTCAACCTCCAGTTGGAGCATATAAATTAAATGCACCCAGGTTGTTACATATATAACTAATTATAGGACCTCGCAATGAGTTTGTAAAACGTCTGCCAAAAGATCATTAGAATTGAAAAGGTTAGTGATGATGTCACCCAATTCGATGTTTTCTCTAACAAAATGGCAATCTATCTCAATATGTTTGGTCCTCTCATGAAAAAATAGGATTTGAGGCAATGTGCAATGCAACTTGATTATCACATATTAGTGTCATTAGACTGAACTTTTCAAATTGAAGTTCTTTTAGTAACTATTTTAACATATGAGCTCACATGTTACTAGTGCCATGGCTCTATATTCTACCTCAGCGTTGGATCTTGCAACAACATTTTGTTTCCTACTCTTCCAAGATATTAAATTTCCTCTGAGAAGTAAGCAATACCCAGAAGTAGATCGTCTATCAATGGATGAGTCTGCCCAATCGACATCTAAGTATGTCATCTATCTTCATAAATGAGGCCTTTTCCAAGTGCACTTTTGATGTAGTTAAGAATCTATATTACAACATCCATATGTTCTTGGAAAGGAGAATTTAAGAACTGGCTTACCACATTAACTACGAAGGAAATGTTAGGACGGGTGACAGCGAGATAGTTTAATTTTCCAACCAATCTCCTATATCTTCCTGAATCTGATAGAGGTTCCCCCTGATTAGGTATGAGTTTGACATTTGAATCCATAGAAGTATCTATTGACTTGACATTTAATAAACCTGTTTTTTCAACAATATCCATAAAATTACAAGGCCATCCTTGGATTGGGCTACCTCAATACCCAAAACATAATGCAGTTTACTAAGGTGTTTAATCTAAAACTGATTTGAAAGATGTTGTTTCATCTAGAGTATTCCTTGTTGATCACTACCAGTTATGACGATGTCATCAACATAAATAATAAGATAGATGCACCCTTGGGCTGAGTGACGATAAAATACAGAGTGATCGAATTCACTATGAATCATACCAAACACTTGTACTACCGAGCTAAATCTGCCAAACCAAGCTTTATTGGAGACTGTTTAAGACTATAAAGAGATCTATATAGCCAACAAATCATGGTGGAAGACTCCCTTGAGCAATAAACCCTGGTGGTTGCTCCATATAAATTTCCTCTTCAAGATCATCGTGCAAAAAGACATTTTTAATGTCAAGTTGATGGAGAAATCAATGTCGAATTGCTGCAATAAAGAAAAACAGTGTGACATATGCCATTTTGGAAATAGGTCATAAGGTGTCACTGTAATCCAATCCAAAAATATCAGTATATCCATTGTCCACCAAGCGAGCCTTAAATCGATTAATCTTACCATTAGAGTCTACCTTCACCATATAGGGCCAACGACAACCTACTAAAGACTTCTCGTGAGGTAAAAGGACCAGTTCCCAAGTACCACTACTTTGTAGAGCACACATCTTATCAAGCATTTTTTGCCTTCACTCAGGGTACGAAGAGAAATCCCAAATTGAGTTTTAATTTCTTGATAAAATAGCTCAAAAATATATATAAAACAGTTCAAATCTATTTTTCATTAAAAATAACCATGTAAAACGAGAGTAATCATCAATAAAAAATAACAAATACTTAGACTTTAAAGTAGACACAGTACGAGAAAGACCCCAAACGTCAAAGTGAACTAAAGTAAAGGGGGGCGACACCCTTTCATTAACTCGATCAGAAAAATGATTATAGGTTTGTTTCCCTAACTAACACGACTCACAATGTAAAGTGAACAACTTAGACAAGCTACTCACCAACTTTTGAATTTTGGTAAGACTTGGGTGTCCTAGCTGAACATGGATACTATAGGGGGTATTTGTGGCAGAGCACGTCTTGGATGATAGAGAAAGGTAATAGAAGCCTTTAGACTCACATCTGATGTCAATCGTCCGTCTCGAACTCCGGTCCTGCAGGGTAAGATTATGATTTGTGAAAGTAATAATATAGTCATTGGATCGAGTTAATAGACTAACTGAAAGTAAATTAAAAAGACATCCAGGTACATAGAGAACAAATGCAACTGAAATGGAAAAGATAATTTGGATAGTGCCAACCCCTTAAAATCGGGTTTGAGAGTCATTGGCAGAAGTTATAGTAGGTAAAAAATCAGATGTAGATAGAGAAGAAAAGATATCTTTATTACCAACGATGTAAGGGTAGTAGTGTCACTCGGAGTTGCAGTAATAAAGGGCTCAACTGGATGTTTGGCTGGAACTCGAAGAAGGATTGCTGAGGTAGTAGACATATCCGGAACAGTAACAGACCCCAAAATTTGATTACGAGTTGTAGAGTACTCCAGAGACAAGCCATAGAGTGCAAGAAGTATGAATAAGATGATGCGTTGACCCAACTCCTTCTTTCGTTCAACTAGATTACTTGCAACAAGAGAGACAAACTCATTAAAATCATGAAGTGCACTATGAACCGTGCCAAGATATGTAGAAATAGACCATTTATCATCTTCAGAGTAATGATATTCAGCAAGCGGTGGCAAAATCCATAGAGACGTTGAATGTCATTAGTGTAGAGTGTCTTTGCCTAACTCCAAACCAATTCACACGTGAGAGATGAAAAATCGATTTAATGTCAGGATGAAGTGTAGACTTAATGACAGTACACAATTGGGCATCTATTTGCTTCCATTTTGAAGTTTCAACCGCAACCACCTTTTTAGGATTTTTATTGAGATGATCCTCTTAACCTTGACCAAGCATCCATAGTTTGATGTCGGCGGCCCAACTGTCATAATTTGATCCATTCAATTTTTCTACAGAGACACGAGAGGTGATGCAGTTGGTAAAGATGCTCTTTGTTTCATGGTCGGTAAAGAATGCCAGAAAGCGCCTTCGAACTGAGGAAACAGTAACATAGCATAGACAGGGAGGGGGAAATCCGATTTGAGAACATGTTTTGCCGGAAAAAGAAATTTCTCATCAAAAACAGTAGATCCACCAAATAGGGTATCAATACCATGTTGAATGAGAAGAGAATATTAAGAGACATGTTGAATCACCCGTGTGTTTCAACTACACAGCAGAAGTTTTTTATATAGTCTATGAGTAATAAATACACATAAAGAAAGGAATACTTATAGGTTTTCTATTTATTTACATATTAATGTTTTATTTTCAACGGTTGGTTTCAATATTGAAATCTATGTTTTAGGTTAAAAACAAGTGGAAATTTGTTCTACATATATTTAGTTTGACCTCGCTATATAGATGACAGGTAAATATCCTGTCCATTTATCAAGTTTAAAGGTCTCCAGAGTGTATATGCTTTATGTGAGGGTGACAGGTCGGAGTAGGAAAGATATGTAGATAAGGGATATGGTGATGAGATAGTTGTGGTACTGCATAATTTGAAGTCAGATGGTTCAAGTTGATTTTATGGGTGCAAGTTTGGTAATTGGTTCAATGGATAATGATGTGGTTGAATTTGAAGTGGAACAGATGGAAGGTTGAGAGGATATAGATGTTAAGCTGGTCTGTAAGGTGTGGTCTAATTTGGTGAAGGTGAGGGGTAGGTTGAAGGATAGGGACTGAGTATTTTTATTGGTTTCATCAACTAGGTTTCTCTCTCTCTTTTCCTGCTAATTCAAGGTGAGGTTGGCTTGTACTAAGAGC
>NC_021164.2:51108111-51114419 GCF_000331145.2 Cicer arietinum | reverse complement strand
TAATTCAAGTTGAGGTTGGCTTGTACTAAGAGCAACATGCTTCTCAACATATGTACATGGAACATAACTTAGCGTCGACATTCCTTAAAATTAGAATCTCCTAGGTGACAACATCAAGGAGTATGTAACCTTTCATACAAGGTTTGTACCCCAAGAAAGGGCATTTTTTGTGCCCCTAGATCAAACTGCGCAATGTACTGCATACGACCAATATTGTTTCGACAATCTTGACTGAAACATAAAGACCCTACTTATGTTACCTTCTTTCCACTCTTCCATTTTGTTTTCGTATATGTAGCTATACAACTTCTTTTATATATTATTCTTTTTGGAGAATTCAGCAAGCAAGAACTCAGGCCCATTATCCCTTCTTATTATTTGAACCCTTTTCAAATTGAGTTTCTGCCACTTTGATGAATACTTTTATCCTATCACACACCTTAGATTTCAACTTTAGCATACACTGATTTTGTGGAGAAAGGTCTCCCGAATGTCTAAGGAAATTATTTAAAACACAACATTTGCATTATTATTACTGATAGGGAATGACAATCTCTTTTGTTGCCACACATCACAAGTTGTATGCTTAAGAACAGGGATATAAGAATACTATTTTATTCAGACATATCATTCAATCACAGGAAAGGTGACATAATCTCAAGTGCCAAAAAATGACCAGAGAAATAGGATTTTTATTTAAAGCTACAAGACTAGAAACAGAACATGCTCTCCTTTTGTTCACTTCTAGGTAGTATAAATCATCCACTTGTTTATCCAAACCAATCATCCTCATGTCCATCTTTCCCTGTATTTTACAACATTTAGGTTCAAAGGTCAATGGGAATGACTGCTCTGTACATTACTTTGAAACTAAGAGCAAGTGTACTATTAACCAAAGCACAAATTAGAACATTCTCAATTGTCAAATCGTTACTCAATTGAACTGTTTCGGTGAAATGAAACCATCTTTTACTGAGTTCCCATTAGGTAATTTAACCTCTATAGGATCAGTCTTGTTGTACATTACAAAATCAATCTAGGTAATAGATAATGTGGTGTGCGATAATGTGTCTAAAATCCAACTATAAAAGGTAGCTCGAGTAACAAACAATCTTACAGAAAAATAAACAACAGAAAAGGCTAACTAATAACTAAATCTTGTCTCTTCCTTGTCTTCATCCAAAGTCTCTCTATGCTTGATATATAACATTTCTTTTACTCTTTGTTATGAAATGGGAAAATTGAAACATAAATAAAACCATTTCTCTTTTTGTTATAAAAGAAGAAGAATTGAAACCGAATTAAAACAAAATAAATAAATAAATAAATAAATAAGATGATTAAATTCTGTTAAAGAATTCATATTTTGCATTAGTGATTTTTTATAATCAAATAACTATAAATTATATGTTACGAATCTTTGATTAACTGTGCACTTGGTTCTATTGTCAGATTGCTTTGATTAAATGGCAGATATTGTTATCTCCATTGTGACCAAAGTTTCTGAATATTTGGTGGAACCAGCAATACGTGAGGGAAAATACATTTTTTGTGTTAATGAAATTGTTGAAGATTTTGAGAATGAAAAAAATGAGCTAATATCTGAAAGAGACAACCTTGTGAACCGTGTTGAACAAGCCAAACACAGAGCTGAAGAAATCGAAAAGTCAGTAGAGAAGTGGTTGAGTGATGTGGAAAGTCTATTGAAAGAGGTGGAAGATTTGAACCAACAGATGAAAGCAAACAAAAGTTGCTTTCAAGGAAGGTTTCCAACATGGACAAAATATCATTTGTGCAAGAAAATGGTAAAAAAGGAAAATGCAATGATGAAGTTGAAAGGCAAAAGCAATAATATTCAACCATTTTCTCACCGTGCTCCTCTTCCTGGCATTCAGTACCGGTCATTAGAAAATTTTACTTATTTTGAATCAACAAAAGTGGCTTATGATCAACTCTTGGAAGCACTTGAAGATGATAAAATCTACATGATAGGAGTGTATGGGATGGGTGGATCAGGGAAAACAACTCTTGTAACAGAAGCGTCTAAGAAGGTTGAAGGATTGAAGTTTGATAAGGTTGTACTAATCACAGTGTCTCAAACTCCAAACATTAGAGTCATTCAAGGACAAATGGCAGATGCGTTAAACATAAAATTGGAGGATGAACATGAAGAGGGAAGAGCACAACGTTTGTGGTTGAGTTTGAAACAAAATAGTCGACTTCTAATAATAGTAGACGACTTATGGAAAGAGTTTAATTTGATGGATATAGGGATTCACTTAGACAATGATAACAAGGGTGCTTGGAAGATCATTTTAACCACTCGTAATCAACATATATGTGATTTGATGCAATGTCAAAAGAATATTTATATGGGACTCTTACGTGAATATGAGTCTTGGGCTTTGTTCCAAAAACATGCAAAAGTTGATGACAGATTCTCTGAGTCATTGGATGGTGTACCACAAAAACTTTGCAATGAATGTAAGGGACTACCTATAGCAATTAAAGCAGTGGGATCTTCACTAAAAGGAAAATCCAATGACGACTGGAAGATAGCATTGCATAATTTGGCTCATCCAGATTTTATTGATGATGAAGTGGAAGGAGTGGGAGATGCTTTAAGTTGTCTTAAACTAAGTTATGATTATTTAGGAGAGAAAAAAGCTAAAATGATCTTCTTGATGTGTTCTATGTTTCCTGAAGACTATAAAATCGCAAGAGAAGATTTGATTAGATATGCAATTGGACTAGACCCAGGAAGAATGTTTTCATTAGGCATAGCAAGAAGTGGAATCGAAGCAAGCATAAACAGGCTTTTAGAATCATGTTTGTTGATGGATGTTGATGAAAACAAAGAGTATGTGAAGATGCATGACATGGTTCGTGACACGGCACTATGGATTGCAAAGGGATTGGAGAATCACAAAATCTTGGTAAATGTTGACAAACCATTTAGCAACATGGTAGAGGATAATGATATAAGAGATTGTTTTGCAATATCCTCATGGTATGAAAAGGAAGATAAAATTAATCATTTACTGCATGCTCCAAACCTTAAAATTTTATTGATCAGGGGTTCCAAAAAGTTATCCGATGAAACATTTGAAGGAATAGAAGGGCTCCAAGTACTTTCTATAATCAATGATAAATATGGTACACCATTATCATTGCCTTTGTCAGTTCATATTTTAACAAATCTTCGAACTCTACGCTTGCAAAAATGGAAATTGGGTGACATTTCTTTCATATCAAACTTAAAAAAACTAGAGGTTCTTGACTTACAAGAATGTATCCTCAATGAACTTCCTAAAGAAGTAGGAGATCTCAAAAGATTGAAGCTTCTGGATTTGTCATCCTGTGATTTTCTTGAAAACTATCATGAGTATAATGGAGCAATAGGTAAATGTTCACAATTGGAAGAGTTATATGTTTCAAAATGGTGGCAAAAAGAGTTATATTCTCAGTGTGTTGAAGATATTATTACTCTCCCAAATTTGCAAAGATTTGTAAGTTATAGTTCTTTGTACAATTATCATGTGAAATCCTCACAACTTTTACATGTAGTCAAGTTTAATATCTCCATGTTGAAGTCATCTAAAAATAATCTTCTTCAGATAGCCGAAGCTGTTCATCTTGAACAACTTAATGGAGGATTTAAAAATGTTGTCCCTGAAGTGGTTAGAGTTGTGGGAGGCATGAATGGTTTGACTTATCTCCATCTTACAAGTTGCCAAATGATAGAACGCGTCTTCGATACACCTTATGATTCTGATTCTGAGGTAGATCTTTGGATTCCAAAGTTGGTGGAGTTAGTATTGATGGAATTGGAATGTTTGAAAGAATTTTGTCGAGGCACACCGGCGCAAGTGCTACGTTTCTTCGAGAAATTAGAAAAAATTATAATATTTGATTGCCATCAGTTGCAGAACATATTTCCACATGAATGCAACTTACAAAATCTTACAAGACTCCAAATAAATAATTGCAAGTTTGGTGAAGCACTCTTCTCGATGCCTGTTGCTCGAAGTCTTCAACAGTTAGAAGAGCTGATAATAGAAGAGTGCAATGAATTAAAGCATATAATTGCCAATGCAAGAGAGCAAGATTCAAATACAAGACTTGAATTAGTTACAGCTTTGCCTCTATGGAGTTCACATTTTGTAATGCCTAAATTGAAGAAACTTCACATTTCATCGTGTAGGAAGTTAGTGTCGATATTTCCAATATGCTGTTTTGAAGTACTTGCATTCCTTGAAGAGATATATATTGGGCGTGCTCCTGCTCTAGAACTTGTATTTGGTGAATGTGATCACCAAAATCATTCATCTCACCAATGCCAAAACCAGAACAATCGTCTTTGTTTGAAACAGCTCACCCTCTACGATCTTGAAAATCTCGTCGGGATATGTCCCGAAAACAATCGTGCAAAGTGGCCATCTACAAAATGTCTAACTGTGATGGAATGTCCGAAGTTGAGTCCATCATGGATTGCTACGATGGTCAGCTCTGAGGTAGGAGAAGTACATTATACCCTTTCTAATTAATATGCAAAACTTTTTGAATCCATTTGTACATATTTTTGTGCTATTAATTGCAAATTTTACCATCTTGGTTTCCATTATGCAATCTATTGGCTTTATTAATTTACTAGCGGAAACACGGACACTAACGAGTCCGTTTGCATTTCTATTGCTTTTGAAAAATATTAAATAAATATTTAGAACATATACTAGTCACATAGAAACTACAAGTAACCATATGTCACCAAATTGGAAATTGTATGTTAAGTTAACTTTAGAGTTGCATTGATAGTTTATACAATGATTTAGATTAAATTTAAAAACATCAGAGTAAAAATAAAAATATAAAATAATTATTTCATCAAAAAATATTAAATAAGAAAAAGTTACAAAATTTAGAGAAAAGAAAGTGGTTAAGAAATATGGGGACAAGAAAATTATTATAGAGTAATATTTGGAGGTTAGTTGAGTGATTGATAAGAATGAAAATTGATTGTACTATGAAAGGGTATATTTGTACAAAAAATGTTTGACCAAAACGTTTGTTAAGTAGTAGTTAACTCATGAGTTACCTTTATATAATGGTATAGATGTTAATTATTATAAGTTGTTTTATTTTGACTCAGATATTGACAACAACAAATTCAAAGGTTAACACAATTAATATCAATTTAGAATGTCATTAACCACAATTTGTATATATTCAAATATACATATATCTATCTGCCATCGAAATTTTGTTTAAATATACATGATTTTCAGATGTTTAAATATATTTATTAACTACAATTTTTATTCAAATATACGCTTAAAAATTGTAGTTAACGACGTTTAAAATTGTATTAAGTATGTTCAGTGGACAGTTATTAAATTGTGATACTTTGTTATATTCATGAATTATCCATTGAATATAAAGCACCTATTTAAATTGTGTTAAGTCGACATGTATACCCAACGAACCGTGAATTGGTTCGTGAGTACCGGTTCGTGGTACTTTTGCAAACCAATTCACTAAAATTCACAAATAATTCGCAACTTTTAGGATACCAACACTATAACACGACCACAACAAGAAAACAAGTATATTCATGAATTATCCATTGAATATAAAGCACCTATTTAAATTGTGTTAAGTCGACATGTATACCCAACGAACCGTGAATTGGTTCGTGAGTACCGGTTCGTGGTACTTTTGCAAACCAATTCACTAAAATTCACAAATAATTCGCAACTTTTAGGATACCAACACTATAACACGACCACAACAAGAAAACAAGTATTTTGTGAGGGCTTTTGCCCTCACAAATGGGTATAATCAGCCACAAAGGTGGCTTTTGTGAGGGCTTTTGGCAGCCACAAAGAAGTTGGTCACAAAATTTTGTGAGGGCTTTTGCAGCCACAAAGTGCCAGAAACAGGTTGACATTTGTGAGGGCTTTTACAGCCACAAAAGACAGGCATTTGTGAGGGCTTTTGTAGCCACAAAAGTCTGCCTTTGTGAGGGCTTAGGCCGCCACAAAGGACATACTGATTTTAAAATAAGCTTTTGTGAGGGCCCAGGCCGCCATAAAATCCCTCCTTTGTGAGGGCTTAGGCCGCCACAAATGACCTCCAGATTAAAAAAAAATATTTTGTGAGGGCTTAGGCCGCCACAAAATATTACGTATTATAACAAATTAATTTTTTTAAATTCAAAATTAATTCTGTATTATAATTTTATATATAATAAATTAATATAAATATAAATTTAAAATTTAAATTTAAATTGTAATTAAATTAAATTAAAA
>NC_021164.2:51092765-51107680 GCF_000331145.2 Cicer arietinum | reverse complement strand
TGCACACAATATAATATATTATTATCAATACAATAAATATATATAAACCGAAATAAAATTTTAAATTATATATATATATGTATATATATCAATACTATCAAAAAATATCAATACTAACAAAAAAATAAACATTATATATATATATTAATTTGCAAACAATATAATAAATTACAAACAATATAATAAAATATCAATACTTATAACAAAAAATAATAATTAATATCATAAATTTTAATAATGTTTTTTTAAAATCAATAACTTTGATACAAACCTATATAAAATTTTAAATGATGTTTTTTTAAAAATCAAGACTAATAATCAAGACTTATTTATAACAAAAAATAATAATATCATCAATTTTAATAATGTTTTTTTAAATAATAATTATATTAAAACTAATATATTTTAACCGTGGTTTGAAACTTTAATTTATCATATATTAATATGTAAACAACATCATTCCTATTTTTTTAAAAATAAATTTATAAAACTAATCTAAATATAAATATTACTAATCTATATTTTAAAAATAATATATATATTTACTAATCTAAATTTAAAATATATAAAATACTAACTTGATGCCGAGTAGCGTCTGACTTCAAGCTTTCACTCACGTACGATATGCTTGCAAGTCTTCGAAATAATTAACAAGCACTGTAAAAATAAAAATCAATAACATTAATTAGTTATATCAAATTAAAAAATAAAATTATAAAACTACATATATAATATAATTTATACTTACCAAATTTAAATGAAGCTTAAGAGTAATTTTGTGTAGAGAGAAGGAGGAGAGAATGGTTAGAATGAGGTTTTAGAGAGAAGTTGGATGTGAAAAAATGAAAGAGGGGAGAAAAATATATATAGGGTCACGTTGAGCATTTGTGGCGGCCAAAGCAGCCACAATGCCAACGGATACTATCCATTTGTGACGGCCTGAGCGGTCAGAAATGCCAGCTGTATTGGGCACTACAAGAAAAACATCATTTTGTGGCCAACTTTATAAATATTTTGTGGCCGAATAAAACTCTCACAAATTAGTGACCGAAAAAGCCCTCACAAATGTCAAAATTGAAATTGGTCTTTATTTGTGGCTGAAAAAGCCCTCACAAAATCCTTAAATATTTAACTTGATTTTGTGGTTGCCTAAGCCCTCACAAAATCACAACATTGTGATTTTGTGAGGGCTTAGGCAGCCACAAAATCAAGTTAAATATTTAAAAATTTGTGAGGGTTTTTTCAGCCACAAATAAAGACCAATTTCAATTTTGACATTTGTGAGGGCTTTTTCGGTCACTAATTTGTGAGGGTTTTATTCGGCCACAAAATATTTATAAAGTTGGCCACAAAATGGTGTTTTTCTTGTAGTGGACCTTTAATTTACTTTATATAAATTTTTTAATTGCATTAATATGGCTACATTTAATTTACTTTATATAAACTTTTTTAAGTACATTAATATGGTCATGTACTCTTCTACCAATGTGGTATAAACACAAACACAATTATTCTTGTACATAGAATTGTTGTACTTATATAAATAACTCAACTTATAATAGTATTTTAGAAACAACCGACGTGGGATTAGTACTTTCAATTCTTCCATTTTTCTTTAGAAGATTTGTATTTATTTTTATGGAAATTTGTGTTTGTCATTATTAAGGGTGGCTATATAGAAATGTAATTAGGGGAGCTATTATCAAAAGAAGAAGAAAAAAATGTAAGAATTGAAATTTTATTTTAGCAAATTGTGTTTGTCAAAGTGCTTGATACAAAAATATTGTCAAAGTTAACTTTTATTGATGATAATCATATTTTTATCATTTAATTTGTTATTTTTTAATTAAATTAATTTTTTTAATTTTAACGTACCAATTTGTATATTAAAACGTACCACGAACTGAAACAACGTACCTATTATGTATACCTCTCACGTACTGAATACTTTAAAGATTACGTACTGCGTACCCAAACCCTTACCACGTACCAAAGAGAATTGCAAACCTGGTGACTATGTTTTCAATACTAACTAGTCTTATTTATCCAGAAAGAGGTGTTGGAATTGTTAGGTTTTTCATAATTGAGCCTTATATCAAGGATGGATCTTAATCATTATTAGATTCTAAGTCTCCAATCTCTTTGAAGATTAACTCACTACGCGAAAAAACGCATTTTACAGCGCTTTTTTTAAGCCATTTACAGCGCTTTTTCAAAAAAATAAGCGCTGTGGAATCGAGCGCTGTAAATGATACAACAGCGCTTTTAAAAAAGCGCTATAAAACATGTAAATACAACCGCACTTGTTATGTATATTTTACAGCGCTTCTTCACAAAAAAGCGTTGTAATATGCACCCCATTATATGAGTTATGGGTCTGCTTTTAGAGCGCTTTTTAACACAAGCGCTGTAAAATGCCCACCCATAATTTCATATATGGGGGGGCATTTTACAGCGCTTTTTTTAAGCCATTTACAGCGCTTTTTCAAAAAAATAAGCGCTGTGGAATCGAGCGCTGTAAATGATACAACAGCGCTTTTATAAAAGCGCTATAAAACATGTAAATACAACGCGCACTTGTTATGTATATTTTACAGCGCTTCTTCACAAAAAAGCGTTGTAATATGCACCCCATTATATGAGTTATGGGTCTGCTTTTAGAGCGCTTTTTAACACAAGCGCTGTAAAATGCCCAACCATAATTTCATATATGGGTGGGCATATTACAACGCTTTCTCAACAAAGCGCTGTAATATGCCCACCCATAATTTCATATATGGGTGTGCATTTTACAGCGCTTTGTTGAGAAAGCGCTGTAAAATGCCCACCCATAATTTCATATTATGGGTCTGCATTTTACAGCGCTTTTCTTGTACATTTTACAGCGCTTTCTCACGAAAGCGCTGTAAAAGGTGCACCATTAAAGCGCTTTAGAACAACATTTTACAGCGCTTTTTAAAAAAAGCGCTGTAAAATGTGTGTTTTTTTTTTAAACGCTGTAAATTAATTATTTGAAATGAAAAGCGCTTTTTAGCTTTTTATGGGATTTTTTTTAAAAAGCGCTGTCTTTTATCTTTGTATCCAAAATTATTTTGATCCAAAATCACTTCACAATCAGTGCACACAACAACAAAACATATTCAAATACCATAAGCAGTTCACACAATCAGTAGAACAGAAATCAGAACTCTGTAACTTTATTAACATATATGTAACTCTGTAACTCTGTAATTTACAACCTAAGTAACTACATTCAGATACATATATACAACCTAAACGCCCCGTATTTACCAAGGCGTGGCTGACTTTTATTAGGAGCAGCAGCAGCAGCGACCGATTTTCCCCGATCCAGATTTTTTGTTGCTGCAAGTTTTGCAGCTTTATTACCCTCCAGCCTTTGTAGTTTGGCAGCCCTATTAACCTCCAATTTTTGAGGTCTGCTGCCTTTTTTTGGCTGTAGGGGTGGTTTATTTATTTGGACCTACAAAAATGAGGTAAAATGTTAGTTTATTGAATCTGAAAAAATAAAAAACCTTAGGCAATAAATGTGACAAACCTTTTCGGGAGATGTAACTGATTTGTCCTTGGGAATCTTTTTTTCGAGGGCAACAAGGTGTGTGGGCCATGCCACGTAACTGCCAATAGCGTCGCTTAAGAACTTCATATCTCCATCGTTGTCCGGTATGGGCAACGGTGCAGTTGGTTCGAAAGCAACCGTAGGCGATACTTTGACATGGCCCGCGGGGATCGGAATATTGTGCAATACTTCTCCCGAAGTATTGTGCAATATTCCTTTTCCCACCTTCCGTTGAGTCGGCGAGGACAAGTATAGGACACATGTAGTGACACCCTACATCAATAGTTAAAACATAAGTACAGTTAATATATAAGTTTGTTTAATACATAAGTAATTACATAAGCAAGTAAGTAGTAAGTAATTAATTACCTCGGGAATACTCTTCAAACCGACGTTGCAACTCCCGGTTTCACTCTCCATTTGTATTTCAGGTTGGAGCTGAACCGGAAGTTGCTTGTCTTTATTCGTATTCACCAAGAGTGCCACTTGCTCCGATAAGATTCTGAGCTTCTCTAATACTTCCTCGTTGGAAGGTTTTTGGCGCTTCTCTTGAGGAAAAAAGCTTTTGGGAGTTACGCCAAATCCTTTCCCCCTCACTCGACCGGAATACTCAGGGACATTAAACACTTTCCCAAGAATGTCCCTGCACGTATCCTTGTTGCCCTCTTGAGTTTCAGAACTTTGTTCAATAGTTTCCTAAAATACATGTAACATTAAAAAGATAAGTTCAATAGCATTTTTAAAATACAATATTAAAAAATATTAAAGTGATAATATACTTACACAAAGTTCTACAACTTTCTTGACATTTTCATTATCAACCACTCCTTCTTTGTTAACACGCGCTTCCTTCCATAAGATATGACGACCCAAGGGTTGATCGGCTTGGGTGTCTTTTCTCTATTCGTTAAAATCATAAACAAAATAATACAAATTAGTTACACACTATAGTTTATAATACAAATTACAAGTGATGTTTAATTACTTACAATTTTTTGTTCAAGGCGTGCATATCCCATACGTGATTTCTTGTATGGGTGTTTTGGGTTGCTTGCCCGTTCGCGATTTGCCTTACTAATATTCTATATAAAAAAAAAATAGCAATTGTGTAAAAATTTAAAATACGCTACGAATATGAATAATAAAACACAAATGCTAATAAATTAATCACTTACGACAAACGCCGGGTCAGAACGTTTGGAAACAAATGCACTCCATTCATCCTTTGATATATAATGTTGATATATCTTTGGAGGTTCAGCATTTGTGTTTCCTTCTCTATCTTTTAGATAGAAATTTGAGAGATGGGATCTAAATCCACGATGGATTTTCCCAGCAACTCTCAAAACATATGACTTTCGTTCCTCATCAAGAACAAAAGTGGTCTGCAATGAAAACAATTATAAGTAATGTATTTTACAGAAAAAAAATTATAAATGACAAAAGAGTAGATCAAAATATTTACTTGAATGTCATTCCAGATGATATCTTTGGCATCCTTCAACGCCTTATCTCTCCAGTTGTCTATTGTTATTGGGACATTTTGACGAACAACAGCCCCAATGTAGCTTACAAACATGGAGCTGTTGGGGTCAACTGGCTGACCACTCTCGTTCCAGCCAACCTAATAAACTCATATAGTAAGTACATGCCCTAAACCCTAAAAAAAGATAAAAAAACACACAGCAAACAGAGTATATATAGTATACCTCAAATTTAATGCCACTGCTCCGTGCTTTAATCACCCTTTGCATGATAGTTGCACCACGTTTGACTTCTTTTTCGTAAGTCTTAGAGGTGCCAACTTCTTCATTTTGAACTTCTAAATCTTTGTTTGTATCCATTTAACTACAACAAGTTCAACATGCACTTTAGTATAACATCAACAAGCTCAACATGGATCATGCATTATTATAAACAAACTCAACATGTATCAGTATATCTTAAAAAAGCTCAACATGCATTCTAATGATTACAAAAATTTAATAACATCAATACCTGAATAATGATGGTTCGAAGAAAGACGAAATGCAAAGAAAAGAGGGTTTGCAGAAAGTTCACAGAAATATGGTTCACAGAAATACGGTTTGAAGAAATACGTAATGAGGGTTACGTATTTCAATGAAAATATATTGTGTGAAATGGGAGAGATGATCTTGGATGGAAATAAGGTTCGAAATGAAGGAGATGATCGTGGAAATAAGGTTCGTAAAGGACGGGATGATAGGGTTTGCAAAAGAAGAGAAGAAATGAAGGTTGAGATGAAGGTTACGTAATGAAGAGGAAACTGAAGAGGTAACTGTTATATATACGTAACACTTTTACAGCGCTTTTTATAAGCCTTTTACAGCGCTTATTTTGTAAAGCGCTCTAAAAGGCTTCTTTAGTTAAATTTTTAAAAGGCTCTTTTACAGCGCTTTTTTCAAATAAGCGCTGTAAAAGACCTCCGTGTGTTATTATGTTATTTGAATGCCTTTTACAGCGCTTTTTTCAAATAAGCGCTGTAAAAGACCTCCGTGTGTTATTATGTTATTTGAATGCCTTTTACAGCGCTTTTTTCAAATAAGCGCTGTAAAAGACCTCCGTGTGTTATTATGTTATATGAATGCCTTTTACAGCGCTTTCACACATAAGCGCTCTAAAAGGCTTCTTTAGTTAAATTTTTAAAAGGCTCTTTTACAGCGCTTTTTTCAAATAAGCGCTGTAAAAGACCTCCGTGTGTTATTATGTTATATGAATGCCTTTTACAGCGCTTTCACACATAAGCGCTCTAAAAGGCTTCTTTAGTTAAATTTTTAAAAGGCTCTTTTACAGCGCTTTTTTCAAATAAGCGCTGTAAAAGACCTCCGTGTGTTATTATGTTATTTGAATGCCTTTTACAGCGCTTTTACACATAAGCGCTCTAAAATGTCTCTTTATGTTAATTTTAAGAGGCTCTTTTACAGCGCTTTTCCCAAATAAGCGCTGTAAAAGACCTCCGTGTGTTATTATGTTATATGAATGTTTTTTAAAGCCTTTTACAGCGCTTTTCCACATAAGCGCTCTAAAATGTCTCTTTATGTTAATTTTAAAAGGCTCTTTTACAGCGCTTTTTCCAAATAAGCGCTGTAAAAGGCCTTATTGTTTTTGTGTTTTGTTATGTTATGTTATTTTTTAAACAAGCTCAACATGCATGCAAAACCCACATAGTAGTAACTGGTCACCACAAAAATCCCTTCCTCTTCACCAAACTCTTCTCCTTTTATGCATCTTCTTCACAAACATCAAAGCTTACTCTTTCACAATTCAATCTCCACCTCAACACCCTTTTTATCTCTTTACATTCTCTTTCCTTCTTAAATCGAAACTTAATTGGTATTCAGGATCATTGCCATGTTGCGAAAAATGGGTTTGTGTCTGGTGTTTTTGGGGATTCCCATGATGCGTACAAGGTGTTTGAAGAAATGGGTTTGTGTCTGATGTTTTTTGGATTCCCATGATGCGTACAAGGTGTTTGAAGAAATGGGTTTGTGTCTGATGTTTTTTGGATTCCCATGATGCGTACAAGGTGTTTGAAGAAATTAGGTGTCTGATGAATATTATTTTTAAAGCTTTTTTACAGCGCTTTGTCAAATAAGCGCTGTAAAATGTCTTTTTTACTCACTTTCAAAAGAGTCGTTTACAGCGCTTTGTGTGAAAAGCGCTGTAAAAGGTATAAAACACTCATTATTTTATTTTTAAAAGGATCTTTTACAGCGCTTTTTAAGATAAGCGCTGTAAAATGTCTCTTTATTTTATTTTTGTGTTTGGTTTATTTGGGTTGGGATGACATTAAAAACATTTTTATCATTGTTTATTGGATTAAAAATATTGTTATCATTGTCTTTATCACAATACTTTAGGAGATGATGAATTATTAGAAATGAGTATTCTGAAGAATCTATATATATATATGCACTGAGCAAAAGAGAATCTCTCTATTCAGTTCAGTTCAGTTCATGTAAATTACTAATTTATATTCAGTTCAGTTCATGTAAATCAAGCTAAATATAAAACACTCATTGTTACATGAACTTGGTATAAAACACTCAAATCAAGCTAAATATAAGCAGAAAATAAATTAATCAGAAAATAAATTAATCAGAACTTAGTATAAAACACTCAATTCAGATTACATGCATATTTACAATAACACAGTTCAGATTACATGCATAGCTTATATAAAACAATTAAACATATATATACATTAAGATGCCCTTCTTCTTTTCCTGGTGACATTCACATTTGTTTGTCCATTTACAATACGAAACGATGGATTAATCCAAATTCCCTCATCATGATCATCTCTAAGATATAAACCATCATCAGTTGAATCAATTTCATGTGGTTGTTGTGATGTTGCAAATAAAAGATCATTACCAACATCTTCATCATTATTGTTATCATCACTTATTTTATTGGTCGATAGGACAACAGACCATTTATCATTAGAAGGATCAGTGACATAAAACACTTGTTGAGCTTGCGACGCTAAAATAAAAGGCTCGTCTTTGTATCCCACCCTATTAAAATCGACAAGCAAGAATCCTGACTCATCAATCCGAACGCCATTATTATTATCGACCCACTTGCAACCAAATATGGGAACACGAAACATTGTGTAGTCTAACTCCCATATGCGCTCGATAACCCCAAAATATGATAGATTTGCATATATTGGGTTTTTGTCTTTTGCACTTGAGACATGCATCGCTTCAGCTACGAGAGTGACTCCACTATTTTGCATAGTGGTCTGATCATCTTGTTCTTTGGTATAAAATGTGTAGCCGTTAATAACATAACCAGTGTAAGAAAAGACATGTAAGCTCGGACCATTTGCTAGCCACCTCAATCTATTTGAAATTGATCCGGGGTCTATATCAAATTTTGACATTATGTGATTTTTTAACCATGTTACAAAACTTCGATTGTGCTCTCGAGTTATCCAATTTTGATTCCTATTCATGTTCAAACGAGATAACTGATCAATGTGTATTGTAACATACGGTTGAACCTCATCATCATTGTGCAGAACATACAATTGTGCCTGCTCCCATTCTGTCCTTGATATAGTCAGTAGTCTCCTTCCAGTTATCCCTTCTCCTGATAGTCTTCCCGAATGACGAGACATGGGAAGCCCTATGGATTCAACATTGGACAGATATTCAGTACAAAATTCAGCAGCCTCTTCAACAATGTATCGTTCAGCAATACAACCTTCTGGTCGACTTCTACTTTTTACGTACCCTTTTAATATTTTCATATATCGTTCTATCGGATACATCCATCTCATATAAGCTGGCCCACAAAGTTGTGTCTCCTTAACCAGATGAACAGTAAGGTGAACCATTATATCAAAAAACGATGGTGGGAAATACATTTCAAGCTCACACAAAGTAACAACAATTTCCCTCTGCAATGTCGGTAATTTCTGAGGGTCGATCACTTTACTACAAATTTCCCTGAAGAAGAAACATAATCTAGTTAAGGCTAGTCGAACTTTTTCAGGTAAAATGGAACGTATACCTATTGGTAGCAAATGCTCCATTATAATATGACAATCATGGGTCTTCAAACCTTTTAACTTGAGGTCTTTCATACAAACCAAATTTTTAATGTTCGAAGAGTATCCTTCTGGAACTTTAACTTCGTGTAGAAATTTACATAAAACAATTTTTTCCTTTCTAGATAGAGTATGAGCGGCTGGAGGTAGATATGTGCGATTTCCTTTCTTTACTGGAGCCAGTTCATTTCTTATTCCCATATCGACCAAGTCCAATCTTGCATTGACGCCATCTTTAGACTTTCCTGGAACATTGAGTAACGTACCAATAACACTTTCAAATACATTTTTTTCAATATGCATCACATCGAGGAAATGTCTTACATACAATGACTTCCAATATGGCAATTCAAAGAAAATTGACTTTTTCTTCCACCCAGTTTTCACCAGCTCTCCCGCAAAAGGTTTGCCAAATTTATTGGTCAAACCTTGTACTTTTTCAAGTATTTGATATCCAGTCGGTGCTAAAGGAGCTTTACCTTCCTCTGATTTTCCATTGAATGCATTTCTCCACCCACGATACTGATGACTATAAGGTAAAAATCTACGATGTCCAAGAAACACATTCTTCTTACAATGTTTCAACCGCATCCAATTTGTACTCTCTTCACATATAGGACATGCACACTGACCTTTAATGCTATATCCTGATAAATTACCATATGCTGGAAAATCATTAATTATGCCGAACAACATAACCCTTAAATTGAAACATTCTTTCTTATACCCATCATAAACTTCCACACCTGTCTCCCACATACTTTTTAAATTTTCGATTAGAGGAGTCAAGTATACGTCGATATCATTCCCCGGTTGTTTGGGTCCAGAAATTAACAGAGACAACATCATAAACTTACGCTTCATACATAACCATGGAGGTAGGTTATATATTACCAAAATCACAGGCCACGTGCTATGTGAGATGCTTTGAAGACCATGTGGATTCATTCCATCAGTAGAAAGTGCAAGTCTTAGATTTCTTGACTCTATCCCGAATTCAGGATACTCGTGATCAATTTTTGCCCATTGTGGGGAATCTGCAGGGTGTCGAAACATTCCATCTCTAATTCTTTCATCTGCATGCCATGTCAAGTGTTTTGAATCTTCTTCACTGCGATACATGCGCCTAAATCTTGGTATTATAGGAAAATACCACACGACTTTTGCTGGAGTAGATTCTTTCTTCTTATATCGAGAGACATTGCATTTCGGACACGCCTTAAGTAGTTCATATTCGTTTCGAAATAAAATGCAATCGTTAGGACACGCATGAATCCTTTCGTAACTCATTCCAATAGAACACAAAATCCGTTTAGCCTCGTAGGTTCGACTGGGAAGTTCATTATCATCTGGCAACATATCTTTTATGAGTGTTAATAATTCCGTAAAGCTTTTATCAGACCATCCATTACTCGCTTTTAAGTTGTACAACTTTAATATCGCTGACAGTCTTGTGAATTTAGTACAACCATTATATAATTCTTTCTCTGCATCACTCAACAAACTTTCAAACATTTTAGGACAATCTCGAAGATCTTCTTCAACTGCTTTTGCAATCTCATCAACTCGGTCCGGCTCATATGTATCTGTATCGAAATCAGTTGAAGCATATGTAGAACTATTCTCAAAATTAATGTTTCCTTTTTTTTTCTCACCATGTCTTATCCAACATGTGTAGCTTTGATCAATTCCATTACATACTAGATGTCCTTCTAATTCATCTTCTCTAACACGTTTTCCAAAACAACATTTTAAACAAGGACAAACTACTCTATTTGGATCTTTTGCATTCTTCACTGCAAACTCAACAAACTCCTTCACTCCAATTTCATACTCTTTTGACAATCGATTGGCTGAAATCCATTTCCTATCCATATTATACCACCTATATAAATGCAGTAACAAAAATAATAAGCTTTCAAAACATATCAACAAGTTTAAAAAAGAAACCAATATCAACTAACAATTTCAAAAACAGAACAGATCATGTGGTATGAGTTTTTGACAATTTTTGGCAATTTCAAAACAGAACAGATCATGTGGTATGAGTTTTTGACAATTTTTGACAATTTCAAAACATAACAGATCATGTGTAAAAAATACCTTAGACAACGTAGATGGCCGCACAGTACGTAGAGGATATTAGGGTTCGCAACGTATATAATTATTTGAAAGATGTATTTTACAGCGCTTGTGAAAAAAGCGCTGTAATAGGTAGTTAAATTCAATGAAAGCGCATGTGTTTTACAGCGCTTGTGAAAAACGCGCTGTAATAGGTAGTTAAATTCAATGAAAGCGCATGTATTTTACAGCGCTTGTGAAAAAAGCGCTGTAATAGGTAGTTAAATTCAATGAAAGCGCATGTATTTTACAGCGCTTGTGAAAAAAGCGCTGTAACTGATACGCGAAAGCGCTTCCTTTTACAGCGCTTTTTTGACAAGCGCTGTAAAAGCCTTATAACGTGATGCGCAAACGTTATATGACCTACTACAGCGCTTGGCATCAAAAGCGCTGTAAAAGGTTCCGTTATTTTTAAAATATAATTACAACAGCGCTTGTGTTTAGCAAGCGCTGTAAAATGGGCGCTGTTAAATGTCATTTTTGGCGTAGTGACTGCGGAAAAATGTAAAAACTTGACATACTTATTCTCAATGGAGATACATAGAAGCCAATGAGAGTTGTCCTCCCTTCATATATCCAACTGCGACAATTTGCAACAAATCATTTTTGAAAATGAAGAACTTGTGAAATTATCCAATGCTGAAGTGTGTTTTCCAAAACTAACAGATATAAAGGTCTATGATTGCAACAAAATGAAAAGCCTTTTCTCTATTTCTATGATTAGAATGCTTCCAAAGTTGAGAAGTCTATCTATATCAATTGCTCTTAAACAAAAAGAAGTTTTTAGACATGGCGGTGGAGACAACACTCTCAATGATATGTGTCTTCCAAACCTAACACACATATGGCTAGATGACCTTCCATGTTTTGTTCATATATGCAAGTGTGTTAAGTTAAAGGCGCCCAAACTTCAATCTCCTTTCATAACTTCATGCCCTAAAATTGCTCCAAGCTTTAAAGAAATTCAAGCAACTCAACATCGTCACAAAATAAGAGTATTGATACATTCTCTATCTTTATTTTGACTATTTTTCCTAATTTTTTTAAAGAATAAAGCTAAAAACGTATTCTCTAACACATACATTCTAACACACTATTTTCTATTTTTTATATTTTGAAAACATTTTCTATTTTTATTTTTTAAAATATGAATTCATTTTAATTTGTTCTTAAAGAGATAAGAGATTATTGAAGTAAACTTTGTGTATATTTTAATTTGTTAACCAAGAAAAATGTCAAAAACATTATTTTTATTATTTCAAGAAATACATCATCTCTTGATAGCATGTCATCTTGTCTTCAAGAAGTACATCAAACTACTAGAAATTTCTCCTTTAGTGACCGATTTAGAGACTGAATATTTTCAGTCACACTAGCGACAAAAATAGAGATTGTAATTTTGAACCTCAAAAATAAATATTTGTGTGTCACTAAATCGGTCTCTAACGAAATTTAGAGACCGAAATAGCTGTTATTACTAATTTGAAATTAGATAAGTCTAGAACCATGTAAAATTTCTATGTAAGAATCTAGAAGTGCTTTAATTATAGAAAATTGTGGGAAGTATCTAGAAGTGGGTATTAATTAGGAAGCTCCTAGAAATGTGTCTAGAGTTTTCTATTTATACCTATAAATATGTAATACCCCGATATTTCAAAGCGAGGGTGTATTTTTTTTTTTTCAAAAGAAATTAAAATAAAACAGAGAAATAAATGAGGTAATAACTTTGGATAAATAATCGAGTCATTATAACTTATAAGCAGCAGAAAAATTTCTCAAAATATGAATCCAAAATATTTACACATCAAAAAGTGGTACATGTAACCCACCGAAAATAACATGTCAAGCTGACAATATTAGTAAATGTAAAGTTTTCCAGTTCAAAATAACGTAATCCAAAAAAACATAAGTTCTCTCTATGTCATCCTAATCTGATCATTCTTCAAAAAATATTATAGCTATACACCCTGAGTGATCTCCACGCGCCCCGTGAGATCCTCCTAACATAGCTCCAGTCAAGCATTCCCATCTACATTCCCATCCGCAGGGTACGAACCGGTAGGATCGTCCTGGCTCTCATCTGAGGGCAAAGCCCATATTTCCACAATAGTTGTAAAGGGTCACCATCCGAAATTAACAAGTAACACATGACATTTAAGTTTTTACATGCACAAAATAACCTTTCAACTTATCATGCACCTTAAAAGGGTTTTCCACATGCTAAAAGTTCATATAACACATGCCAAATAACAATGAAAACAAAATAAGGTTCTCAATCCATCAAGTAATATATAACTAACCAAGACATTGATAAATCAATGAGCAATCTGTTATCTAACTCAAAATAAGAATTTCTACTAAGCCAATCGATTTCCTGAAGGTTTTTAGTGAAATTTGAATTATGGGCTTAATTCAATCGATTGGGCAATCGATTGACAGCATATCTCAGCCCCTGACTTAATGCCAATCGATTTCCAAATCGATTTCCGTCAGTTTTGCTGAATTCCTGCATGGCCAAATCGATTTGGGTAATCGATTTCATAAATAGTTGAGCCCCTGTAACTTCCCAAATCGATTGGGAAATCGATTTTATAAATAGTTGAGCCCCTGTAACTTCCCAAATCGATTTGGAAATTGATTTCCCTGCTTATCCTTCCAAAAATACATAGAATCCTGGGCTGAATTCAATCGATTGGTAAATCGATTGATTGGTTCCTGAGCCCCTGGTTTCGAGCCAATCGATTTCCTAATCGATTTGGTGAGGGATTCTTAATGAAAACAGAATCCTGGGCTGAATTCAATCGATTGGTAAATCGATTGATTGGTTCCTGAGCCCCTGACTTAAGGCCTAATCGATTGGGCAATCGATTTCTTAACTGATTCCTTTGAAAATTGATTTCGAAATCGATTGGCTAATCGATTTTGTTCATTTGGCCAAGCCCCTGTCTTTCATCCAATCGATTGGGAAATCGATTTCCCTGATCAGTTTTCCAAAAATTCATGAATTAACCTAAGTCATTCCTAATCAAGTCCACAACCTAACACTTAGCAATTCCTACGCGATTACTACGACACACGAAGGTTCGATAACCATCATACTCACACACAATACACAACACATAGCACTTAACACCTTCATCTCAGTTATCACGATAAATCAAAATTCGAATCACTCAATCATAAACTCAAATCAAACATGACTCGCGTGCCAGGCACCCTAATGCAATGCGTATATGCCAAAATGCATGGACTCGGAATTCCAAACCAAAACCCTCCTCGAAGGGCCGTAAATCATAATTGTACCGCCTATCGCAGGCCAAAGTACCAATTACCGAGGTGCCACCTATCACAGGTCAGCACCATTTACTAAAAAGCATAAATCATAAACGTACCACCTATCACGGGTCAGTACTGTTTACCGAGGTGCCACCTATCACGGGTCAGCACGATTTATTAAAAGAAAAAGCGTAAACCGTAAACGTACCGCCTATCACAGGCCAAAGTACTATTTATCGAGGTGCCACCTATCACGGGTCAGCACGATTTACCAAAATGAAATGCATAAGCATACACAGACTCCATCCACCACAATCGTTAAGCGAATGCAGATATTAAAAGATTCCCCATTTTTAATAC
>NC_021164.2:51077625-51092691 GCF_000331145.2 Cicer arietinum | reverse complement strand
AACGCAATCCACCACTCAAACACAACAAGTTTCATTTACTCAAAATCATATATAAATGAGTTTAAATCCATTTTCTACGAAACATTCATCAATATAACCAAAACCTAACTCTAAGATTTTACCCATAAAGCCTTAGATTCATTTTCCCCCAAATCAACACTTCAACCCTAACAAATTCCTTTCCACACAACCACAAATAAGTCCCTAAATGCAAACTAGAAGTTTGGAAGGAGCCTTTACCTTCACGTTAGCTTTAACGTTCGATTACGGTACCGCGAGTAAATCCGGTAAAATCTCCGCTCGCAACGTTGCCTCCAAAGTTGGTTCCCTAAAACCGTAGCGTGGTAGTGAGCAACTTTCCCTTCTATCTCTTCGCGAAACGAAGCTTAGATCTAGATGAAACGGGGAGGTTTGTGTTTGACGGTTTTGAAATCCCTAACTCCGTTTTCGAATCCGAGAAGGAGGAAGGAGTTGGGAACTTGATCTTTCTCACCCACTAACCTTGGGTTTCTATTCTTGAAGCCAAAGAAAGAAAAAGAAAGCAAAACCAAGAAGAAGAAAAATGGAGATGGAGGGTGAGTGCGAGGCAGAGGAAGAAGATGGAAAAATGTTCTTTTCTCTCCTTTGTTTTTCTTTCCCTTCTTTTTTCCTTTCTTTCCTTTTTATATCCTTTTCTTTTCCTTTTCCTTCCTTCTAATTTCCTTTTTCCTCCAAACAACCATATATATATATATATTAATTATAACTTAACAAATATCTCAAAATATCTAGATATTTGTTAAATTCCCATTTCACCCGTAACGCATTAAATTCTTCGTAAAAGATTCACTGCAGTTAATTCAATTTATTTATCGACGAGTAATTCTAATCGGCATCAAAATATCTTTTTGATCATATAAACTCCAAAGTATTTAATAACTTTGGCTAAAAAGCCTTCGAGCCAATATCCAAAATACACAAAAATACATAAAGTATGCTTTAAAATTATGGGCCTTACAAAATACCTCATTGTACTTGACATTAAGCATCAAGAAAATTGTGAGCTTTCTATTAAAAATACCTTCCTTTCTCTAACAAAGTGGTATCTAGAGCTTGGTAGTTGAGAAATGGCGACTCTTGATTAAACTACTTTCCACTTTCCTCTTCTAAAAAAACAGAATTATGTAAAATGGTGCATTCACATGAAAGCATTGCTTGACTCTCAAGGTATATGGGAGATTGTCGAAAAAGGCTATAATGAGCCACAAGATGAAGAGGGGTTGTCTCAAGTTGAGAAGGAAGTTTTGGCAAAGACAAGGAAGAATGATCAACAATCTCTTACTGTCATTCATCAATGTTTGGATGTTTCTACGTTTGAGAAGGTTGCCGATGCTACGAATTCAAAGTAAGCTTGGAAGATTTTGGAGAAATCACTCCAATGCATTGACAAAGTGAAGAAGATAAGACTTCAATCTCTAAGTGGAGATTTCGAAGCTTTGAAGATGAAGGATTCCAAATCAATTTCAGATTATTGCTCAATGCTGAAGACAATTGTGAATCAAATGAAGAGATATGGAGACAAGATAGAAAATATTCGTGTAGCAGAGAAAATTCTAGTTCCTTGACTCCTAAGTTCGATTATGCGGTATGTGTTATTGAGAAATTAGAAGGTTCATTGCAATCTCAAGAAGAAAGAATGAAGAAAAGGCAAGAGGAGCCATTAGAGAAAGTTCTCAAGATGATCAAAGCTTCGTTGAAAGATGATAGAGGATTCAATAGTAAAAAAATACATGGATGTGAACACGGAAGAGGACGAAAATATGGTCGTTGCCAAGGAGGAAGAGGAAGAGGTTTCAACCGTGAACCAAACTACGAAGAAAGTCACCCATCACCAAGAATTTGTGGAAGAGGTTATGGCTATTATCAAAGTGAAAAAAGGTATGACAAATCTAAAGTTGAATGTTATAACTGTCAAGAATTTGGCCATTTTTCTTGGGAATGTTGTAATGCTCCTAATCAAGATGAAGAAGAGGTTAATCTTATTGAAGAAGAGGTTAATCTTATTGAAGAAGATGAAGAGTCAACTTTTTTGCTAACACTCAAGGAATAAGATAGAGATGCTAACAATTCATGGTACTTGGACAATGGTGCAAGTAACCATATGTGTGGATGCAAAGAGAAATTTGTGGAGCTTAATGAAAAGAGGGTGGGATACAAAGACGAGCCTTTTATTTTAGCGTCGCTAGCTCAACAAGTGTTTTATGTCACTGATCCTACTGATGATAAATGGTATGTTGTCCTATCGACCAATAAAATAAGTAATGATAACAATAATGATGAAGATGTTGGTAATGATCTTTTATTTGCAACATCACAACCACATGAAATTGATTCAACTGATGATGGTTTATATCTTAGAGATGATCATGATGAGGGAATTTGGATTAATCCATCGTTTCGTATCGTTAATGGACAAACAAATGTGAATTCCACCAGGAAAAGAAGAAGGGCATCTTAATGTACATGTTTAATTGTTTTATATAAGCCATGTAATCTCAATTGAGTTCATGTAATTTAATTGTTTGAACATGTTTAATTGTTTTATATAAGCAGCCATGTATTTGATTTTCTACTTATATTTATTTTCTGCTTATATTTAGCTTGATCTTAGTGTTTTATACTAAGTTCATGTAATTTAATATAAACTAGTAATTTACATGAACTAGACATAATATAAACTAGTAATTTACATGAACTGAACTGAACTGAAAAAAAAAATCCAAATATAGGTAATTTACATGAATTGAACTGAATATAAAAGGCGCTGTAAAAGGCTTGTAAAAAAACAGTCATATAACATAAGAAAACAAAGAGGTCTTTTACAGTGCTTACTCTACAAGCGCTATAAAAGAGCCTTTTAAAAATAAAATAAGAAGGCCTTTTAGAGCGCTCATTTGAAAAAGCGTTGTAAAAGACTTTTAAAAAAACATTCATATAACAAAAGAAAACAAAAAAGTCTTTTACAGCGCTTATTCTACAAGCGTTGTAAAAGAGCCTTTTAAAAATAAAATAAGGAGGCCTTTTAGAGCGCTTATTTGAAAAAGTGTTGTAAAAGGCTTTTAAAAAAAAACAGTCATATAACATAAGAAAACAAAGAGGTCTTTTGCAGCGTTTATTATACAAGTGCTGTAAAAGAGCCTTTTTTAATATAAAATAAGAAGGCCTTTTAGAGCGCTTTTCCAACAAGCGTTGTAAAAGGCTTAGGTCTTCATACTCTGAGAAAGATCTAATTGAATTAAAGGAAGACTGGTGTCAGTATGTGCTTGAAATGAAAATTATTTGATTTGTTGAGAAATAGCATGTTGCAAGGGATCTAAATATATAGTAGCTAGTCATGTTCTGTGTAATAATGTTAGTTATATGTATATGAATAGGGCACAATATATGAATATGTATATGAATATGTGATGTTGTACAATATCTGAATATGTATATGTAGTTATATGGATATGTGTTGTTGTACAATATATGAATATGTATATGAGTATAGTTCTGTTGTTGTGTAAATTAAGTTATATAGTTCTGTTTTTGTGTACTATATAACAAAAGAAAACAAAAAGGTCTTTTACAGCGCTTGTAGAATAAGCGTTGTAAAAGAGCCTTTTAAAAATAAAATAAGGAGGCCTTTTAGAGCGCTTATTTGAAAAAGCGATGTAAAAGGCTTTTAAAAAAAATAGTCATATAACATAAGAAAACAAAGAGGTCTTTTACAGCGCTTATTATACAAGCGCTGTAAAAGAGCATTTTAAAAATAAAATAAGAAGGCCTTTTATAGCGCTTTTCCAACAAGCGCTGTAAAAGGCTTAGGTCTTTTAGAGCGCTTTTCCAACAAGCGTTGTAAAAGGCTTCTAAAAAAACGCTGTAATAGGGTTTTATATATAACAGTATATCGCTTCAGTTTCCTCTTCATTACGTAAACTTCACTATCATCTCCTTTTCATCGTTCTTCTCTTCATTTGCGAACCTTATCATCTCTTCCATTACGAACCATATTTCCATGATCATCTCTCTTATTTCGAACCATATTTCCATCCACGACAATCTCTCTGATTACGAACCATATTTCCACCATCTCTTTTCATTGAAATATGTAACCCTCATTACGTATTTCTTCGAACCATACTTTAGTTTCTACGAACCCTCATTTCTACGTATTACGTATTTCTTTGAACCCTCACTATTCAGGTATTGATGTTATTAATTTTTTGTTATCACTAAAATGTATGTTGAACTTATACTGATACGTACTTAGACTACTGCATGTTGAACTTGTTGAAGTTATACTGAACTGCATGTTGAACTTGTTGTAGATAAATGGATACCAACAAAGATTTAGATCGTCAAAATGAGGAAGTTGTCAACCCTAAGACATATGAAAATGAAGTCAAACATGGTGCAACCATCATGCAAAATGTCAACGTGAAATACAAATGGAGAGTGAAAATGCGAGTTGCAACATTTGTCTCAAAAGTCTTTCTGAGGTAATTAATTACTTACTTATGTAATTACTTATGTATTAACCATACTGTATTAACCATTAATTTAGGGTGTCATTCCTTGTGTGCTGTACTTATCCTCCCCTACTCATCGCAAGGTCGGAAAAGGAACATTGTACAATACTTCGGGAGAAGTATTGCACAACACACCGATCCCTACGGGCCATGTCAAAGTATCACTTGTTATTGCTTTGGAACCAAATGCACCGTTGCCTATACCGGACAACGATGCAGATAAGGTATGTTTAATTAATTGGTAGTTATGTGGCATGGTCCACACATTTTGTTGCCCTTGATAAGGTATGTTTAATTAATTGAAATGTATGTTTAATTGATATGTATATTTAATTGCTGATTTTTTTTCCGCTGCTAACTTTAATTTCACATTTATATTTAGATTCTGAAAAAGCCTAAAGGGAATTATATGAAGATTCCCAGAAACGAGTCAATTACATCGCCGGAAAAGGTTTGTCACATTTATTCTGTAAGGTTTGTCAGTTTTTCATATTCAATAAACTAACATTTAACCTCATTTTTTTAGATTCAATCAAATAAATCACCCGCATAGCAAAATAAAGCCGGCAAACCTCAAAAATTAGAGGGTAATAAAGCTGGCAAACTTCAAAAGCTAGAGGGTAATAAAGCTGCCAAAGTTGCTGCTAAAAAACTGGATCGGGGAAAATCAGTCGTTGTTGCTCCTAAAATAAGTCAGTCATGCCTTGCTAAATATGGGTCATGTCTTGACATCTAAGTAAAAAGGAATATGGGCAGCAACGACGATTCACGCATCATAAGCATGAATAAAGCTATATTCAGAGATGAATATGAAGAATTTCTTGAAAAGGGGAACATATACGAACTTCTCAACCATAAGGAGCTGAGTGCTACTATCATCAGCTTATACATTAGGTAAATAATACTTTTAATTGCATTTATTGGTAATTAATCTAATTTGAAATTTTCATTGAAGGTTTTTGTATGAGAAGTTGGTGTGCTTGCGCAGATTTTTAAGTAGATATTCATTCATGTCTCCGCATAAGCTTTCGATGTGTAAACTCGATCTAGTGAATGTAAAGAAATACATTGTAGATATGTTATTAGGAAATATAGAGAAAGATAAGTTGTTCTTTGCACCATATAATTCAGGGTACGTAATTATATATTATTTATTTATATTTTTTTTAATTTATTAGATCTTATATTTATTAGTTGTGTAAACAAAATTGCCAACCAAATTTTTGTTGTTGTAGGGCACATTGGGTGCTATTTGCAATCAATGCGACCTCTGAAGTTATATACTATTTAGATCCCTTGTACGAAAATTACAACAATCACTTCGATATAAAGACTATGTTCGACACGTAAGTAATATTCATTTATTTCTTACATATATATATATAAATAATGTGTTTGTTAATGTTATAATAATCACATTTATTTCTAATAACATCACATGGATTCCAATAAAGGTTTGAAATATATGCCTTTAAATTTTCATTTACAAATATATGCCTTTACAATCAATGCACAAATATTTTATTGACTTATATGTTTTATTTTATAGTGCCCTCGTCAAACTAACAACATCGACTGTGGGTACTTGTATTGCGATTCATGAAGGAGATTATTGATAGGAATCAAACTATTATCCCAGAAACGGTACGATATTTTCGTATTTGATTTTCATATATAAATTATGTATATATTTGATTCTAACTTATTTATGTTCAATTTTTATATTGCACAGTACTTCGACAATTCCAGTCCAACATACTCTGTGAAAGATCTAATTGAATTAAAGGAATACTGGTGTGAGTATGTGCTTGAAATGAAAATTATTTGATTTGTTGGGAAATAGCATGCTGCAAGGGATCTGAATATATGGTAGCTAGTTATGTTCTGTGTAATAATGTTAGTTATATGTATATGAATAGGGCACAGTATCTGAATATGTATATGAATATGTGATGTTTTACAATATCTGAATATGTATATGTAGTTATATGAATATGTGTTGTTGTACAATATCTGAATATGTATATGAATATAGTTCTATTGTTGTGTAAATTAAGTTATAAAGTTAAGTTGTATAGTTCTATTTTTGTGTACTGATTGTGAAATGATTGCGTGAACTGATTCTGGATGAAAATGATTTTGGAAAAAAAATTAAAAGACAGCGCTTTCTAAAACAAATGCCATAAAAAACCAAAAAGTGCTTTTTAAAAATTTCATTTACAGCTTTTTAAATAAAACTAAAATAAGAATGCACCTTTTACAGCGCTTATTTGAACAAGCGCTGTAAAAGGTGCATAATAATGCATATTTTGAATGCACCTTTTACAACGCTTATTTGAAAAAATGTTGTAAAAGGTTCATTATAATGCATATTTTGAATGCACCTTTTACAGCACTTCTTCAAATAAGCGCTGTAAAAGGTGCATAATAATGCATATTTTGAATGCACCTTTTACAGCGTTTTTTTAAATAAGCGCTGTAAAAGGTGCATAATAATGCATATTTTGAGTGCACATTTTACAGCGCTAATTTGAAAAAGTGTTGTAAAAGGTGCATAATAATGCATATATTGAGTGCACATTTTACAGCGCTTATTTAAAAAAGCGTTGTAAAAAATGCATAATAATGCATATATTGAATGGACATTTTACAGCATTTTTTCATATAAATGCTGTAAAAGGTGCATAACAAGCGCGCAATATATCTACATTTTTTATAGCGCTTTTTAATCTTTTTACAGCGCTCGATTCTACAGCGCTTGTTTTTTTTTTTTTTTTTTGAAAAAGCACTATAAATGGCTTAAAAAAAGCTGTAAAATCCTATTTTTCGCGTAGTGTAATCTAATTAAAAATAAAGTTAAAGTGTTTTCTTGTTTTCACTCTTTGCATGTGAGCATTGCAGGGATTAATGATGCATGTTATGTTGAAATCTTTGATATGCATATTTGAAGGGTGTGATATTTTGAGTTTTGTGTGTTGATGATTATAAGATGTCATGGTATGAATTTTATTGTGATTTGAATTTGAGTGTTGTGCTTTGAATATGTGATGATATAAGTTGCAAGTAGATTTTTCTTTGGATAAATGATGATTAAAGGGGAATTTTATAAATAGATTGAGAAAGAATATTGCATAAATTCTTAAAATAGATATTTGTATTCTATCAAATTCGCTTAGCGAATTTAAAATCGGGTAAGCGAATTTTTTAGTATGAAAAATGGTTTCTTTCTGTCGAAAATTCGCTGAACGAAGTTTACTCAATTTGGAACAATATTTTAAATGTTTTCTTGATTGTTTTGGTTTAGGGTTTAGCATTTTAGTTACCTAATATGATATTAATGACTTCAAATTCTTTCATGAATGATCTTATAGTTTGTTGCATATTGTATGAACTTTGTGTGATATATGGATTGAATGAATGATTCTATTTTTGAATTTACACACATGCATGTATAAATATAGATTTATAAATATATACTAAGTCATAAGAATAAGTAAAGATATTTTGGTGAATCATATAGTATTTTGATATATTTCTTCGGTAAAGTAAAAATATATATTTTACGGTGAATAGACTGAATTTATTCCTTCGGAAAGAGAGGGGGATAAGTAAAGAAAGGGCAAGTAGGATTCTTCATGACATATGACCTACCTTACTATAGACTAGTATCTAGTATATGGTTTTTCAAAAGAATATAGACTAGTATCCTTTTGAAATACGAGTTTAATTCGATTATGTTACAGTTGAATTTTGAAGTTAGTGATAAGAGGACTTTTCTATACTTAGTATATCAAGTATGGTTGGAAACATTTAAAAATTATTTTTCTTATTTTATGTTACTGAGTTTTATAACTAACTATATATTGTTTGTACGACGTTTTCAAGTATTTAACATTGAAGATCTGAAGAGTAGATCCAAATTAATATATGTACATGTAAAACTCTCCTTTAGTTTATGTGACAGACGGATTGCGTAAACTTTATGCTCGAAACAACATTCTATTGTCTGCTTGATATGACGCTCCCGCAGCCTATCAAGTGGACATTGGCAGGTGACTTTGAGCAAAGTAGTAATTTGTCTCTCGAGTATCTTGGCCTTCTACTTTCTTGCAAACCTTTATTCATTCCAACACATGTCATTAATTATCTAATTACAAAGGAAGACATGACCTATGAAATACATCACAAAGGAAGTCTGATGAAGTCAGAATAAGACAAAGCGATTTTCCTCCATTGTCTTTCGCAACTTCTCACTTACTATACCAAAAGATTCTTCAAGGACTTTTGCATGTTTCTTTTCTTTTACAACCCTGTTCTTCAAATAGATAAGCTGCTGGTTGTCCTCACTCATTTGCCTAATTTGGTGAACCACCATCTCCTGATATGATTTCATGTCATATTTGAGTCTTGACTCATCCCTTGATGACCTTGAGGGCCATATCAGTGTCACGCTTTCACAGCCGCATAAGTGCTAAAATAATCAAGAAGCTCTTGGTTGTTACTCACAAAAAAGAGGAAATGATCACGCACTTATGAAAAAGATAAGGTATCAGGAAACAAAATAAACCATGTTAGCTCTAAGATCAATTTTTTTTTTCTGATCTGATTAATCAAGGAAATCACAGTTGCAAAAAAGCTTATTATTGGTGACAAAGAAATAAATTTCATCGTTGACATGCTAGATCGAGTTTGTCTTTGAGTAATATTTCGATGTGCACATATTGTAGATCACATATCAAACGAACATTGACAAAGAAAATGGGTGGTGTTTGGCTCCCTAAATTAAATTGAAATGATCAGATTCAGTTTTATTAAATTTTGATAGTGGAATTAAAGAATATAAATCTCTATTGATAAGGGGAGAGAAAGAGAGAAAAGAAAGAAGAGATATATTTTGATAGTGGATTTAAGGAATATGGATCTTTGATCCACCATATGAAACTGTAAAAAGCCAGAAATTTTGTGAATTGGGGTTGGAGAATGGGTGAATTTGGAATATGGGTTGTTGTTGGTTTTTTGGTTGGTGCGAGGATGAGCAAGGTTTTGTTTTTATAGATTGATAAAATAAAATAAGATAAAAAAAATGAAAATAAAAATAAAACACAAATTGAATATGAGAGAGAGAGACAAAGAGGATTAACTAGTATTATTCCATTCTATTAGTATATATAGTTGTACTTAATTAGTGAGATAAAAGAAAAATATGAAGAAAATTTTGATTTATGTGAAGTTTGTTTTTTTATTTAAAATGATAGAAGAAAGATTATGCAGAATGATTTCATACAAAAAAAGAATAATTTTAAATAACTCATCTTCTATGATGAAAAAGATAAAGACAAAAGAAGGAGATAAGGACTAGGTTTAGTGCTTTAACCTTTTGTGATATTGATACCTATTAAAACCTATATATTACTTATTATGTGATATAAACTAATAATTTTTTGAAAAAGTAAACTAATGCCGCTAGTCAATCCCTCGTACATTTATCTTGGTGTTCAATGTATTTATAATTTATGATTTGAATATCTAAAAAAAGAATAAATTAAATATTATAAGATTTCATAACTAGTTTTTAAATGAGAATATTTTACTAAATATTTTTTCTATTTTCAAAGAGTTTATTACTATTTTTATTATTATAATACTATCTGTTAATTAAATTGTCAATATAATTTCTATAAAGTAAAGTAGTGTATTTTTCATGTTTTGCCAAATTCAATATATATATATATATATCCTACTTAGAGAAATGGAGAAAGTCCAAGATGTGGTTTGAAAAACTGTACACTATCTTTTAAAAGCAAATGAAATATAGTACTATATCTGAAAAGTTACAAAGGTTTGGTATATTTAGAGCACTTGGTAACCATCAAGACAAACAGGAAATTGGTATCATCGGTTTTAGAACAAAAATTTGCATTTTCTTTGTAAGAAATATTTTTTTTATATACAAAAAAAAAATGTTTATGTGTCTACAAATATTTTAAGTTGTTAATTAATCAAAAACTGGAAATAACTAAGTTTAGAGTGAGTCAAATCTGGCTTTGAGACAAGCAAGGGTAATAGAGTAAACTCTTTATCATTCATAATAGATTTATTTAACGATTATATATTAAATAAAATTCAACAATAATGTTGGCTAATAATTTGGTATTCTAAAAAAAATTTCATAATATATATATATATATATATATATATATATTATTAAAAAATAATTAATTAAATCATTTTACAGAAACAAATATTATATTAACAGATAGAGACAAATCTAATATATAATAATGATATTAATATAATGATTATTTGAAAGTTGACAATTATTTTTCATTATTAATAAATAAAGTTACAATACATTGTATACAAATTTATTTCTATAATTTTATAATATATTTACATATATATACATTATTAAAATAAATAAATAATTAAATTATTTTACAGAAATAAATATTGTATCAACAGAGAGAGATGAATTTAATATATAATAATTATTTGAAAGGTGACAATTATTTTTTATTATCAATAAATAAAGTTACAAAACATGGTATAAAAATTTATTTCTATCATTTTATTTTAATTAATTATTAAATTTGAGAGATGTTACGTCGAATTAAAATTAAAATAAAACTTTATCAAGGAGAAAATCGAGAAGAGAATAACTAATAATTTGAATTCAAATAAATCATAAAATTTTTTAATATATTATTTTATTCTTTTCAGGGTAATATTTAACGAGTCTTTTCCCCGTTGTCAAATCTACTACCATTCATGTAATCTTAACCCTTGCCCTTATTACAACTAGATGGTATGTAAAGACCCCACCTAGTATCTTGGAAGTGGAGGATAATATTTCATCGAAACCTAAGTTGATGAAACAAATAACAAGTTTGAAGCCTTCATGTTAGGACACTCTAAAATAATATTTTGCAACTCTTCTACTTGTGATGATTTTGTTAGAGTTTCTCAAAAATCTCATTTCCCAACCAAATCAAAAAGGTTAATTTCATAAGAGGAATTTTTTCAACGCATACTACGAAATATTCCTTAGTAAAAGTTATGTAAAAAGTTAGACTTATTTATTTAGAGTCTTGTCAAACTACATTACTAAGATCAGTGATATATTGTAGTTTAATTAAAGCTCATGTACATGCACCTGCAAAATTTGAGGAAATGAATTATCTGACCAAATTTAACAAAAAAATCTTTTGAGGATGTCAAAAGAGAAATCAAATAAATGAAAGAAAAAAATAAAAAGAGAGAGAGAAAGTCAAACATTTATAATACATTGAACTAGTATATGGTAAATATTGACAAAAGATTTGAGACTCGGACACACAAAAATTAGCAAATCTATGAACGACAACAAATAATGGAGGCTCGATAAAAGGCTGTTAGAAAACATTCTACTTTGTTTAATTTAATGATTAAAAATGAGCCATGCAATGGTTATTACCATTACAAGAATTAAAATGATTGAAACAGTTCAATAGAGAGAAAGAAGTCCCAATACTAAGAATCCTAGTTTATAGAATGAAACAAAATAAATGACTACTTGACTAAATATGATATGGAGACAAAGAAATCAATTTTCATTATTGCTTTATAATCATTCATTTCCCAAAAAAAATATCAAAGAAAACTCAAAAAGACCCCTATTGTATTAGTTTTGAATATGCTATAGAAACTCCATATCAATGTCTTACGTAGAATTAATTTCTAAATGCCCAAACATTAAAAATTCTTAAAGGTGATATTGATTAATAAGTTGAAACTTAAATAATTTGAAGTTGTAAAGCAAAATAAGAAGTGGTGTGTTATATTCAATAAGAAATTACCACAAAATCTTAAATATCCATGGAGTTTTACAATTCCTTACTCTTTTAGTTCTTAAAAGCTAGTAACATATCTTTGTTGTTAGGTGACATGACAATTATATATACATGTAGGTATTTGATAACGTACACCCACTTATTTTAGAAAAGCATGTCAAAAATTTATAATTAAAAAATAGTTAAATACACCCGATGATGTATGCTGTTAAGATATTCCTTCAAATAAATAATTGAGTGTACGTTAACAACTACCACATGGATCTGCTAAAATACACCCTTTATTTTGTAGAAGTACGTTAACAAGTTATAATTAAAAAAGAAAAGTTAGATGTTAATAAAATACTCATTCATAAAAACTAGTGGGTGCATTATAGCATTTCCCATATATATGCTTATCAACCTTTGGATCAATGAATTTTTTCAGATATTTTTACTAACATTATACAAAGTTCATCTGAACTCAAAATTTAATTTCTAGGTCAATATTTTTGCCACTTTTATCTTTAGTTTTTTACATTTTAAAAATTGATATTTAATTAATTGTGAATTAATTTTTTATAATGTTCTAAACATGCTAACAAAAAATCATGCAAAAAATCATTCAAAGAATTTTAAGTTAAAAGACAATTGAACATGTTTCATTTCAGCAATGACTAAAAGTATTTGTTGGATAATTTTGTAGGGACTAAATATTGTAATTTTATTTTATAGAAACTAAAATTGAAATGTAGAAATTTTATAAAGACTAAAAACATATTTATCCAAATAAAATTGTAGGCAAATAGATTGTAAGTGGTTAACTTAAATATATATTATTATTTGTGAGTGAATTTAATTGTAATTAGTTAGCTAATTAAGCGTTACATTATTGAAAAACTTTTAAGGGAAATTTAGAAATTAAAGATATACGTTACATCAAATAAATAAAAAATTATCACAATTATCATATAGGCGTATATTTAATACATACAATAGATTCTAAGATAAGCATATAGGTGTTTATTTAATACAAGATAGAGGTTGGCGGGAGAAATGGAAATGTTGAAGATCTTGGTTTATTATTTACTATGTAATTGTATACATCCTTAAAATTTAATGTTGATTGATTTGCTTTTGTATCACAAAATTTGTTTTATATTTTCTTATATGTTAACTAAATCGACACAACATTTTTCATGTTATTCACCCTTTCTCCAAATTCGATAAGTAGAACTCTATTGTTAGAGTATTTGTAGTCCGCTATTATTGTCAATAAAAACCACAATAACATGTCAAAACTATTGTGCAAGTATACATTGATGACCACATTTCAAGAATAATAGATATGCGATATAGATTATACAATTTTAAATACGAAGTATCTAGACTACTGTATAAGTATATTGATTTTCGATATTCCACTAATGAATTAATTAAAGTGATTGAATATACCATATAAAAAATGACTCATTTGAATTAAATGTAATTATTTAATAAAAACAATTTAAATGAAAAAAAGAACTTTGAAAAAGAAAATGAATTTATGAACCATTGACCTCTGGATATATATATATATATATATATTTGACTTATTTGAATTAAATGTGATCATTAAATAAAAACTATGGAAATCATAAAAGTACTTTGGAAATGAAAATGAATTTATGAGGCATTGACCTGTGGTATTAGATATATATATTTTTTCTTAAATATGACTTTGAATAATATAATAAATAATAGATAATGAATATCAATATTAGGAGTTTTCGCGGTGCACTTTGAATTTTGAATTGGTTATGGAGCAAAATATCATCTAATTCAAAAAATAAATTGTTTGTGGTTCGATTTGGTTTAGATGATAATTTTAAAAAATATCAATCTGATTCAAATTAATATGGTTTAAATTGGATTTATTTATCTAAATTTCAATTTATAAAAAAAAATACTTTAATAAAAATATTATAAAATTAGGTTAACTTTAAAGCAAAATATTATATAAAAAATATACTAAAATTTAAAATTATGAAATAATATTGATCAATTTTATTTAAAATATGAAACAGTAATAAAAATATAATAAATTAAACAAATAAGTACTATTAAAAAACCATTAACACCAATAAATAATAGTTTAATATAAAATCTCCTACTAATAAAAAATATATAATTATTAAAATGTATATTTGCAGGTTGGATTGGTTTTTAAAAGGAGTGTCTAATACATTCAATAATATTCAATTTTGTGCAGTTTTTAGTAATTTTAGATTGATTGACGATTTTTTGTAGATTAGTTTTAGATGTGAACACCCCTAATCAATAGTATATATATAAGAGAATGGAATGTACTAGGTAGACCTAAACACTCTCACACCAACCATTTTCTTCATAACCCATCTTTCTCTCTCTCTCTCTCAAATACGTAGACACACACACATAAACGCTACACTTTTCCTTAGAGTGTTTCAATTGCAAAATATTGATTTAGCAATCAAAATATCACCCTTAGTTTGATTTAATTTAGCATCCCACTTTTCATCATCGATCATTTGATGCAATATGCATTTGTCATCATCTAGATCGATGATCCAAAGACCAATTCTATGTAGCATGTTAAGGATCACTTTTCTTTATTTGTCATCCACATATAATCTTTTCCATATTCATCAAAGATATCATGTTATTTTAACAACTGTGATTACCTTGAT